>NW_009646541.1:1011983-1013434 GCF_000708025.1 Charadrius vociferus
GTCCCTGCCCCCAGACACCCCCCCGGGGCTGGGGGGCACCGGGGCTGCACCCCTGGACGGCACCCCTTCCCTGGACGGGCCGGCGGCGCCTCCTCCCCGGGGGGCAGAGCATCCCTGCTCCGGGGGAACCAGAGCGTCCCTTCCCTCGGGGAAACCAGAACGTCCCTTCCCCGGGGGGAACCAGAGCATCCTTTCCCCTTGGGACAGAGCATCCCTTCCCCCGGAGACCAGAGGATGCCTTCCCCGAGGGGGCAAAGCATCCCTTCCCTCGGGGACCAGAGCATCCTTTCCCCCGGGGTGGGGAGAGCATCCCTTCCCTGCGAGACAGAGCATCCCTTACCCAGGGAGGGACAACCCACGACTCCTCCGGCCCCAGCCACCCAAAACTACAGGAACCCCCTGGAATACCCCCCCGCCCCCCCTCGTCCGCCCGAGGGGAGCCCCTGACACGCGTTATTTGCTTACAAGGGGCCCGGAGGCAGCTCAGCCTCCGGGGCTGCAGTCTCGTTATTAAGCAGTTCAGTTTGTTAATATTTCAGGCCTGACCCCGGCGAGGAGGATGTGCAGAGCCGCCCTGACCCCAGTCTGCCTCCTTAAAGTACTTTTGTAATCAGCTGTTAACTATACAAATAGCCTTGCTGCTAAGGATTATCAGATAATCGTATTTTATTAACTGTGAGAGGCAGCCTGTAAATATTTAGTTTTATTATCTCGCCGGGTATCAAATATTACTCCAAATTTCCTACTTACGGATTTTGCCCTCCTTCCCCAGCTTGGAAAAGTTGTGCAAGTTTAATTTTATTATTTATATTTTGAGAGGTGGTAAACATTTCGCTTTGTTTGACTGGAGTAATTGTGTAAATCTTATTAGCAATATGCATATTTACTGTAGTGCTATGCAATGTTAAATTGGTTTTAAATTATATAATTACTACTCTCTATTCCTAAATGGATATTTAGAGCAGGTTGGAAATTGTTGTACTTGCCGGGACCTCTCCGGGCGGCTGCGAGGCGCCTTCCCCGCACCTCCCCCCTCCAAAAATGGGCTTTTTTTTTTTTTTTTTCATGTGGAAAACGGCAAAATGGCAGGTTGGGGCTGAGGGGGGCGGGCGGCGTGGGGCCGGGAAGGACCCGCGGTCCGTGGGCGAGCCGGGCGGCGGCGATCTGTTTTATAATCTTTGTTTAATGTTGCATTTCTAAGCTCTGTATTAAGCAGCTGTATCAGCGGTTAGATATTTAGTTGTATATAATTTACACCCTGATCCTGAATCGATCCGACACCTCCGGATGGAGTCTCTCTCATTTTTCACGCTCCTTTCGAGGTGCTGAAATAATATCCTCTCATTAGAAGGCTGCGAAGCCTGGCTAATTTATCCAAACTGTCAGTGGCTTGTACAACCTCGGGTTAAAAATAAATCAGCAAAGAAACAACACCCCCAACCACCATCACC
>NW_009646541.1:1015094-1019827 GCF_000708025.1 Charadrius vociferus
CCGGGAGCCGGCGCTCCCCGCGCTTCGCCCGCTGGATCCGCTCCCGCGCTCTCCCTCTCTCGCACTTTTTCTTTTGATCTAATTATTTTTCCTATAAGCTCGGTCTCCTAGAGAGCAAATATCAGAGTCACTGAGCGAAAATTATGTAAATATTATTAAAGGGACTGAGGCTCAGAAATTCATTTGAGCCCGCGCCGACGAGGAAAGCCTATCCTTCTGATTATTTTCAATTTATTTGCAAATAAAGGCCTGATGACCAGGAGGGATCAGGGATATTTAACGAGGCTGTAAACATAATTCCACTGTGCACAGACTCGCCAGAATTAATGGTTTTAATAATTGGGATTTCAATTTCTGGGGAATTGGTGGCGGTTGCGCTACACGGGCTCACTCTAAATTGAGGCGGCTGCGATATATATATAATTTTTTTTTTTGGAGGGGCGCGGGACGGAGGGGGCGGCGGTGCATTTTAGCTCCAGCCAAGTTTGTTAATATTTCTCTGGTGCAGATGTCCTGAAGCTCCCAAAGGCTCCCCCAGGAGCCCCAACCCTATTAGAACAAATGTGTTCTGCTTTTGTAAAGAGGAGCGTTTGCTGCGCCTGTCCTATTACAGGCGACACATGATCAATAGGTTGATAACACAGCAACATCAATATAAGCGACAGAACAATGAGGGATATCATTGAACATCTATCTTAATATAGCCAGCTACAAGAGGCCTGACAAAGAGAAAAAACCTCATGAAAATTCCGCCCCACGTATTCCCATCTCCGATCCAATATGCACACACACTCCCCCAGCTGCTGAGGCTATTATTTTCCAATTTCAATTTGACACCCCAGCCTTTCATGCTAATTCTATTATTGTAGGAAGTTTATGTGATTTCATATCACTAGAAATCGGTAATGTATAATAACCCTTTGGGCAAGAAACTGAATCCCCGCAGCAGCCACCGGGAAAATAATTACTTTCATATCAAAACTCTGCAGGAGCTGGCCGGGTCCCGTAGCCTGCAGCTCCTAACCTCGGATGGGAGGGGTGGGCACCGGGAGGCTATAAATGAATAAATTTGTTAAGCAATAAACACACACACGCACACACACAAAGAGGGCTTAAAAAAAAAAAAAAAAAGGGGAAAAAAAAAAAGAGGGAAGAGTCACACAGCCAGACCAGGCGGCAGGGAGTTTTAGAGCCTTTATTTATCAAAATTTTACATATATAAATATTCTTAGACATTTTTGCATTTTACAAGGGTTTTGAGGAGTTCCGTTGTTGTCGCGGTACAGTTTGTCACACCACAAAGTCCAGCTGCTGCTAAGCCTTAACAAACAATTTTCCTTTTTTTTTGTTTTGTTTTTTTTTTACCCCGTTTTCTTTTTTTTTTTTTTTTCCTTAAATATAAAACCCAAAAAGCTCTAACTGATCACTTTCCTTAAGGAAGAGCAAATCTTCAGCTGCTGAGGAATGCAGTCTCTCACAAGTCAGTATGTTGAAATGCATTATCAAGGGACTTTTAGATAAAACTAACTCTGGTAGTTTCCAACTAAGACTGTAATTGATGCAAATTATTCAGAGTCTGGTGGGAAGGCTACTCTCTCTGCCTCGGCAGAAGTCATGATAATAGCACATGACTTTTGGTACTGACAAACCAAGTTTTGACTGCTGCCATTTCCACTCTACCACTAATTTTCATGTTTCCTTTATTCTTCTTTTCAAGCTGACTTCTTTGTTTCAAAGTGTCTTTGTAATTCCCAGTTTACTGTTTAATCTGGCCAACATGATTAGTTTTAAGCAAGTGCTCCCCAGACAGTTAAGTGTAGTTGATATATATTCTCATAATTTACACTCAGATTTTTATCTTCATAGGTATTGTTCACATAGGGTAGGCTGTGCACACATCTCCACGTAGACCAAAAGGTCCACATTTCCTTTTACTTAGAAGCTCTCTCTCTGGGTGACAGGAGGTGTTCATAGACAGGAAGTTGATCATGAGTCTAGTTTTAAGCCTCCAATTCAATAAAAAGTTTGATAAACTAGAACAAGTTCTTGAGGGCCATCAAGCTGGCCAGGGCCTAGAGGACTTGTTCTGCGAGGAGAAGCTGAGGGAGCTGGACTTGTTCAGCCTAGATAATTGACAGCTTCAAGAGACCTACCAGCAGCCCACCAGCACCTATGAGAAGTGATGTGCCACTGGGAAGAAAGATCCAGGCTTTTCCCAGTTGTGCATGGTAGGAGGATGAGAGACAATGGACATAAGCTGAAACAAGAGAGGATCCAAAGAAAAACTTTTTCCCCATGAGGACAATCAGGTGTTGGAACAGGCTGAACAGAGAAATTGTGCAGTGTACATCCTTGGGGGTTTTCAAGACCTGACTGAATCAAGTCAGGAGCAAACCAGTCTGACCTCTTAGCTGGTCCTGTTTTGAGCAGTATGATGGATGAGAGACCTCCTAAGGTACTCTACCATCTGAATTTTCCTGTTATCCTATAAAGGAAATACTTTGATGTGCAGAGGTTTTGTGTGTACATGTTCAGAAATACTGTCTTTTCTCTATATAACTACTGGGAACAGTAGGATTTAATTTCTTTTGCCATCCATACAGCAAATCCCACTGGTATTCATTTCACTCAATATACATCTATTTTTAAATTGAAAGCCTTAATTTTATGATACTTTCCTTTGGCCTGTGCCAACACCTATGCTTTAGAGAGTCATGTTTTTATGATAGGTCCAGAAATTTACACCCACAAAAATTCTATTTCCACAGAAAGGAACTGGCAATTTCTACATGTAAATAGTAAGCTTGCAAGTATATTCCTGAAATTAAATAACAAACCTTATAAGAGCTCAAACTGGGATATCCTACCTTATTTGCAAAATGCAGGTTTCCCATGCTTTTCTTAAGTGTAACTTGAGAATTACTGTATTTGTTTTCATGTTTATGATACCTAAAATCAGTTCTTGTTCAGACCTCCTACTTTGTATAACATCTGCATTCCATCATTCCTGCAAAACTCCGAACTGATAGTCATTCAAAAGACTGAGCCACAAAATCTGTCCAAGCAATAAGGAATATCACTTTAAATTAATTCAGTTATAATTGTATCATTATGCTGTCATGTGCGGCAGGAAGTAACACAGAAATGCTTGCTTCTTGGGAAAAAAAAAAAAGACAAATTACTCATAAACATATAATTGCTTTCCCTGCACAAGAGCAGATACAAACAACCATTAACTGCATTTGCATTGTAGGTGGTTCCTCTTTCTTTTCTTTGCAAATCAAAAGAGTTTTCAAGCAAATTATTCTGTTGTTATTAGTACTTGCCAGTACACTGTGAAATTGAGTTGGAACTGGTCATGAAATTAAAACAGAAATTTTTCACTTCTGATCTTATAGGAGACATGACATTTAGAACCATTCTTTCTTTTTTTTTTTTTTTTTCAAACAAAGCTGAAAAAGTTTTCTTCATGCTTGAGGCACTGAACCATTGAGACATGCTACTGTGTAAGAAAAAAACTACCACACGCTTTGAAATGCAGCAATAAAGCTCAAAACGGACATGGACAGTATTAACTTAGACTTATAAAATGGAGGGAATGTTAACACAGGTGCATTTGCTTTGAAAGCAGAAAACACCTATTTCTGCAGATACTAATTAGATCACTTCTGGTCACACACAGAATGACGCGTTTCACATCTGCTGAATTTGCTTTAGAGGCTCTACTGGAATTCGCGCCTGCATCCCCCGCCTCCATCCCCAGTTGGGAGTAGGTTTTTTACCCCCCGAGATCAATGGAAGCAGACAGACGGTTCCCCTCCCCGGGCCCGAGCAGTTCGTTAAAATTAAGTTTTTACAAGTTCCGTGCGCTCTCGATGCATTTATTGACATTCTCCGGCGTACCCTGGCCCGTGATTAAGCCTCATATTTGCATACTAATTTTTCGCCCTTGGCTCATTTAAGAAAAATGTTTACTGTGGGGAAAATAATTTAAAAAAAAAAATGTTTAGGGAACCTAGGCTGCGATGCCACTATTCGGGGCACGTTTGTAAGATAAAGAAAAAATAAAAGGGAATAATAATAATAAGCAAATAAACGAGGAAGGAGCAGTGCAAGGCAGTGAAACAAAAGGAGAGGGCCGGGAAAAGCGGGGCTGCGGGCCCGTCCCGGAGAGGGGCTGAGGGTCCGGGCTACCGGGGCCTCCCCGGGGACCGCTCGGCGCAGGGAAGGGGGGAGAGAGCTGCGGGGGAGGGGGACACGGGGTTTTTACCTGCACTCTGGACTCCACCAAGTCCAGCCTGAGAGCCAGAGCCTCTCGCATAAACACGTCCGGGTAATGACTCTCATTAAACGCCTTTTCCAGCTCCTCGAGCTGCCAGCCAGTAAAATTGGTGCGGGTTCGTCTTCTCTTACAGCCAGGACTTTCTTTGTCCGGGTCACCCGAGTCTGAAAAGGCAGAAATACCCTCAGGTCCCTGGAAGACAGGCCTTCTCCCCCCCTCCCTGCCATTCACAGGAGCCTTTTAACTTTTGTGCTCGGCAGCGTTGGTAAAAGAGCGGGATTATACACACACCTGCGCTAAAAATGGGGAGGAACCCGATCTGCCCTCGCCTCCTCCGAAAATGTACTTTACAGAACATTTATTCCTGAAGGAAGCTCTCCACAGGCACTCAGCTGGCAGAGAGAGAGAGAGAAGTTCCAATATTTGCTCCAGCCACCAAAGGTTTCATTAC
>NW_009646541.1:1020407-1020889 GCF_000708025.1 Charadrius vociferus
CCCGCGGGCGGGGGCGGGGTTGGGGCGCGGGGCCGGCCAGCCTCTCCGGGGACGGACACCCCCGGGCCGGGGGTCTGCAGCCCCCGCTGTGCCTCTCCTAACGTTTTCCGCCGGGTGGGGAAATTAATAAAAATCAGATATATATTTTTTTTTTAATTGAGTGGAGGTGCAGAGCGGGGCCGCTTCAGGATTAATAAAAAGGATGTTGGGGCGACGGAGTGTTTTAATAGCTGAACAATAGCGGTGCCACAGGCCGGTGGGGAGGGAAGGAGAGCGCTTCCCTTCCGTTAAACCATTTAAAAAATACATACATAAAATATAATTGCCGCTCTTCAGTCCCCCAAACTCCAGCGATTCCCATTTATTTTTTTTTCTTAAATGGTTTGAGCAGAACCCCCACCCCAGAGATGAACTTTGGGGACGGCACCGGGCCGGGCCCGCTATTGTTCAGGGCACACGCGCGGCCCCGCGCCGGTGGAACG
>NW_009646541.1:1023057-1024136 GCF_000708025.1 Charadrius vociferus
GGGGGGAATTAAAAGCCTTCGAGTCGGGGGGTGGGCAGGGTGGGGAGAGAAAGGGAAAGAAATAAAAAATAAATAGGAAGGGGAAAGGAGAGAGAGAGGGGAAGGGGAAAGAAGGAGAGACACTTTATCTCTGGAAAACATACAAATAGATTTTCCAGTTATAAAACACCCAGTCAAGATGATCCATTTCCCAGTGCTGGTTTGTGCGGGTATGAGAGAGGGGGAAGCTAAAATTGAAATAAAAAGGAAGTCGAGTCTCTAATCTATGTTGTCTGTCCGGAGCTGTATTTATTCGCCTAATTGAATGCCATACAATATACTGCTGTATTATTGCTGTTCCCTCCCTCCCTCCCCCCTATAGATTAGTTTAATTATGGTCTCCCTGCCTCTGCTTAGAGCTGGAAGGTAGCTTGAATTTGGACTACGCAGCCCTAACAGAAATAAGAAAATGATGGGGTTGGTATTAATTCTGGGGTCAAGGGCTTCACTTTTCACCATAATTTAATTTCTTTCTCTATAAATACTAAATGTAAACTGTGTCCACTGGACCAAATTTTGCCTGTAGCAATAAATGCCTCATTTTCTGTCGGATTTCAGGAGAGGAATGCGAGGGGGACGTGTTTCTGAATACAGAATGGTAATCAATCCAGCCCAGAATAAGAGAGGGGGGACTTTTCTCTCTCCCTCTCTCTTTATTATAATGAATTAATTCGACTTTATTTATCCCATTTTCTGGAGCTGACAGAATGTTAATTTGAGTTGAAATTTCTCTCGCCTCTCACTCCCTGACCCCTGGCCTCCAGATTGGCGTGTTGTAATAACCTGAATCTTTCAACAGAAGCCCTGATAATTGTTACCTTATTAGCATGCAAATTGTTTAATTAATATTATTATGGAGAAGCATACAATCCGTCCGTCACTTGACCTCAAGTGCAAGTCCACGTAGTAAGCGGCTCTGTGCATTTCAATGTGCACATTTAAAATCGACTTCTGTTTTAATGTTTCTAGGATCCTTGTCGAGCTTCTAAAAATCTCTCTTAAAGTGTTTGAGAGGAGCTTTCATGGGGGGGGGGGGGGGG
>NW_009646541.1:1024197-1024590 GCF_000708025.1 Charadrius vociferus
CTTCCCCCGTCGTCTTTCTTTTTCTTTTTTTTTTCCCCCCTCTTTTTTAATTTTTGAACATCAAAATTTAATAATTGCTTCCTTGTCAATTGCTGCTTCTTTAAAGGCACCCCCTTCAATCCGGAGAGCTGTTCCTCCAGCCAAACGCTCGCACCAGCTCAATGAAAAGCAGCCCTTGACACGCAGTCCTGGGAGACGCTGCATTTAAATCCCTTTTTCTACAGCCGAGTGACATTGTCAGATGCTAGCTTTAATTAACTTGATAATAAGACGTACAAGACTCGCATTCAGGACGCCAGCTCGCCTCGCCTTGTTTCCCCTTTTATCACAATCTGGGTGTTTTATCTTACAGCTTCCTATTGACTTTTACAGCCATTGCTGCGGGAGAGGCTC
>NW_009646541.1:1027050-1046414 GCF_000708025.1 Charadrius vociferus
CAACTGCTTGGGCAGCTCCTGCGCGGATAGGCGCGCATGTTCCGCGGGGCCGGGGCAGCGGGGGTGGCTGGGCCGGGCCGGCTGCTTATTACCGCTATTATGGGTACCCCGCACGCCAAAGGGTTAACAGCTCTTTGTTCCCCTTAATTTTAATCCCCGCCTGGGTCGGCGGCTCACGTTGTTCGGATCTGCTAGAGAGAAAGCGTTAACTATTATCTGCTTCTAGCTTGACCATCTGCTGTTGTAGAAAATTCAAAACCCTGGAGATCTACTTATATCCACATCGTAAACGAGAAAAGATGTTTTAATTAAGGGAAATCAGGTTAACTTAGCTCTAATTTACAAGCCGCCTGCTTAATGAATTGTCTGTGCTGCTCTCTCTTTGTAGAGAGTAAATCTGAGGATCTTTTTCCTCTGCAGTTCAGACACTAATTAACTAACCAAGAATTTTAGTAGCAACCCGACTTTCCTCTAATAGTTTTACCTAAAGCCAGCCTGGTCATTGCTTATACAAATTGCCAATTAAATTTGATTGATATAATGAAATTGGATTTTATTTTCACTTTCCTTCTCCCTCCTCCCCCTCCAGCCCCTCCCTACCCGACTTTTCATTACAATTGCTTTGCTATGCAACTAAGGAGTGCAATCAGGAACAAAAGATGGTACTTCCCACTCTTTACTGCCACCTCCTCCGACCACACCATGCGTCTTGCTTCATCTTAGCCCTTCTTTGATTTACCGTTGATTTGTTACAATGAACATATTTGAAAGATTGTGCTCACACTGAGAGCCTGTGAACCTTTAAGGGGACCCATTGACTGGCTTGAATAAGACATCCGTAAGTTCGGATGCCTCAGTTCTCTGCATTCCAAGATCCACAACGCCCTGACAATGATGTTGAGGCGTATTTTTGGGTGAAGAATCACAGTGTTATAGTTGTTAACTTAATATGCAATAATAAATGGTAATTCTAATGATAAAGAGCTTACCACTTTTCCCAACACTTCTAAATTCTGTATAGTCTTACAGGAGTTCAAATATTCTCCTCAAGAAAAAAAGGGTGCCTCCTATACATGCTAAAAAGATTCCCACGCATCCACAGACAAGCTCCCAATAATGTATTAATTATGAACAAATGGGACCACAGGGAACTGTGGAGGGGCACCCACATCCCTGCCACCAGTCTATAAGGCTTTAACTAATTTACTTTGCAGGATGGTGAGATGAAGAGTCTAGTCTAAGTGATGTGCTTTCCCACTGAATTTGGGGGGGACACCCTCCGGGGTTGGGTCCCCCGCACTGCTCAGTGATGGAGCCCCTTCCCTCCCAGTGTGTGTCCCCCCCCGGTTCCTCCCCTGTCCCCATCTGTCCCCCTCGGAGCTCGTGTGTTTTGGCCTTTGTGTCCCAGCCGCGCTGCCGCCCCGCTCCCATCTCCTTCTGCCCCATTAACCCCCGGCACGAGTCCCGGCGACAAAAGGGCTGCAACCTGATCCGGGCTTTATTGAATCCCTATTGTTCTCCCGGCTAATTCCCCCTTGTCCTCCCTTCCCCGCCACGGGCAGGGGAGGCCCGAGGGGGGGGTGGGAGGGGACCGTCTCTTAATTGCTTAAAAACTAACTGCCCCACCACCCGACCGCCGAGAAACCCGCAGCAGGTTGGGAAGGGGTTGCTTGTTCCTTGGGAAATTAATGCCTCTAATTCCAAGTTTGTCTCTGGGAAAACGCTGCCCACCCTCGTCCTAGGCATGTCAGGAGGAATCGCAGGGCTTTTAAATAGGGGATTAAGGAAAGTGGTCACTTTTGACTCAGTAGGAAAAATCCCTCCATGACGGTAATGAAAGCCTGGATGATATAAGTATCTTCTGGTTCACAATAGCAATTAATATGGTAATATTCTACTATTAAAGATGCTAACATTAAGATGGAACTCGTACACGGTTAAAACATTTAATAGAGGGGAAAATGCATTCCTCGAGCATCAGGTAACAAAGTCAAACGGAGAAGGGGGGAGTGAAAGTCTCTTAAAATAACAAAGGCCTCTATATGATTTGGAAAGGCGTTTAATACTCCCTTCCTCCTCAAGAAAAACTTGAGGTGCTTTGAGAAGCTGGTATTAGTGAGTGTTAGGGGAAGGAGCTCGTGCTGGATGGGGAGAGTTGTCCTGGTGGGAGCCCAGTCCCAGGCCTGTTTGGACACCAAATGCCACGGGGTCCACCTGCAATGACCCACTGGTGGCCCATGAGGAGCCCGTGTGGGGACAAAGGCATCGAAGCACCACAGTACCCCAGAAGCACGAGGGCTGGCAGGAGTGTCTGGAGCGCTCTGGTCAAACCTCTGCTCCAGGCAAGGCTAAGTTCAGAGCCAAGCCAGGCTGTCCATGGCCCCATGAGGTAGAGCTGAGCATCCCCTGAGGATGGAGGTCCCACCACCTCTCTGAGCTCTGTCCCGGCGCTGCACCACGCACATCCTGGTTTATTTTCCCAAATGTTGCGAGTCGCTTGCACCACTTAGGTTCATCCATGCACTCCCTGGCTTGCCCTGGGGTGCCTAATCCCGTGCAAACACCCCAAATTATGGTTGTATCATGGGACATGGCAACATCTTTGGCTTCTGCTGGAGAAGGAGGGAGGGTTCAGATCTGCTCACCTCTGCCCTGTGAATCCACTTGGTATGATCAATTTGCCAAACAGAGGATAGATACTGTTATGCAAAAATACTCTCTTAGCAGAGTTTTTTAAGTATCAAACTATTTGGGAGAAAATTAGAAAGTATTTATTTAAACTAAAGTCCATGCTTTTATTACTGTAAAAGCCTTTTTTTTTTTTTTTCTGTTTTCAATTAAAACCAGTGAGGATTTAGGTTTTTGCTTTTCACTAGAATAAAAGTAATTTGAAAAGATAATAGTATTGTGGGAATGGGAGAACCTTTCAGCTGATCACTAGAAGAAGCAAATATTTACCAGCTGGCTCTGATGATGGATTGGAGACTGATGTGGAGAGCGTGGTCTTCGTCCTGCCTACAGGACTCTGCTGACTTCATCAAATCAGACCATCTTCATTTTGCAGTTATTTTTTCTCTGAAATGTGGCATTCCTGGGCCAAAAGAAATTGTCTTACGACGCTTGGCATTTTGCGTAGTAAAAAGGAATTCTGCCTGGCTGATCCCAAGGATTTGTGTAGGTCATTCAAGCTCCCATTTGACCAGCTCGCCGAGGTTCCCTGCTCTGGGCTTCCTCCCTCCGTGCCTCTTCATACAGAAAAGTTGCACACACAAAGCCGTTCCCAGGGTAAATCCTCTGCTAAGTTCGTAGCTGAGTCAAAGCCGTGCATCACAGGGAGATGCAAGTTGTTGCCCTTTCACCAAAACTGGAGAAGATGGAAAGGAAAATGAATGGAGAACAGGTCAATGAAGGGCCGATGCCAGCAGAAGCGCTACTGCCCTGTGCTACCCCACGTGGGAGGTTACACCCCTGTGTGCTCCGCTGAGGATGCTCCATAACCTACACCAAATGGATCAAGTCAGAGTACCAAAAGCTTCATGTTTAACTTCAGCTCATTCTGATGAAGCTGATGAGCAACCAGACAAGCCAAGGTCTGCAGGGACAGTGACCCCGGGCAGTGAGGCTGAGTGTAGGCACACAACCTCTTCAGCCGGGCGATGCACGTTGGCAGCAGCCCCCTGCCTTGTGTCGTTAGTGCCCTTCCCACAGCCTTGTCTCAAAACGAAAAAAATTCCTGTGATGTGCTCAAAAGTGGCTCTGTTGCAAATAATAATGCAGTGATGACATGGCACAAAGCAGTGGATCTAAACAGAACACCAACGACCGACAAAAAATTGGTAACAAACCCCACTGTTTAATCCTCTTTCTTTTCCTTCACCGTCTGTTGTTATTTGGACAGTAGTTAAAGTTGAAGACATCGAGGAAAACGGGGACCCTCCGAGCAACTGCTCAGCTGTGGTCGGCACGATGGGAGCCGAGAGGCAGCCTGTCCCCGTGAGGGTTCCCAGCTCTGCTGCTGGAGGTTTGCGTGGGTAAAGGTGACCCTTTGGGTCACCCTCTACTCTCCTCACCTTGTGCACAGCATCTCCTGGTGGAGCAGATCTCACCGTGCACGGAGGGGCTCAGCCCGGCAGGCGGGGGGGGCTCCGGCAGCGAGCGCTGCGGAAGCGACTGTAATGCAGATAAAAAAGTGGGAATAGGGAAAAAAAAGCTACTGAAATTGAGCAGTGGGTGACACTGTGAGAGGAAGAAAAAGCCTCAAACTTTAAAGGCGGTATTAAAACAGGGCATGCAGAAAGTGAAGTCAATTAGGCAAAAGAATCGTTTGCTGACGGAGGTCGCCGGGCCGAATTCCTAAAAGGATTCATGAATCGACTAAAAATACCCTTGGGATAGTTTGAGCACGGACTGAGTTACTGAAGGGCAATGCCCCAGATGACCCAGGAGACCCTTTCCAATCCTACAGTATAAACAATGACGCTATTAACATTTGTACTAAGTACCTGCTCGGGCTCCTCGCCTGCCACCGCAGCGCTTCGGCTCCCACCCGCAGCAGGAGCGGAGCCTGCGAGACGTGCTCTGCTCCCCACCTTAGCCCGGAGAGCATCCTTTAGGTACCAAGGAATTGCTCTGGTTTCTTATCCCTAAAACCACCCCCGTAGACGGGGAATTATGGAAAACCCTCTTGACAATGGTAGGAGCAGCAAGAGGCCAAAAAGATCAGCGGGAAAGCCTTGCGGAAACTGCGCAGCGCTGAAAAGGACAACAGCGGGAAGGCTGGAGAAAATCACCGGCGAGCGGAGAGACCCAGGGCATGGAGACCTTAATGGCCAACTAATGCCGAGGAGGCACTTGCAGGGCACGGGGGGACGGGGACAGCCCGGGGAATTTGCAGGCATGTATTGGAATTGTAGAAACAATCCAACTACATCTGAGGAGACTGAAAAAAACCCAGATGGAGTTTGGATACTACATGAGGAAAGACAGCAGGGTCGTGGGACCCACCAAGATGCTCCAAGTGACATTTGCCGTTGGGATGTGCCATCCCACTGGAGAGGAGTTATCAGTGTAGAGACACCACATGGACCAGGGACTGCGTGTTATATGGACTGTGGGAGGGGAAAAGCCATTTTGTTATTAATTATTTCTCTTTCACTTAATGACCCTGATGACCAAACGTGGCTGAAATGACACCCCACGGTGTCAGCATCGGGCACTGTCCTGGGGGGCGGCAGAGCGCTGTTGCACCTCGTGTAGGTGTACAGGTCTGGGTTTAACGCGAAGGCAAACCTGCAGCCCTAAACCTCAAACTCGTAATTCAGGTACTGAGGATAACAACGGAAACAAGGTTAGATAAAAACATTCACTATCAAAACTTAATTATGCATCCACAGGCTGAGGCTCATTATTCATCCTCCAACCTGGAAACAAATTAGTCTAATGAAGCCATGAGTTAAAATGGAGAAAGGATGTAAAGGCTGGAGAATATTTGTGTCCGTGCTTGAGTGTCAAAACCAGCACCGAGCTCTGGCTACGACATTTGTCACCAGAATCAGGTGCTTCCCACACGTGGTGGCATGTCCAGGACTTGGGTTTTGCAAAGAGCAGGTTACAGTTGCTCAGAATGGGAATCTGAAGCCATGAGAGACAGGTGAGATGTGGGGGCACGTCAAAACCAGAGGTGGTCAGAGGCCACACGTCTAAAGGAACCCAAACACCAGCGTCACCTGCCACTGAGTCAACCCAACTAGAGGGAGACGTTTAGCTCTGGCACAAGCTCCCCGGTGACAGCCAGCGGAGCCCCACGGAGAGTTTGGCTCCAGTAATTGTGGAGCCAAATCCCGGGGGCTGGGAAGAAAAGAAACCGATAACTAACCCACTAACTATAGTGGGATGGCAGCTCTCTGCGGGTTTATTGCACAAGTGTTTAAGAAGCTGAAGACTATAATTAAACTGCCCGGGAATGTATAATCACAGCAAGGAAGGCCTTTTGCCCTGCTCCTTCCCTGCAGAATTTGGGGAGAAATGAAATTACATTGTAGGGAAGGGACTTGATAGGCATTTAATCCCACGCTCTCTGCTGCAGCGCCCAGCGCCCCTCGGCTTTGAACCCGCTGCTTTGCCCATCTACAGAAGTCACCCACAAACTGTCCATCCCGGCACCGGTGGGAGAAGCCTGGGTTGAGGGACGGTAAGGGGCTAAACCGCGGCACACCACAGCAAGTCCGGTGATATATAGCCCAGGTCTGAGCTCTGCAGCAGAGCACAAAAGGTTCAAGCGACCTAGTAAAGACTGTGCCAGTACCAGAGAACAAGTCCCCGTAGGCCCCCGGCTCAGCCATTCTCACCGCTTTATTCTCTCGCTCTCACCCTAATGTGCTTAACTATAAATGACCCCTTTATTTTTTATATCTCCATTTCATTTTTCCCCTTCTTCCAAGGAAGCAGTAAAACAGGGAAGCCGAGAAGCAGAGCTCTTATTGTAAAGCGAGTGCTGACACAGAGCAATTCTGGAGACCTCACAGCTCACGCTGAACATTTGTATGGTCGCAAGGAGGCTCTGGGCTCCTCCTCCTCGACCCGAGATCCTGCTCCCAGGTTCCCAGCAGAAGCCTACTGGGATCACACAGGCAGAGGTGAGCCACATCTGGTCCGGGGGCCCTGACATCCACTGTGTGAGCCTGCCACTATTTTGTTTCCAGTTTTGCCAGGTGTTTTATTCCGTGCCGTTCTGGGGTTCATCACAAGGATGGCAGAGTGGGGGTGAAGACAACCCGGCTGAGCAGAGCCCCCCCAAACACAGCCCCTCCGTTGTGCTCTTTGTCTCCGATATGCAGAAGATGCTCAGCCACCCTGGGCAGAAGGACAACAGCTTGCTGTTTATTAGTATAATTTTTTAAGGTGCCTCATTGTATTTATTTGCTGTGTGGTTAAACATTTATTATTTATATTTAATTTTCCCAGACTCAAAGGGGCATCACTAGTGGCTGAGTGTCTGCAGATTCAGTGCAGCTCCTTCACACACTTATTTATGTAACCTTGGCCTCCCCCGAGGGGCTCCCGTTTCACTATGTGCCATCGGCCTCTTAATTGGCCTCACAGATCACGCCTTCTCCTTCGGCTCACCCAGGTCCCCGCGCCTCGTAATTTCTAAGATATTAAATGTGGTTGAAACAAAAGAGTTCAGTGAATTAAAGCCAGGAAGTTTCCTATCCCTCCTAAACCTTCGCTTTCCATTCCCTCTCGGGGGCGATGGCCAGACTGGGGTCATCGCAGTGGGGCTGGAGGGCTCAGAGGAGGACCAGGCTGTGTCTTGGGCAGGAGCTGGACTGGTGCCGTTGGCGAGCCTGGCTTCACACCCAGCCACGTCTTCTTGATAAGAGCGTTTGGCACTAGTGAGACTCCAAGCAGCTGATTAACCTGCGGGGATGGATAGAAGCTGTTTTCACTACAAGATACTAGAAGATAGGCAGGACGCTCTCCTTGGGATGCTTTCGCACAGCCAGTCCAGCCCCCTTGGCGGGTGGGTGGTGGGATGGGGGAGAGCCATCCTCTGCCGTGAAACACTCCAAAGCCGCCTCTCCTCATTCCTTTCAAGCACCTGCAGCTCTTGCCCAGCTAACGGTTTGGGTACCAGGCTTGTAAGGGCAGTCGTGCTGGGCCCCCTACAAGACTCTGGGGTCTGAAAATGCCATTTTCAGAGCCAGGGAGATCAGGACCTTCCACTTTCTTTTCCCAAGAAGTAAAACCATGTCCAGGCGATGGCACTGGATACTCCTTTCGCAACACATCCTCCTGCCAAGACACCCCAAGCACCTTAGGTGTGCAGTGGGGGGGACACATCTGACCCAAAGATGCTGCACTTCACTTCCAGCCATGGTGCTCCACAAACGAATCATCCAGGAGTTCATCCAAACACAGACCAGAAAACGCGCTTACAGCTGTTAAACTTCAGACAATGCAGATCCTGTCGTGAGGACTTCCACGGGTCTGTGATAAGGCAAAGACATCTGGAGAACTCAACCAAACGAGGCTTTCACGAAATCTCCAGGTGAAGGGGGTTGATAACCCCGGCACTTTTTTACCTGGTTGTCAGCTGTTTGGGTTTAAAAAGAAACTTCACTCCCATAGGTAAAGCTATTTCAACATTAATGGTTTTATACCTTCTCCTTAAATATATCACAGGCTACACTTGGAGATAGAGTTTGAGAGTAAACATTGTTATGCTGGAGCTGTCATCTGTGAGTAATCACAGACCTAATTGAAGCTGGCCAGCCTATTAAATAAACATTCGGCGTAAACGAAGGAGCAAAGAAATACCCTCTAGTTTGGTAATAGTTGAAATGATGGAAACCAGTACCCGAGTCAGGGACTGGGGTGATGGGGTTGGAGCAGCAGCAGGAGAGAGCCAGGGAGGGATGTTCCCCCCACGCAGCCGGTGGCAGCAGCGAGAGCCGGAGAGCATCAGCCGCCACCAGCTTTTGGGGGGAGAGCAAGGAGAGAGGTCCCCTGGGGCAGGGTGCTGGCCACGGCAGGCCTGGATTTCGGGGCAAGGAGACTGCAGTCGCAGGGAGTCTGGCTTTATCGCATCTGGGGAAATGCAGCTTCCCACCACCTACTCTAACGCTCGCAAAATGGGCTAACGCTCGCAAAACAGCCTAACAGAAATCATCCTCCCAGCATCGCATACCGCCTAATCACCCCGCTGAAATGGGCAACGATACAATCTTGCGGCGCTTCTCGCGTTCTTTGGGGAACCACCTAATCCTCCTTGTTGTCTGCCAGTTCCTCCTCGTCCTTGGGAATTTCGCGTATAGACAAGGCCACAGCTTTCCAGCGCGAGGCACTCGCTGCCGGCGGCTCTCGCAGCCTGCTGCAGCGCCACGGGCAGCACCGCGGCGCACGGGCATGCGAGGCTGCGCTGGGGGACACGGAATGCAGAACAGGCAAATTTTTGCCCCGGCGAATCTGGCAGCATCCCGCCCCTCCTCGCCCTCTCGCCAGATGTTGCACGGATGTGTGCGAGCGGCGCTGCCTCTTTGGGAGGTGATGAGAAGAGGGTGATGCGCCGCAGTGACATGCTCAATTTCCCTCAAAGATGGTGCAGCCACAATAACATTTTTCCTGCAGATGGCACCCATGTGTCTCTCCCTTTTCACTGGAGCTCTGTTACGCAGCGCAATGTGGTACGAGCGTGTATGCACCTTCTGTTCCCCGAGCCGTCCCTGCCTTTCTGGGGAGGACGAGGTGCCCGGCCTTCCGTGGTTAGTTGAAGAAAAACACTCTCCCAGTGATCAGCGCCTGTATGAAGGAGATGTATGGTTTCAATTCTGTCCTTGAGCCATGGATCATTTAATGTTGTCAACACATATACATCCTTCTCAAACATCCCACTGAGAATTTCTAGGGACTGTAGACAGCTTAAAGCTAGCGTTACAGCAGCAGCCTCATATTTGCTTTCAGATCCACGTGCATTTTTTAATACTAAAGCTTGCATAATTGCTGCTGAATTTCTAAGCAACTTCTTCAAAGGGACAGAGGCGCGTTAGCGGTGGGAGTACTGGTGGTGGAGCAGGAACAAGGCCTGTTGTTGGCTGCTCAGAGATGGTGTTTGAGGAGCCCTGAAGAAGGGCTGGGGTGGGACCTCCCGGCTCGGCATGTGTTTGAGCACGGTTTCTTCCTGACCGAGGGGTGGCTGGGATGCGCTTGCCAAACAGCCGCCGATGCTCGGTGCCTACATTAAAAGCATTTTAGCGCTGCACATATCTTACTGGGGGAACTTGCACTGACATCCTGCTTTGAAAAGTGTTTCCTTTTCTCCCCTCCCCCCCCCTTTTTTTTTTCCCCCTGAGGTCTGGATGTGCCCAGAAGCACAAAGAGATGCTACATGCAATGAAGATGACCCAGCAGGTGAAGGGTCCATCACAGGGCTGATGGAGGCAGGGCTATAAAAGGGGAGACAAGATGATTCCTCAGGGTAAGAGGAGCATCTCCTGGTCTTTTCCAGCTGGTGGGAATGGAGTTGTACTAGGTGGGAGCTAGTACCTTCTGGATTTGAGTGTTGCAGTGGCTCTACAACTTCCCTCTGAGGTGGGAGGTGTGCTGCTGTTCCACGGCAGTGCCATCAGGCTCTGGGTGGCATGCCCATCCCCTCAGGGGTCAGTCCCCCTTGGGTAAAGGGCAGTGACCACCCTGGGGAGTGGGTCACCCTCCACTTTGTGAGCCATCAGCTGCTCTCTCGGGCGGCAGGGGAAGGGATCGATGTGAGGTGGTGACGGCCGCTGGCTGGCGTGTGAGAACAGGAGGATTTGGGTTTGCTGGAGAAGCTGCAGCAGCCGATCGCTGCTGGGAGCTCTGGATGAAGCTGGGTACCCAAAGGCTTCTTGTGCCTTTGGAAGTGTAGAAGGGCTGTGGGTGAGGATGGCTCCCTGGCTGCTCACCCAGCAGCAGGGCTCGGGGCTGCGGGGCTCCGCTGCAGACGTGGGAGGCAGCTCCTTCCTTCCTTCCCTCCCGAGGAAGGGCATTTCTGGGGGTGACACCAGCCCGAGGCGTCCCCCTGTACCGAGGGGGCTGTCCCCTCTCCATCCCCCGGGCTGCCGCAGTGCCCCGCGCAGCGCCACGTCAGAGGCACCTGGTCAGCCAAACTCCATTTACTGCATCTATGTATTTATTATATCGGAGCCCAGGGTAATTACTTTACAACTCTGAACATTAAATATCATTTGTCTTATTCCAGTAGGTCCAAATCTTCATGCATTTTATCTGACGCTTTGCTCCCTTCAATTATCTGCCATCAGAAAAAGTTTACCGTTGCTGCAAAAATATCAATTTGCCAGAGGTTGCAATACATTTACTCTCCACCTCTGTAATTTACAAACTTACATTCTATGATTAGAAAGAAAAATGGCTAATAGGAGAAATATTCATGCAAAATCGATACTGAATAAGATGCTGCCACCTTTTGGCTTAACCTAATTCTACATCTGGGGCCAAATTCAACCCTGGTGTAATTGCTTTGCTGGGAGACGAGCTGCGGCTGCCCTGGGGCGGGCTGAGAGTGATGGGGAGACGAAGCATCATCTGGTGGGCTCACCCCATGGCTGCGAATGGGGTGTGAGAAGCTGATGCTGTGGGGTTTGCAGGCTCCAGTTAAGAGGAAATTTTCCATAGCTGTGCTTCTGCAGCAGAAGTTTTCTTTCTGCCGCATCCAGAGCTGAAGCGGAGGTTCCCGGCTGGTTGTTCTCTCCCTCCGGCCAGCCAGGAGGGTGTTCCTGGAGCTGTGTCCTGGGCACAGGGACCAGCGTTGGGCTGTTGGCTTGTGTCCGTGCTGATGCGCTGGGAAAGAGGGTTTGGGATCTGATGAGACTCAGCACATGCCTGAAGGTGTCCAAGCAGGCTTTGAACCAGTGAGACAGTGGATCTGAGCTTGCAGGCAACATCCGCCCGTCTGTCTGCGGTAGGGTTGGTCAGCACGCGACACAGCGGGACTCGCAGCACTGTCACTCTCGGTAGCTATCGAATGTACTTATTCTTCAATTACACAACACTGCAATGGGCCGCGGAGCCCAAACGCTGCTGTGCTTTCAAAAGAAAACAAAAAAGCGTTTAATTTTTGTAGCAAAGATATTCCAAAGTGCTAAGTGCTACAGCAGAGCAGTTGCAACGCTGCTCTGTCTCCTTGCCCAATGACACAGGGGTTTTTTCAGCTGAATACCAGCAAGCACGTGATTAAAAGCTCTTAGGATTCTGCGGTTGTGGGATTTCCAGCAGAACTTGCTATTTCTCTCATATCTTGCCCCTTTGTTTCCCCAAGTCCAGGGCAGAGTCTGAATTCGGTAATTGCCACCTGGATTTGCTTTGCTGTCTTCCCAAGGAACTTGTTTGAATAAATTGAATTGGCAAATGTATTGTTCAGCCGCAAAGCGTTGTGTCGGGAATAATATAGGTATTACCAGTCTCTCTATTCCAGCGCTGAGCGCGCTGCCAGGGACCGCGAACCGATGCAGGAGAGCTCCCTTTGAGCAGCTCCCTCCGTTTCCTCTTCAGAAAGAGGTGCACATTCTTTTTTTTTTTTTTTTTTTTGGCTGGTGCGCCATGCTCTAAAGCAAGAGCAGAAGGAACTACTTGCAGCTCCCTCGGTGTGGGCAGAACTCTCCTCTGCTGGGGAATTTTCTGCTAGTAGGTTCCTGTGGCTTCTACTTGTGTTCCCTTCACTAGGCGAGACTTGGGTGCAGCAGACACCTTGTTTTCCATCGAGCACCTGAGCACTCAGTCTCTCTCAGCGCCAACAAACAACTGTGACAGCGGGGACAGGATCCCAGGACCCCCCCGAGGAGATGGCACATAACCAGTGGGAGATGGCACTGTGGCTCTGCAAACCTTGTGGCCTCATCTGTAGGGCAACCAGATTTCTGCAGGAGATGCAGAGGGCTCTCACAGGTGACTGGTTCCGCTGGGAAGATCACAGAATCACAGACTGGTCAGGGTTGGAAGGGACCTTTGGAGACCATCCAGTCCAACCCCCCTGCCGGAGCAGGGTCACCTACAGCAGGTTGGAGAGGACAGTGTCCAGGCAGGTTTGGAATGTCTCTGGAGTTGGAGACGGGGCAGTGGCACCACCTTCTCCCTCAGCTGGGTCTGACAGCAAGGACAGCTGCCCACTTATTAAAAAAGCTCAGTGGGGGGATTTTAGCGATGGGGCTGCCTGGAGGCCCAAGGCCTGCCAGGTGAGCAGGGTCCTGCAGAAGATCCTTGGCCGAAGAGGTGACCCCGCCGTGTAGGTTAGCAGTGACATGGTGCCACCTCGTGGCACACGGCTCCGAATGTCACACGTCCTTGTCTTTGTGGGATGGACACCTTTCCAGGGGTAGCATCACCCTGTGGGTGCTCCACCACCTCCCAGGGCTGCCTGGTGCCTCCAAGGACGTGTCTGCACCATGGGCTGGTAAAGGCCACCAGTAAACGGGTGGTTGGGACTGATGGGTGTTGTCCTACCCCCTTGTCTGAGTAGCGCTTGCAAAGCGGGGTACAACCCAAACTCATGCAGTCCGGCTCAAAGCCATCGCTTTTGGAGATGATTTGTTTAGGGCTGTCTGCCCACTATGAGATCCATGCGCTAAGGGGGTCTCCTCCCCGGCTCAGCTATCCCCCCCTGGACCTATCCTTTTCCCTCTGGCTCCCAGGCTCTACCAAGACTCCCCTGACCACCCTCCCCCGCTAACCCGCAGGAGACCCACTCATCCGCACCAGAAATGAGTTTGGTCCCATTCTGTACCTACAGCATAAAGCAAACGCCTCTTATGAGGGTGCAGGTTTATTTCTTCGTGCTATAAAACCAGAAAGAAGGATAGCTCTGTTTATCTACATAAAAAAATGAAAAATAAAGACAATGCTGAGGTTTGGCACCGCTGTTAAATCATCATCTGTTGAAGTACTTAAGAACAGAGTCTCAGTTTTCAGTGAAATGCTTTAATTCGAAACCAGCACTGCGATAAACAAGGAGATTTGGGGTCTAACTTGCCTTGCTGATTGATGGCATCGTGGCAGTGCCTGGGAAATCTGGGGCTCGGTAGTCATGGACTGGGTCCTGTTGTGCCGTTTGCAGTATGGCCCCAACCAAAAGCCAACTGCTATCCCAGGGAAGTCTGCCACCGAGACCCCTAATCTGTTTTCTGCGAGGAGTCGGCAGCTGACATTTTAAGACATCAGTGTTTGATCTGTGACCAGAAATCACCTGATAAGGGATTTATTTTTCCACTACTATTAGAAAGGCTGTTGCAAGGTTTCTCACCCTTTGAGACAGGCATTTTGGCGCTACGTGTCCTCTGTACCTGTCCCGCTGCCAGCTCGGCTGCCATCCGCGCTTCTTCCTTTTGGGTTGGGACATTCCCAGACAGCAAAGCACGTGGCTTGATTCTGCTGACTTTTTGTTCCTCCTGTTGAAGAAGACGAAAAGCCTCTCCTTTGTGAAAGGGTGCTCCTCTAAAAGGGGGTCGGAGATATTACGGGTACCAGAGGCAGCGGGAGGTAGGGTGGGCTTTACCCCTAAAACGCCAAAGCGGAGGTTTCCCCTGAAGGGCGAAGGGCTGGGGATTAGGAGCACTCGGTCTCTTTCATTGAAGAAGTTCAGTCTATAAAGCCAAGAATGTTTTTTTTTTTTTAAAGTATAACCCAATGAGAGAATGTAACACTCTCGTACAGGTATGTATCACCAAAAATTAACCACCAGAGGAGGCCCTTTCCAGTTTAACATCATCATTTAGGAAGGGGGTTTTAAACAAGAGACTCCTGGATGGCAGAAGGGAGCTCATGCTGGTATGACGGTATCTGTGTAAATCCGGCAGCGTAACAGCGACTGCAGCGATGAGCCCTCAGGCTCTCAGCACGGGTTCGCCAAGGAGCCCGAGGGCTGATACACCCGCCAAACTCAATGGGATTTAGGTGCCTAAATGCATTAGGCTGCTTGGAAAATCCTGGACTTTGACCTTAAAGTAGAAAAAAATGGCTAAAAAAAAATAAAATAATAAAAGTCAGGCTAACGCTGCTGTGAAGGCAGTGGGTGCTCTGAGTTTTGCACAAGGCAGCGGGAGGCGGCCACCGAAGGCAACCGAGGGGCTCCACCAGCGGGAGGGTTCAGAACTCCATCACCAACGTCTCCCGCCCCACCAGGAATTGCAGGATGGTCCCTCTGAACCATTTCCAAACCAATGGGTGTCTCCTTGTGTGGGAATGGTCCAGGGCCCTTGGCTGGAGACATCCGCCTTGTGAGAGTGTATGAGGAAAACGCTAAAAATGTCTTTTTTTTTCGTTGGGAAGAATCTTAGGACATTAAAAGTTGGAGAACTCATCTTCATTATTTCTCTTTAAAGTTACTTATGAATTGAGAATGGCTGTGCTCATATTTCTCTTTTATTTGCTATCTCCCCAGGCTAAAGTGTTGTCTATTTATCTTACAGATTAGGTTACTTTTTATGGGGTTCTTGCTATTATATTTCACCTCTAACTTTGTTAGTTTGTGTTTGATATTAAATTATGTTGAATAAAAGGGGCAGCTCAAGGACATTTTTCAGCTCCATCCCAAAATGAGGTTCTTAATCCTGTTTCTGGGTCTGCCCCTGTAGCCCAGCCCACGGGGACAGGGTCGGGTACGGAAGAAGGGTGGCAGAGGAGTGTTTGTATCAACTGTGGGCTTTGCAGGGTGAAGCTGCTGGAGAATCGTGCCTGTAAAACCATTTGGTTCATGTACAGTGATTCTGGAGGCATCTCTTTAGAAACGGGTTCTGATAATATTGACATCATCACAAGATAAGATCCAGGACTAGTTAAATCACAGCCTCGCAACTCTGTGCTCCTTTGGGGATTAGAAGAAGTCGCTGAGCTGTCACTCTAAAGCTGATCATGGGCTCGTTTAACTATGTCATCCCCTAAGACAGCCCTTTCAATTATGTCAACCTGTCTGCTCTCCCTAGACTCTAATTTTAGAGCAGCAGTAGCTAATATTCTTGGAAAACTGATCCGCCTCCACAGATCTCTCCTCTCTGCCTGCTGCTGTTAACGGAGTATCCTGTGGGGAGATCGGACTGCTTTACTTCCCCTCCTGTAATAAACCTAATAAAAATAGGTACCATTAGGTTCCTTTGTGTGTGGTCTCTTTAAGACACTTATCTGAGCTATGTAATGGAGATGTCACTTCTCCTCCACAGAGGGATCTGGCAGCACCACAGGGTCATTGCAATAAAAATAAAATTCAGTTTTAAAAGCCTGGTACGGAATTATGAGCTGAAAAGCGGGACGATGGGATTGGAGTTCAGAGACCTGGAAGAGGTAGATGTGAGCTGGAGTCACTCGAATGTTAATGTCGCCAGCAGTGGCTCCACAGCTGGCGCAGTGAGCAGGATGCTCCCGGATGGCGCAGGAGGACCTCAAGCGGTGGGGTGGCCCCGGGGACACCTGAGACAAGGGACTTGTCCATGTCTTCTGGGTGGTGTTCGGAGGAGTTTGGGGTGCACAAGGTGGAAGGGAGGTGGACGGACGTGGCTGTCTCAGCCATGGGCATCTCTGCGCTCTGCTGTCCGTCAAAACACATCTTGGTGGGACGGGGACAGCCTTGCCCTGAGAGATGGGATGGAGCCAGCCACATCCCGGGCTCCCCATCCATGCTGTGGCCGTAGCTGGCAGCGATGTGGGACGGCTGTCCCCCTGCCATCCCACGAATGTCCCCCTGCCCTCGCAGGCTGGCAGCACAGGGGGAAACGAAGCTCCTGTCCCATTTGGTTTTTCCTTTGTGTCTGCCACGGCATTCAAAAGCAGCACGGACTTTCTCCAGCCGTGCAATTGGAACTGCCGTGACAGAGGGGATAGGGAAGGCCTTGAAGATCACCCCTCTCTCTTCTGGGCAGCGTGACAGTCCCTTCGGCCGGGTGGACTCCCCTTGGCCATTGCTCCTCCGTGCTTGGCCTCTGCCAGGCTGGACTGGCCGTACTGGAGGACAGTGGTATGCAGGTCTGAGGCTGTCAGAGGATTTTCTGTTTTCCCCAGAGCAATTCCAGCCTTCTCCAAAATAACGACTCTTGGGGGCCCTGGTTGAAGGAGCAAGCACCCGTGAAGCTGAGGAGGGCTGTGATCCTCTTCAGAGGTGTTTTATTCCCCCTTTAGGGTGCAGTGTGGGTCCTCAGGCAGACTGTGCTGGCCAGGTGGGGTGGATGGGGGTGTTTAACCCCCTGCAGAGCCACCAAGAGGCAATCCCAGGTCCCACGGAAGAGGAAGGGAAGGATGAAGAGCAGAACCACAGGACAAAGGAAAATGCAATGTCTGTCCTCCTCCAAAAAAAACTAGAGAAGGAGCAAAAGGTATGGAGGGAAAAAGAGGAGGTGGAGGAACGGTGCTGGGACAAGCGAGGGAGGTGACCCCCATCGATCCCACCCGGCGTCACCACTCTGGTGGCAAAGGCCAGGCGTTCCCTTTGCAGATCAGGCTGTATAAAACCCACACGCCGCGGGCTGCCGGGGAACGATACATCCTCCAGACTTCAGCAAGTTAGTTACACGCAGCTTTCCTTTCATAAATCCATGTTGGCTGCCCCTAATCAAATTCTGCTTCTCAAGCACTTTCCCTTGCTAATTCCCCCCGAATCAGTTCTAACCCACCTATCCCCCTTGTCGCTAAGCTAGCCAGCCTCTAATCGCACGCTGCACTGTGTGATCCTTTCCCGAGTAATACGGGGTTCGGCACTTTCCTCCGGTTCTCAGCAGCCTAACCTGTCAGGAGCAACCTTCTAAAAATATCACTAAAGACCTCGGCTAATTTCTAATCCTCGTTTCTATTAAGACGGCTGCCTGTACTATGTGGGCTTCTAGACTTGGGATTTACAGTCTTCCTTAAGAGTGTCTAATCTGCGCGGAGCCACTTCTGTTGTTATCCATAGGCAAACTCCTCCCTTCCCCACCGCAATGGATGATCCCTTTGCCAGCGGCTCTCCAGTCCGCAGGGCAGCATCAGCCAGCGAGGCCACCAGCCTCTTCCTCTCCGCCCAGCTCTCCCCCAGGGCCATCACTGGTGTCCCACTCCTCCGGGGCGCTGGGTAGGTGCTTTGTATAAGAAAAATCAGCCCGCGAGCTCAGCAGGGCAAGAGATTTTCTTTGCATTTCCCAAGTTCTCGAGCAGTGTGTCAACAGTACAATGGGGCTGATGTATAGATGCATAATGGAGCGAGGGTCTTGAAGTACCTGGTGTAACTGGACTTTCTATCACCGTTCGGGTATTTTTTGCTGTTTCCTTCTTCTTTTTAACACTCCCTCATCCCCAGCTCTCAAAACCAACCAGGTCAGAAGAGCAAAGCGGGCGAGAGTGGCTCTGGCTGCCCCCCGCCATCCTGGTAGACGCCAGGTAACTGGTTCAGCTCAGGCAAGGGAAATCCTTTCAATCACATGCCATTGGCCACGGGAACCCGGTGGAAGATGCTACATGACCGTGTTGTCAAGTATCGGGCACGTCTGTGTGCTAAAAGGCTCTCCCCGGGCTTGAGACCACCAGGGTTTGCATGGAACGTGAGCCGCGAGGCAGGTTCTGCTGGCAGGGAGGAGGGCAGCCAAGGGCGCAGCTCAAGGACGTGACCATCAGCAGGCGAACAGCGCAATGTCTGATGGGAACGTCTACCACCGCTGCAGAACGCTCTTCTAGGATGCAGCTGGACAACGATGGCTCTAACTTACACATGCAAAGCAGCGTCAGCCCCGTTCTCTCAGCTCCTGGTTACACAGACACGGGGAGAAGAAACTGTCTAAATCAAAGGACAACACGGCTTTGAAGGCAGGTGGTCAGGGAAACCTTTAAACTAGAAACTTGAAGCTGTCTTTTCATCATGAGAGCAGTGAGGTTGCGCCTTCTGATGGGAATAAACTGCCTTTAATGTTGGGTTTGGTTTGTTTATGGAGGGAATTACAGGAAGTAGTTAAATGTTTAATAGAAGCTTGAATTGAATGACCCAGAAGGTCTCTCCTCACATCAGTCTCCAAAGTCTGTGTGTCTACAGCCACGCCGGGCAAAGGGGCAGGACTCGGCCTGCTTGGCACTGCTCCCAGGCCTGAGCTGGCATCTCCCTGGGGGGCTACGTCACCCTTCAGGGTGTCCCCAGGGCGGGTTGGGGGCGCTCCAGTGTCTTCTGGAGCAAACCAGTCCAACACAGGCCTTTCAGGGGCACTCTCCCACGTCCCTATTTGAGACGTGTCCCACGGCCAGGACAGCCCCGCACCCTCATCCCTTTACGCGCATGCACAGCAGCGTCTTCACAGCAGTGGGACTGCTTGTGTCACGTGGACGTGATCTCCTGGGGAAGCTGGAGAGCCCTTTGTCTTCATCATCACCGCCTCTCTCACCACCTCCCTGAACTCACCTCCATGCCCTTCCCCATGCCCTGTTGCCATCCCTTGCTGTTTCCCCATCCCCTTCCCCATCCCCATGCCCATCCTCACCCCCTTCCCCATCCCTATCCTCATGCCCATCCCCATGCCCATGCTCATAGAATAGTTTGGGTTGGAAGGGACCTTGAAGATCATCTCGTTCCCCCCCCCCTGCCCTGGGCAGGGCCACCTCCCCCCAGCCCAGGTTGCTCCAAGCCCCGTCCAACCTGGCCTTGAACACCTCCAGGGATGGGGGAGCCACAGCTTCTCGGGGCAACCTGGCAACCTCATCCTCATCCCCATCTCCCTCTCCATGCTCTCCCCCATGCCCATTTCCAGGCCCATCTCCATTCCCACACTATCTCCATGCCCATCCCCATCCCCAGCGCCATCCCCATCCCCATGACCACGCCCCCTCCCCGCTCTGCCCCGTCACGGCCCCGCCCCCGCCGCATGACTCAGCACGCC
>NW_009646541.1:1046855-1053054 GCF_000708025.1 Charadrius vociferus
AGGGGGGGGAGGCCGGGGCCCCGCAGGCCGGGGCGGCGCAGGGGGGCTCGGGCTGGTGCAGACACCAGCGCTGCCTCCCTAATCTCCCTCCCGCGGGCCCGGTGAAAGGGGAGTGGCGGAGCCCGGTGCGTTTGGTGGCCGTGTGCTGTTGCGCTGCCAAGGGGTGCTTCTCGGAGGGTATCAGTACTGCCCGCTCCGGGCTTTGGGGGTGAACTTCAGCTCTGACTGGTGCCTCACGAAACGCTTCTGCACCAAAGGAGCTCCAGAGGTGTTTACGGCGTGTGTTAGTCTAGCACTGAATAGAAAGAGAGAGAATTTACCACTCTTAATTTTTTAGTTTTAATATTAATGAATCACAGAATCATAGAATGGTATGGGTTGGAAGGGACCTTAAAGATCACCTTGTTCCAACCCCCCTGCCCTGGGCAGGGACACCTCCCACCAGCCCAGGTTGCTCCAAGCCCCGTCCAACCTGGCCTTGAACACATCTGGGGTGAAAAATAATATGCTTTCTCTAGAGGTAATTGGATTGTTACTAGACAAAAACTTGCTTTAGAACTTATTTGTAGTCTTTTGCAAGTGCTCTCACAGCTGTTAGCTCTGCTCCATGAGAATCTGTTTTTCTGGGTTTGATTCTTTTCCCAGATTTTCTTCCCCTGAAATGCGACGCGTGTGAGGAAGTCTTCTGTAAAGATCACATCCGTTACGATGACCACAAGTGTAGCTCTGCCTACAAGAAAGTAAGTTCCTATACATGAGTAGATAATTCACACTGCAGAATTGCTAAGTCATGTATAAAGGCTGCTCTGAAACTTGACCTGTGGTTTCAGTAACAGCGGATGGGAGAACCACAAGATGTTAATGATACTGTGGAATTTCAAATATGTAGAAATATAACATTTCAGAGGTCTGTGCTGCTAGATTCTGGTTTCTTACACCGCATCCTCCCAGAGGGGAGTGCTTTCTATTTTAAGTAATATATTGTGGCCTAAAAGTTCTGCAGCCTCAGTTCTTCAAGTTGAACTTGACAGAAGGTTGAAGGACAGCAAACATGAAACTACATAAGAAATAAATAGAATAAGTGGGGCCAAACTTTGTTCTCTGGCCTGTACTTGGGTTTTGAATGTTCAAGGATTGTAATTCCATAAAGCCTAGGAGCATATTTAAAGTCAACCTACCAAATAATGTTGCTACAACTGGATTTGGCAAAGCATGCCTTACTATTTTTTTTGAAAATGATTTGCAGTTACCTTTGTGAAGTGTACTTGTAAGAGCATTAGTAAATGAGTAGGACACAAACCGCTTGTGAAGACACTACTGTCACACATGGGTAAGAGAAGGGGAAGGACAGAAAAATAATTGGATGGGACTTCTAATCTGTGTTGTATGTTCCTAGAATGTGCAGGTTCCAGTGTGTCCGCTCTGTAATGCACCCGTCCCAATCCAGAAGGGGGAAATACCGGATATGGTGGTTGGAGCCCACATGGATAAGGACTGCAAATACAATCCAGCACAGCAAAAACAGAGGGTAAGGAAGCCGCTGTTGAAATCTAAACTGCCTGCCTAATGCTTGTGAAGTTAGGTGGTCTGACAGCAGAATGTGTAGAGGCTTGCTCTGTTTCATCTTAGTTCTAAGGGCGCTTGAGCATTCATGCTTCAGCGTGGTCGCTGCTTGGGAAGCTGGTCACAGAGAGCAAGCAAGTATTGCCGACTTCATGTCCTCTGTTATTTAGATCTTCACAAACAAGTGCTTAAAGCCAGGCTGCAAAAGGAAAGAGATGATGAAGTTAGTTTGTGAACAGTGCAGCGGCAACTTCTGCATCAAACATCGGCATCCTCTGGATCACGACTGTAAAGGGAGCAGCCATCCCACCTCCAAGGCAGGGTAAGCTGCATTTATGGTATTTTGAGCGCAAGCTGAAATTTCGGAGCTAGTGCCGGGGACTGGTGTGGAGCTCAGACCAGGAGGGAATTCTGTAAACTACCGGTCACTTCAATAAGCCAGCTGCTGTTTTGTCTGTATTTTGGGCCTAATTTCTGAACATCTGTGAGCCAAGGTAAAAGCTTGTGTCAAATGCCTTCCTTCAGCTCTTCCAGGCTTACCTACCTTGATAGCGTGGCTCTCAGTGTCTCTTAACTGTGAATAGACACTGGCCATCACAAGGACTCTTTGGGGTCTGGATCTCAATACTAGAATTCTAAAGTTTTTTTCCAGCACCTTGAAGTAACAAAGAACAAAATCAATTTCTTGCCAAGCAAAGTTTAAACTTAGTTTTAATAAAAATCTGTCTCTTGCAGGCAGATGTACCTTCCTTGCTCAGTGCAATAGGACGGTAGGACTCGTGTGACAGATGCAGATAATTAAACTGGATGGAAGAGTGAAACTAATGGCAGTGTGCATAGGAGGTGCTGAGCCTGGTTGTCTTTCTTCGTAGATATGCAGCTCTGATGAGAGCCTCTCAAACCGCCTTCAAGTCAACGGGAGCAATTGGAGTGCCATCTAATGGGAATCTTCCGCACAACAGGTATAAGCTGTAGACTAAGAAAAGACAAACAAGAGTGTTTAAAAATAGTCTTGTGTCAACACGGCATAGGAGTGCCACTGTCATACCACGAACTGCTCTAGAGTTGGTAGTTGACCTTTGATCAGTGTTGGGAATGTGGCAGAGGGGTTCTGACCGCACAGGTAAATCTTTACTTCTCCGTACTGTAGTCATTAAAATAGCTATATAGACACAAGCATTAGGACATCAAATGGTTGTAACAGCAGGCTGGCCTCCTACCTGCTCAGTGTGAGGCTTGGTCAAGTTCTGGAAAAACAGTATGTTATCAGAATGCTGAGGGAAGTGTAGCAAGCATCTGAATTAAAATAAATGACCCATGCCCTTCCCTGCCACGGTGTGTCTCTGTGTGACTGAAAGCTTTAGTCGTGTAACTCTTACAGTGCGTTCTTATGTCTTTCAGATGCAGATAGTAGAGGTTCTTCACATCTGGATTAGATCTCTGTCTACTTTAAAGTTAATTTTGTCTATGGGTCTTTAAAATTTTCTATGCAGTTAATTTATTTTTGTATCATAACACTTTATGCATTCAATAAACTGTCACCCTTTCCAAGTCATCTTTATTTGTTCCTGTATTTGGGATAAGAGCTGCAGTACTATGAAAAATACTTGATGAAGGAAACTGGGCAACGGTGGTAGGAAGAAGATTCAAATTAATAGGAAACACAGCCGGCTTTGCTTAGGTCCTGCTAAATCTGAACTGTGAGTTTCCGAAGATGAAAGTCTGAAATACAAGCTACTGTCATGTCCCAATCCTTCTGGAAATGAACGGGCACACAGTGCGGCATTCAGCTTGACAAACAGCATACATCAACATGAAGCCAGTTTTATATAAGCTGCCTTTTGGTTTCTGAATGTCATTGGGAGTACTTGATTTATAAAGCCATACCTGGCTTTTCTAAGCCCTCCCTAAGCAATGCACTGAAGGCTAGTGCTCACAGAAGCATGCATGTTATAATTCTTCCTAATTTATTGCCCTTTAGATAGAAACCTAGATTTGCATGGGTATTTTTTGCAGTTGGGGTAAAAAGGAAGCCAGAGAAAGTAGCGTTAACTGTGTCCCATGTGATGAGAATGGGGCCAAAATACAGCCTTGTCTAGGGAGGCTACTCTTGCTGTCTTCCCAAAAAGCTTAAACCAGTGAAGACATAACAGATAGGATCCATCTATTATCTCGATCAGCTCTCTTGGCTCTTTAAAACTGCGTGAATATCCAGCTGCTTAGCTTGAGGCCTGAAATATTGTAGGTTGATGAAATGGAAATGCGCCATTAATGAACAATGCTAATTCCCCAGCTGGGATCTTAGTAGACCTCTCATCCAGCTAATTGTGAGAAAAATGCCAAGGCTTACTGGTGATGTCAGGGGGTCAAGACCTCAATTTCATGTGTCATTGGAGCAATTCCTCTGCTCACTGGGGCTGGTGGGCTGGAGTGTTGGCTTAGGACTAAGTGAAGGGTAATTGCCGTCCCTGGAATCACCTGCAGCAGTGAGTGCCCGGTGCTGTTCTGCTGGGGTGGGAGGGTGAGCAGTTTGCTTAGCGGAGAATGCGCTGTTTCGTGACGTGGGGAAAAATCATCGTTGATAATACTGCACGAGATGTGAGCGTAAGCGCAGTTAAAGCATGTGCTCTGTAGGGCCTTGAGGTGCACTGCAGTTGTGCGAAGACTGTTGTGTGCCTCTCGTTTCTCTTAGGCTTAATCCTTAGAGTACAAAAGCTGCCTAAAGAGGAAATGGGGATTTATGGTCCTTCACAGGGATAGAGTGTAAACAATCAACCTGCTGACTTGTAGGCCTTTTATCAGAAAGGGCGGAGGTAATGTAATTTCCGGCAAACACACACACAAAAATATTTGTGCTATCCCATATTCGTGTTTGGCCCAATGGGATTTCTTCTCATCCAGGAGAAGTTTTTTGAGAATGATCAAAGCTCTGTGGAAGGCTGTAGTTGGCCAAGCTGAATATGTAGCATAGGTGTGAGTTACCACTGCTAATTCCATATGGTCTAATTTTACGCGATCGTGTAGTCAAAATTGTGATTTGACAGTATCTGTAGTACTGTGTTTAACCACAGGATGTCACAATAGGATATGTAATAAAACAATAATTATTTTAGGAATTCTAAACACAGGAAACATGCTTTCCCTATTCACATTGGAACAAAAGCTTAAATTACAACTCCAATTTTAGATACCACCACCTAGTGATTATCCTGCGTGCTCTAACGCTGTAACTCAGCCCTGGCGCATTGCTACAGTACTTCGACTTCTGTAATCTTTCTGTATGACATATAATCAGCCATGCGTTCCCCAACGATGCTGTGCACCCCACTGGTGGTACGGGATGGGGTTTCCAGTGGAGAGCAGAGGCAGGTGCTGCCTGTGGTGTGAGGACAGGGACCAGCGCCGAGAGGCTCTGCCCAGCCCAGCAGCGACGGGTCGGGGACACGATCGGCACCCTGTGGCGTGGGGAGGAGGTGTGACCCTGGTTGGGACACGAGAAGGAAGCAGAGGTGTAAGGTTTACATCTTCCCATCGGTGCCTGTAATGGCACGGGGAGCTTTTGCCACCAGCCAGCATCTCAGCTGCTACTGGGATCAAAGGAAATGGAAACAAAAACGCTGTTTCAGGTTGTCATGAAAAAAAAAAGCTCCATCTACGTGTTTGTTTTTCAGTAAATATTTTTGCCCTTAAATTACCAAGGAGAAATGGAAATGTTTGTGCACATGGTATTTATAGAAAATGAAAACATGGAAACCAATTTGTTCCCTGGAAACCCTGTCCTCAGAGATGTTTTCTCGTCCTCTCAAACCACAGCGTCCGCCTCTTCCCAAGCACATTCCCTCCGACTGGATCAGGGCAGCAGCTAACACTGTTTCAGACACGGAGCCTTTAGGATCTGCTGCCTAAAAGGGATCTCCACCGTTCTCCGGAGCTGCATCTCTCTGCTATAGCAGCTCGTGTGGCTCCATAGGGAGAGGCGTGGGCCGGTGGCACCCCGGCTTGTGTGGGGGCACTGGGGCTGGTGTCTCACCCAGTGCCCTTCGTGGGGAGTGAGGGGAGGGCCCTGCGAGAAACTGGGGGGTCCCTGTCGGGGCACGGGTCGATCGCTGTTGGGCCCTGGGGGATCCCTCTCAGGGCATGGATGGATCCCTGTTGGGGCACAGGGGGACCTCTGTCAGGCCGTGGGTCGATCCCTGTTGGGGTGCAGATGGATCCCCGCCAGGCACAAATCAATCCCTGAGGTCAGGCCACGGGTGGATCCCTGTCAGAACCCGGGTGGATCTCTGTCAGGCCCTGGGTGAAGCCCTGCTGGGGTGCGGGTGGATCCCCATCGCGCCGCGGGTGGATCCCCGTCGTGCCGCGGGTGGATCCCTGCCAGGCACGGGGCAATCCCTGAGGTCAGGCCGCGGGTGGATCCCTGTCAGAACCTGGGTGGATCCCCGTCGTGCCGTGGGTGCATCCCTGTCGGGGTGCGGGTGGATCCCTGAGGTCAGGCCGCGGGTGGATCCCTGTCGGGCCCGGCGGGAATCCGGCGCCCGGCGGGGATCACCCAGGCAACGGGGGGCGGGACAACCCCTGTGGCCCCGCCCCTCACACAGGAGGCGGGGGCTGATTCCGCAGCGGATCTTGGCGGCGC
>NW_009646541.1:1053926-1103727 GCF_000708025.1 Charadrius vociferus
GGCCGGCGGGCGGGGGTGTCCCGTCTCTCGGGGTGTGTGAAAAGAGGAAAAACTGGCACTATAAACAGAACTGATGGCTTAAAAATGTCTGTTTAGGCCTCAAGTAGACTTGAGAGAGAGACTTGAGACTTACTTTTTGCTGGTGGGTATGTGTGTATATGCACATATGTATTTTAATAAGGTGACTAACAGTCATATTAATGTATTTTGAGAAGAGGCAGGCCTGAGCGGTGTTACCTGAGACAGACAATCGATCAGACAGTTCCATGTGGTGTGTTATAACCTGCAGAAACCACGGCATCGTTTTGGGGGGATTACTGCCAGGAGGGTCAGTGAAGCATTTTCCGCAACAGGCCCTGAGAGGCACTGAGTTTTCCACAGGGAGAATGACATTCTGGTTTTACAGTAGCTTAACTATAACGTATTCCTAAAGGAAACATGATGAAAAGTCTCCAAAACTTGGTGCAGTCATACCTTTTCGTAGTTAAGTAGTGACAGATAATTCTTGTACCAGTGTAATTATAGTATAACTCTGTATACAAGACATTTAATATAAACATACTGACGTTTAATACACAAAAAAGTTCTAATTGCAGTTTGGTGGTTTCTGTTACAGAATAGTTCTATTTGAGAATGCCGAAAATGAATGTGGAAAAAAAAGAAATGAAGGCAGAAAAAAGAAAAAAGCTAAAGGCCCCAGAGGGAAAGCTGGAATTGGAAACTGAACCAAAGAAAAAGAAACAAAATCTGCAGGTAGGTTCTCCCGGTTTTGACTGTTTAATTGAATAAAATGTGGCTATATTGTTACCTGTGATGTGACGGGTTTTGAGATTCAGTACTGAATCTGAATGTACGATTTGATTCAGTTGCAGTGATTCCCTGGATGCGATATACCTAGAGTGAAAGTTAAAAGGAGAGGATAAATTAAGCCAAATCTGGGTAGTATTGTGGCAGTCAGAGTATGTGATCTCTCTTTGTTTTGGATGCTTCTGTGAAAGACAGCGAATGGGTGAGAGAATGTGGGTGAAAGGTGAACCATATGGCTTTAAGCAACTGTCATACGGGAATATAGGCGTATTCTGAGTCTTCATGTGATCCTGAGTGGTTGGAAACACATGAAAGATGTTTTCTTGGAAATTGTCTTGATTTTTTGGACAGAATGTCAAGTGGCCAGAAGGTGTCAGCAGTCTCTTTGTATTACTGAACATTTATGAATTAATTCTATGAGAATGCAATTAGCAATATTGAGATGTTATTTAAGTGGAAACTTAGAGCTGTAAGTTTTTTGTGATGGAAATGATACATAAAGAGGGTGATTCAATTCTTCTGTTCTGAGTGGTTACGGTAGAAGTGGATCAAAGAAATATGAAGCGGTTTGATACTGTTGGGAAGTGGAGAAGGAAAGGCAAACGTTTTTTCCTCAGGAATTCTCCAGGTCATGTTAAGCTATGGTGTTAAACTCCCTTATGTTTCCCGGTCTCACAGAAAATAGATGTGAAAGCTGCTCGTTACTTTATTTATCACGAGATGTATAGATCAATGGATATAACTAAGAAGTAGTACTTCTTATTTTGTTATTAGGCTTTATTTAAGCTCGCTGGGAAGAATATTTTTGTCTCTAGCTATTACATTTAGGGTTTGTGAAGCATCATAGAAGAAAAGCCAACCTATCAGCAGTAGCTATTCAGAGGTCTGTAAATTCTTGCAGTTTTGAACTCAGCAGAAATGTTCCTAAGTAAAGCAGGGAAAGATTGCATTTTTGCCTATATCAAAGCAAAAATAGAAAATACGGTATTTATAGCTTAATAAGTGGGAATGTTTCTCCTTTCCTCTGCAGGGTATGACTTTAGATTCACGGCACTATAATTCAATTTGAGGGAAAATAATTTTCCAGGATAAAACAGTGTGAAATCGAAATGTCAAAATTAAAGTTTTATTGCCTGTGACAATCTGTATAATTTCATGTAGAAGTGGAAAAAAATCCCAAGTGGGCTTCAAACCCTGAGCAAGCAGGGCCTTCTTGGACCATCTAATATTGTGTGATAAGTTCTTAGAAGAACACCCAAATTAGTATTTGTTGGCCATGCAGACTGTATGACTGTGAAAGAAAGAGCAAATATTACATGGAAAGGCGAATCCTTAATACTATTAGGGAACACCACTAGGCACAACTGTTCTTAGAATTACAAAAGTTGGTGTCAGTGGGTGGCTTAGACATGTATCTAGTGTTAGTTTTAGGGAATACCATATAAGGTCTATGACAAGTCGTTTCTTGGCATCAGCTTTATAAACTATAACTGTTGATAGTAGGGAAGTGTAAGTTAGCAGACGACGTTTTTTGTTTGAAATGGCTGTTGAGAATGAAAAATGTTAGGCAGCTCTTAAACAATTTTGCTTCAGAAATGGTTAATGGAAGCTAGCTGTTTACCAGTTCATGACTGTTCCTCAGCATGTGCGCTCCCGGCTTTGTGTGAAATACTTGGTTAAGTCACGATGGCAGTTATGCTTTAAAATGCTTTTGCTCATCAAACATTGTCAGCATGGAAAATGTGGTAGAAAACAAGGTAAAATTGCTTTGTGTTAACAGGAAAGATCAGGAGGAACTCTGAGGCTGCAGTGATGTGTTCAGTTAGTCTGGAGGGATCCAAAGAAGAAATTTGGAACCAAAATTAAGCCAACTGCTGAGAGTGTTTATTCTGCAGCCTTACTTCCTTTAGTTTTCTTTCTGTAACTTTACAATAAGCTGGAACCTTGACAGATCTACAGAAATTCCCGAATTATCGCAACTGGATTCTGAGGAGCTGTGATTAATTCAGTTACTGCATTAAAAGTCAAAGAAAATGTTTTTTCTGGCATTCTTAAAGTAAGGATGGGTAGACTCCAGTTCCTCCTAAGGAGTCTCTTATGTGATGGAAAGAAGTCAACAGATAGCAATGTACATTATATGTATATAGCTATTGCATAGCTTTTTGTGGGAGAGAGGTTTCACTGGTTCATTAAGTCACTTTACTTTCCTGTGATTTACTTATTTTTGGTTTTTTTTTTTTTTTTTTTATTCTAGTGGAGCAATTTTAGTCTCCAAAGTGGAAAATGTAAATCTTTAATTGGTTTCGTTATAGATCTGCAGGCAGGCAAGTTGAAATGTGGCTTAAGTGACTGGATTTAGTGTACATTCATCATTCCTTCATGAAATTTGTTTCAAAAATTCTTACCAGCCAAAGACTAAAGCATTTTTCCTTGGAACAACTTGACCTTTCAGAGTAATCTTGATGTTTTATTGATTTTCATCTACTCAATTTCTTCTGTTTACATTAAATAGCAATGAGCAATTCAAGACCAATATAAATGTTTTCATGAATGATCTTAGAGCCACACAGCTCTAAATGACACATCTCTAGTGGAGCTGAGAAAGACAAGTTTTTAAATTCAATTCAGCCTTGTGGGTTTTTTTCTGACAGATTTTCATAATGTTACTGTTTTATTTAACTACTTGGCAATAAACCCCACACTTTAAACATTGATTTATTATTGTTTTTTTAATGCCTGGCCATTAGTTTTACTTGGGTTTTTTTTTTTAATGATTTTGTAGTTTACTAAGACACTCGTATGTTAAACCTTCCTATAGTTGGAGATGATTCTTTTGAATTGTCACATAACAAAGAAAAGAGATTTAAAATGTGCCATCTAGACTGGTGGTCTGAAGTTAAATACTGGCTCCTTAGATAAAAACTTTCTAATGGACCGTGTCTGAGACAAATTAATTTTTGTTTCGGTTCTCTGAAAAAAAAAAAAAAATACAATATTGTTAACGTGTCATCTGGAACTAACAGAAGCATTAGAAGTGCTTGTTTGCGTTCCCCGTGCGTTGCTTCTGTTTATGGATTTCTTCACCCTTCAGAATTGCAGGTGCCTTAGTGCCACCAAGCTTATCGAAACAGCAGTACTGACACTTACAACACCGCAGGTAGGGAACAACATGTTGTGGTTGCTTTGTTTATGAAGGCTATTAGAGTTCTACCCAGAACGACCTTACTGTATCAAAGGATCTCTTAACCTTGTGATTTAAGGGTAGATCTCGTTTCTCCGGTGCCGTTTCCAGAGCTGCCGGCTTTCTACACAACAGTAAGACATTTGTCCAGAGCTGAACATCTAATAGGCAAAACTGAAAATTCATAATCTGTAGAAAGCAATATTAATTTCCTGTTCCTTCCCAATTTACCCTAGCAAACATTGTAACTTTGAGGAAAACCGCAATGACTAAGAGGCAATCAATATTAATCAATTCCCGTTGATGGTGGCTGAAGGGTACTTCAGGTAACGCTCAGGCAGTCAGCAGGCGTCTCCTTGTACGTTCCTTCTTAGCTGCAGCATTGAGAAGGGTTGGAGGAGGAGGAATTAACATTTTCCCCAGAAAAAGGCAAAACCAGTGGGAAAGGAATTTAATTTTTGAGATTCCATACAGATAGTACAAACAATGGCAAATAAACAAGTAGCTCATGGTGGCTCTTTAATCAGAGGGCCAGCGTGCAGGTGCCCAAACACTAAGAACTGTTTACTAAATGGAAAATGGCAAAATTAGTAGAGAAAGGGTTTTTCTGCTCAGCTTTTTGGAGGTTATCATAAAGGCCAAGAAGGAGTTGTTAAGCTAGTACTACAGCAAAGCAAACCACAAAAAAATGGTTCTTTAAAATCATTGCTCGTAGTGGTGGAAAACCACATAAAATTATGTTTAAGCTGCGGAAATAAGCGTGTTGGTGTGAGCTTGGTGGAATAGCTAGGAATGCTGCTCTGATACGATCTCTAATGCTGCTTGTAATCAGGGAACTGGGGTAGTAATTTGAATGTTTAATGAATGCAAACCAGACATTTATGCTACAAACCCCATCGCGCAGATACTGTAAAGCTATCATCGGAAAGTGTATTTATTTATTTGACAACCCACTAATTCATACCCAAGCCTGTTGTTGAAATAATGAGTTGTGGATGATTTGCAAACAAACTCGGTAATCCTTTATTGTTCCGTTAATTTATTTTTTTAATTAATGGGAAGCTTATCTTGTAACCATCAAAATAACTTGTTTTGTATTTTCTCATCCTAAAAAATGCCTTGAAGTTACAACTTAGTGTGGATGTTGCAGGATTTTCTTCTGTTTTCCAGGCTATCGATATTAGATGTTTCTTATAGACATTAAAAATATATTTTGGAAACTGCTTGCATTGCAATTCCACTATCAACTCTTCCTGTATTTGTTTAGTTTTGCTTTACTAGCTTAATCCTCTGTTGTATGTATTTGTGTTATGTCATTATTAATTTTTGTTTAAGAAATATGTAGAAAACTAATCTTAAATGTTGAAAAAAGGAAGATAAATTCAAAAAAGTTCATTTTATTTAGCATGAACTCCTAAAATAAGAATCTTGTCTTGTACTGTTTGTGGTTTTTGTGATCACTTCAAAAATGTCTCTTACATGCAAATAGAGTTTTGTGCGTGTTATGAAGAGAAGATGACACAATCTTTCATCTTCCCCCCCATCCCTCCCTCTGCCCGCATGCCTTGATGTGAGGATCCATCAGCAGTTAGCAGTTTCCCGGTGATAAAGGGGGGGTGACAGCTATTTCTCAAAATGGCAAAGTTAAATGTCAGTATGGATATTAGTCTGTAATTGAAATATTGGGCCTATTTCTCTTTCCTTTGGGCTACCTTTCAGTTGAATGTTTATTCTTGTTTTAGTTGTATTTTTTCTTACGTGCACAAAGAGACAGGTTTGCTGGCCCACTGGCTTCCGATTGCCTCGCCACAGCATGGCCCTCTGATAGTTGAAAAAAAAAAAAATTATGAAGTTATAAACCCATTTGGCACTTATGACTTACTGTGCGAGATCTTACTTGGTTTCTCTGCTTTCTGATTGTCTATGCAATATTTCTGAAATTAGGAAAAATAAATAAAAAAAGCCCAAACCGTAAACTTTGTGGGCAGCTGCTTATGGGACTGAAATATTTGTTTCCTGCTAACACCTTTTCATCAGAATATTGATAGAGTTGCTTTAAATTATTTTTTTAAATTACCTATACATTTATTTATTTTTAAAAGGGGTAAATTTGATTGTGACACCATGTAGTGTTTATAGAGAATAGTAGGCCTTTTGTAAACAGACATGTCTAAGAAGGTACAAAATAGTGTCTGAAATACGGATATGCATAGATTAGGCTGAATAATTTTACATTCCTTTGAAAATTATTTTTGTAATGGTAGGAATAGATTTCCCAGGAAAGAGTATTCACAGCTGGGAAAACAGTTGCTACTTTGAAGATGGTTTTCCCAGGCGAAAGGCTCACGTCCCCAACTGTGTTTCGTATAAACACTATGTGGTGTATTTCTTACTTTTGTTTAAAGGAATTGTGCGTTCTTCATTACACATTAACCAGCAAGAGTTTCATGCTAATTCTGGGTATTTGCCTCAATTTGTATACATTCGAAGTTAATTCCTTGTCAATAAAAGTAATTAATATAGCCATATAATAAAAATATTAAAGTGATGGGGAGTTTGACGGTGAAACGCAACCATCCCTTCTTTGCTATTAAGAGGGGAAATTCTTCCTTCTCCTCTTGGAGCACGTACTCGCCGTTTCCTCTCGGCTCCCATTCTTCACTTCGTGGTGAGACCTTCCTCGACGGTTCTCTTTAGGTTTCCAGTATAAATCCTGGCTCTCATGACTTAGCTGCAAATATCTTCAACAAAACTGAAATTCAGCACAGGATTCCCTCTTCTGGGCTGAATGTGTTGAGTAACCATCTTCGAGCAGTGGTTGAAGGAAGAAGCAGAGGTTGGGTCTGCTCGACTGCGTGTCACCCAGCTCCAGTCCAGTGAGAACACTGTTTTCTGTCCTCTGTCAATTATGATTTTTTTTTTTCTGGTTCTTTGTTAATGACTTCTAACTTACCGTAGAGTTAGAATCATATTTAGCATCATAAACAAAAATTGCTGGAAAAGGCCCAGATTGCTGAATATAGAAAATATGGAACAGAACCTCCAAGTATGTCTAACTTCAGTTAAGGGGGAAAAAAAAAAAAGGTCCCACTACATGTTTGACTTCACAAAACACATTCCACTTGGCAAGAAATTTAAGTTGCAAGCTTGAAAGGATAAATGTTTGCTACATTCTGATATAGGATAAAGAACAGAGAAATGGGCCTTCAAAGACAGTTGTTCTTGACAGGGCTTGAAACTTGGAAGTGTGTATGGTATAACATCAATGCAAGCCTGATTCTGGTGGATTTGTTACTTCCTCTTTATTCCTCTTGGTACTGTTTTGTTTATGTTAATTTGTTCAAAAACCCTAAAATCGCACAGATTTGGATATTTAAAATAGGTTTATTCTGAAAAGCAGCGTTATCCCTGTCCTTAACAGAATACTGTTGCTTTTTTTAAACAACGCAGGAGTCTGGTATAAGGATTTTTTATAAAATACAAATTATTATGTATTGGTGGAATAGCTTTATATTTAAATAAAAAAAAAAATGGAGCAGATAAAAGGGGGATGATGGCTGTTTCCACAGTATGAATGAGAAACTAGAAGTATTTCACCAGAAGTTTCCTCCTCCAAAATACCTTTTGTGTTGAGATGCAATCTTGCGAACTGCAGGAAAGATTAGTGTATATTGATATATGTTAATTAATAAATTGCAGCATAGATAAAGTGGCTTGGGTATTGGATCAAAGCCACGCCGATTAATAAATACTTGGAAAGTGCTTGTCTGTTATATCCAACAGGTAATTAGAACAGAAAAGTAATCTTTTGACTTTCAGAAGCTGCCTGAAATACCGAGGGTAAAGGCATGAAGGTATTCGGCAGGGGAACCTCTTGCTTAAAGAACCAGACTCAGTCTTCGAATGCATTTACCTATTTCTAATTGAATCCCACAAGAGTTCTGTAGGACATCAAACGGAAGATCATCAACCACTATTTTATTAAATTTCTCAGCATTATCTTAATAATTTGCATCTGTAGACCAGGCTTTTGCAAACGGCATATACGTGCAAGGGAAGACAAAGCTCTGCTCAACCGTCAAAACTGTTCCCAGAAAGTACTGAAGACTTAAAAAGGAGCAGAGAGGTTATATAAAAGAGAATAGAAAATCTTAAGTTTGTGGAGAAAATACATGCTTTTAATAACTGTTATTCTGTCCTACCTTTACATAATGTACTGAATCATAAATGGGAATTATTCGTGTTTCCCCACTCATAAAGTAACGAGGTGGTTACTAGACTGTAACACAAAGCTTACTGAAATTGGTCACGGCCTTTTTGGGGACTCAGAGTAGACTTTGGAGCCTTCATGTACCTCTTTGGTTCTTTTTTTCTAGTTACCTTAGGAATAAACAAGTTTTTCCTATTTTATTATGAAAGTCCCATCTTTCACGGCTATTCTTAGGTCCAAGCCTGTAGCTCCATGATTTTCTAAAGGCATTTTTAATAAACTTGTGGGGGTTGGTTTGTTTGCTTGTTTCCATGGTAAAAGCTTACCATGCTTCATTTAAAACATGTCTTCTTTACAAAGATTTGTCTGGATTAAGTCGTGGTCTACTTTGGGCTTAGAATAGGAGCGACCGACTGTCCTCATCCTGATGTAATAAAATCTTCTGGCCAAGACCCAAAAGGTCTCTCTCGCTATCAGCGGGGGTCAAGAAGAGCGCAAATCTAGCAGGGGACAGATGGGTTTCCGTGGATCCTGGTGGGCTGAGCGCGCAGTTAGGGTCTGTGTGATCTGGTGACAACTTCAGCAGCACCTCCGCCAGCAGGTCTGCACTTCGATCGCATGACACTTCAACCATGTCATGCCTCATCAGCCAACTTTACAATAGAATAAGAAAATCACATGCCACGTTTCTCACTGTTTGAAGAGTATTAAGCTTTTAATATATTCTTCTGACTTTATGTATTTGAAAGCCAAGCAAGCTTATAAATGAAATTCCCACAGGAGTCACTATCTCTACCTTCCTCCTGTCTTGCTACTCAATCATCTGATGGATGTTTGGAATATCGTCACGTTGTTAAGTGAGCTTTCCCCTTGGTTTCTCTCTGTTTGCTCGGTGCGCTTCCATCGTAAGTGCTGGAACACAAAACTTAAAAGGTTTCTATAGTCAGGTAAAGGCTATTTCTCTTTTGTAGTTCTGAATGGAGAGAGAATGAAAGGAAGAAAATCCTATTTGCCATTACATTACTGTTTCTATTGAGAGAATGCCCGGGAAAGGAAATGTTTCTGCTGTTGTGGCAGAAAACAAATCTATTGCCACCACTACTAGGCAATTCTACCTCTGAGCTCTTTCTGTAAAAATAGCCTTAACTCCAATTTCTAAGGATAATTTAACAACATTCCAATAATTTTCCTGTTTCTCTAGTATGTCTTTTTTTTCAGTTTTTCTGAAGTCCTTCCAGAAAACACATTCCATGCCGTTCGAAAAGGTTTTAAGCCTTTTCAGTGATTTTTGCTTGCAGCTCAAATGAGTTGGGACTTGTAAGCAAAGTTGCTGCTTTGGAAAGGCTTACCCTGCTGCATTAAATATTTATTTAGAGTAGGTATATTTTAAAAAGTTAGGTTTTACTTTTTGGTGATGAATAGTTCAGAAGTTTAAAACTTCTGCATATACCTATAGCAGACTGTTTGAACAATTTGAGAAAATAGGTTGGAAACCTGAATGTGGTTTTATCACTGGGTTGAACAACTGCAAAAGCCACGCTAAATGCACAGGTTACTTTGAGACTCAGACAACCGTCTTTACGTTTTGTAGTGGAATTCACTGGATGTATGTAAAACAACTGGAGTAGTGTGTAAGAGACCGTGTTGGAAGTAAGTTGGGGGTTGGACTAGATGATCTCCAGAGGTCCCTTCCAACCCTGACCATTCTGTAATGAGCTGATCCTGCATGGGCTGAAGTCCTGAGAAGGCATTGCTTTTTGCTTTTTTTGTTGTCTTCTTGGGCAGCTGGCTCAGTGTGCAACTCTTTATTCTTCGCTCCTGGCTGTGTCCTGCCGCCATGGTATGGAATGGAAGTCTAAAAGGAAGCCAAAAGCCGAAGGCTAGAAGTTTTTGGTGTATCATATGTCAATGTGGAATAAATAATTTGGAGAATACTGGTGAAGAAAGGACGCCTAAATTATAAATATGAATGGAGGGTGTTCAGGTTGTCGGATCCCGCGGGGCGTGCAGCACCGGTGCCTCCCCGCCAGCCCAGCTCAGCGCCTGCCGCAGCCGCGGGCTGCACGCCTGTCTGAAAAACGGCTTGTTCCCCACCGTCTGTTGCTGCAGATTTAGCATAAAAAAGATAAAGTGCGATTCCAAGGTGGAGATGGTTTATTGGTGACATATTTATTAAACAGAATGTAAAAAATAATAATAACAACTTCTTAACTTAAACAGTCTCTGAATGGCTAGGTCTGACTCTTACCCGTGCGTTGCTGTAGATGTATTGGTAATGTAAGTGTAAACTTGTATTGCAAAGATATAATTCAATCATTGAATTAAACAATGAATTTGGCCCTATGCTCTTCTATGATGAAAATTCTAAATATTTGTCTGGTGGTCTGAATGGGTAAGGTAAGGCTTCTGGAGGGGAAGGGCACGATACTGTCCCTTAAATCCAAAATCAATCCCTTATCTTTGTTGTTTTCAGTCAAAATCAAATTCATTCATTGGTTCACCTTATGAATAGCTATTAAAATTCAAACCTGCCTTCTTCATACACTCACTTGGTTTTCCTGCTTATGCAGAAACAAGTTCAAATGGAATGAAATGATAATCAGGGTTGAACTTGATATGCTTTTACTTATCATAAACCACTTTTTAACACATTTCCTATGTGACAGTCCTAACCATTCAAAATTGTCCAGACAAGCTTATGCAATCTTAATAAACAGCTGAGAGAATACAGCAAAATTCTCACACAGGGGGAGAAAAAAATCAGTTAGCTTCTAACATAACTTGATGGCTGGAAAAAGAGATTAGAGCTTGCACTGTACAGCCAGTGGATTTTGTTTAAAACACAGATACTTAGTCTGAAATTCTGAAAGCATTTTCTTGGTAAAACTTTTTGGTTTTTTTTTTTTTTTTTAAAACTTGCCTATTTGCAAGTTTGGTAGATGGATTTCATATGCCAGATAAGCCATTTTCAGTTAATAATATAAACATGAGATTACACTGGAGGAATATAAGATGAACCTGTATCTCCTTCATTTGATAGAAACAACATTGAAGAAATCCGTGTTTTGAGAATTCTGATTTTTGCTTATTTTTAAAAAAATATTTTATACTGTATGTTGTCTTTTGGGGTTGGTGGATTGACTGTTCTGACTGCTGCTCTCCTGATTTTCTGTGGAGGAGAAGGGGGAAGGGAGGGGTGACTTTTCTTGCGTCTTGCCCGTGTTCTGTCGAAATCTTGCACCGAGTTTGGGATCGCCTGAGTCATTGATTCAGATTCCCCGTCAGATGCCCTCACAGCCTGTAATGCTTTTCATCAATCAATCAAGCTTCATCTCTAGATGGACTGACTTTGCTTTTTCTGGATGCGGATGTGTTGTGGCTGCACAGTCCGTATTTAGTGTACCTCCTAAAACTGTTAAAAGTTACAGCAAAGTTACAGCATCTCTTTAACATGTTAAAATGGTCTCAGGTAACTGTTTTTCTCATATCTTTCTACGCAGCGGAGGGAAGATGGTTGCTTTCGGCGCCATCAGGTTCAGACTGGTGCTATTTTGTGCTCTTTGGATTTATTCTGTTTCTAGATATTCAATAATACTCTGTGCATTCCCAGCATTTTTGTGTTAAGGTATTATTTTCAAAAGCAGTTAGTTTCAGGGATTCTTTGATCTCTTTTTCTTTTTTTTCCCCTTTGTGTGCTTTCCTTAATACTAGACTTTTCTTGTCTGGAAACCTGATATAGAATATTATAGCAAAGATTATAAGCAGGCTTTTAAATCTCATAGTTGTCATCAGTCCAGCGTTTTAGAAAGGCATACGGAATCCTTTTCTTAAATTCAACAATTTCTGAGAGACCAGAGGGAAAAGTTAAGTGAAGTAGTTATATCAAAATTCTTACAGTCATTTCCCCTTTCCCCTACACTCCAGAAAAGGTTTTGCTTATTGACGATCATGCTCTTTCATTTAAAAAATGCTCTTTAATTTTAAAACTACATAAAGCCCAGGTCTTTTTGTTCATGGATAAGCTGTGGTGAGGAGTTACTGCAAGATGATGGGCTGCAGAAAGCATGTCGTATATATAAATACGTGAAAGTTGTATGGCATTTCTGTAAATGTTACATTGTACATAGTTGCTGTTAAAAAAAAAAAAAGAAGTTTTGGGAAGGAGTGTGCCATTTTTTCACCTGGAAGAAGACTTTTTGTTTACTTAAAGTAGTATGTTGAAATTTAGTCATTTCAGGCACAGGTCATAAGTCTGTAGCAAAATATCAACAGTAGGAAACAGATCAGGTAGTTTAGATTTGTAATTTGGTTTTAAATGTGCAATAGGTTGTTTCAGGCTGAGTAAATACTGTTTTCTTCATACTGCAGTAATCTCTGCTAGGTTTCACTGTGAGATCAGGGCATTGCTGAATACGATCATGTAGAAACAAACTATTTCACAGTATGTGTGAGCAGGTATTTGCTATTACTGCCTGTTTATTATTATAAACTTCTGAGCAAAGACACTTTCTTGATTTGTTACCTACAGTGGTGACGAAAGGGCTCCTGTCATAGCCTTGATCAAAACCCAGATGCCTGTATTGGAAGGGAGGAGGAGGGGAAAGAAGTTTACTCCTATAAAAACAAAATAAGCAACAACTACAATTGGGAAAGCGTACTCCTGTAACCCCAAATAAGTTATGTATTCATGGCAAGTGACAAGATGACACAAACCTAATAGATCTGTAAGCTCAGAAGATGCGTCTGTCTTCATGGCATCGCATTGCCAAGAGAATTACCCGTTCCTTCAGTTCTGCGGTGTCCGAAATAGCCGTCTTTCAAGGTGTGATTGATGTACAGTGGCAGTCAATAGGATGTGAGTAATTGTGGCTAATTTCAAAGGTGAAAATAATGAGGAAAAAGGGCAATGTGTGATGTAGCGCAGTGGGGTGAGATTTCTTGCTAAGTGTTATTTAGCAACTCCCGTTCCGCGCAGAGAGGGCATGGCAATGCTGGCATCTTTCTTGAGAGGAGATATATTTGGTGTTCTATAGGGAAGATGTGACTAAATGACATTTTTCCTTAGACTGTGATTAGCTGTTGCTCGCAAATAATCTGCAGCTGCCGCAGACTCCACCCTGCAGCTCCAGTTGCAGGAATATCTAGCTATCTATTTCAAATTCAGCCATCGTCCTGTGGCCTTTCTGTTTATAGGTCAAGTCTTTTGTGGCCAAAGCTTCCACTAGGAAGCTCTAAGTATTTCGTGAGAAATATGAGTGGAATCATTGTTTTCACTGTTTTCTTTATTGCTTAGTAACTTCAGTCATTGTTTTAAGTGTCTATGTTTAAAAATCCTTTAAAATCCATCCATGTGTTGATTAATTCTTATACGACTCTTGAAAATAAGACAAAGCATCTTATTCTGCAGCGTTGTGGTGCTGAAGTCAATGAGCACAGAGGTGAAATGAGTTTGTGCACTTTAGAGACGCGGCAAGTGATGCTTTAATGATCTTGCACACTAATCCCTGGGAACTTACAGCTCCCTCTGAACAAGTTCAGCGGTACCCTGTGCTAAACATCAATCAGATTTAAAACCCAATTATTTTCTAGCAGAAATTAAAAACGGTTGTTTTCAAGTACGTGTGCTAACACTTGTTTTCTTTGTATAATTTATCTTCAAATGAACAAAGCAACCAACACGCATCTTAAAAATCTGGAAAGGCCAGTGGGTTCTGGAGGTGGGAGAGATGATGCACAAACCTGATGACAGCTAATCACACTCCCCATTGCACAAGTTCTCCCTCTCTAAAAACTGAGGCTTCTGTCATTTTCATAAATCATAAGCAATTCTTATACTCCTTTGCAGAAATTGCCTTTTTTTTTTTTTTGAAAGCCACAGCATTTTCTTCTGCCATTGAAATCGGCCTGCTAAATGTGAAGAGGTCTGGTGGAACTTTCATTTAAATCTGAAGGCAGATATGAATGTACATACAGACATGCAGTGGCATTTCTGACAAAAGGCCCAATTATGTCTGTCCTGGCAAAGATTATCTTGGGAATCCTTAAAAGACAGAACGAAGCATTACATTTTGCTTCCGTGAAGTTCTTTGAGATGAGCAATATAGTTACAGATGATCTCAGTTGTGATCAAGTACTGATGTAAACAGTAGATTACATTTATGAGACAAAAACTCACCACCGTGCCAGATTATATAAAGATTTAAAAAAGTTAATAGTGGAAGACATGCTAGAATACAGTGACGGTAGTACTATGTAGTTCTTCTAAGCAAAGTAATTTATCTTAACATATTTGGATGAAAAAATCAATGTTTTCTGCATTTCCACGTCAATACGTCGTAATGATTTTTTCCCCACTGTTACGGCAGCTTCATTATTTCAGTGGAAGTACCTCATATACACCAGCAACATAGCATCTCTGGTAATCGGGTTACATCTAGAGTCTTCCTAACTTGATAAATTTTTCTCCCATATTGTCATTCATACATGTATAATACAAAATACAGCTCCTTCAGTGCTCAGCTTTTAATAATCTTGTTCACAATTAAATATAAATCTGACTAAAACATGTCCTTCTACATTAAAGTCTTGTCATAAAAACATTTTGAATATAAACCTTCAATACTCAGTAGAGCGATACTATATATACACATATATACAGAAACGCACTTTTTTCCTGTTAGTAGCAAGCATTTTGTTCACTATTTGCACAACTTCACAGTCATATGTTTTACACAACCACTACTAAATCAGACTTCCGATTGCTCATTACTGTCAGGAATGACAGACGTTAAGGCAGCCTGACAAAAGCGATGTAGCGTTGACATTTTTGTTTTCTGTTCAATATACAGTCGCAGTTTGTCTCTGAAGGTTTCCCCTAGAAAACTGTAAATTAAGGGGTTCAAACAGCTATTAGAAAAAGCTGCCAGGTTCACAATATGTCCTGTTAAAGGATAATCGTGTCTGAAGGATGGGCTGCTCGAAGAGACAGGCTCGCTTTTCTTCTGCAGGAGTTGAACGCTAATGAAGACATTCTCAGGTAGCCAGCAGATAAAGAAAACCAAGACAACAACAAAAATCATTCGAAGAGCCTTTTGTCGCCGCAGCCGAAGACTCCTGTGCTTGTGTGCTTTTATAAGAACTCGAACAATTAATGAGTAACAAAGACCGATGATCACGAAGGGGATAATAAACCCCAAGGTTATTTCTAGCCACTGGATTTCTTTTACATCTGCAAAACAAAAATAGACCTCTCCGGTGTGTTGTAAGTGCACAGCTGTAAATGGAACTAGTGCTGCAGAAATAGATGCCATCCATATGAGACCGCAGCTTAATCTAGCGTGTTGCATAGTGCGAAATATGTTGGACCTCATTACTTTTGCCAGTGCTATGTATCTGTCAAAACTCATCCATGTCAGAAAGAAAATGCTGCTATACATGTTGATCTGAAGGAACAAAGACATAAAGGTACAAATAATAGTGATATCGTAATACTTTTCATCAAGATTAAAAACCTCAATGAGAGAATCAGCAACTAAAATGAGATCAGCTACTGCCAGATTTATGAAGTAAAGGTCTGGAATAGTCATTTTTTCACGAAAGCTTATGTTGACAACCAGTATCAGAATGTTTCCTACAAAACCAATGGGAAAAAGAAATATTGTGTAAAGACATGATAAGAAAAGACTGATAACGTATTGTTGGTGTTCTGATTTATCAGCTAATCTAGAAGATATGCTTTCATTACACAAATGTGATCCATTTAGGTTAAAAGTTGTGCTGTTACATATAACAGGTGATATTGAGGCAGAATAAGTTTCCATGGTTAAAATATCTGCAGAAAAGTTATCAGTACTCACAGTTCGGTGGTAATGCCAAAATATCAGATTTTTGGGTGTTTTCAACTAAGTTCATAGTAAGCATTTTGTTTGGAATGGAAAAAGATGTACAGTTTTGTATAGGAAATTAAAATTTGTTAGAAGTCAAATGAAGACTTAAAATTGACTGAAATATAACAGTACAAATAGTAAATTTCTGAGGTTATTTTACAGGACACTATATACATTGCAAATGAGAGAATTTGCAGTTCCTGTATGCCTAAAGATCATGTAGGAATCTTTTTACCATTATGCTACTTGGATCTCTTTATTAAAAGCTTTTCATCGACAGTGTTGCTTCGTGCAGGTTGGAAGGCAGTAGGATTTGAGCTCCATTTGTTTTCTTTTAATAATCAATGAACATCCTTGGACCTGCAATTTGCAAATGGAAAACCATTAATCTCGTACTCCAGCATTGTACCATATGCTTCTGCTAACTTAACATACACAGCTGAGGCTGCAGGAAACATCATGTTTGAATATATGGACAAAGGTTCAGTTAAAAGAATTTAAATTTGTTCTACATGATGATGTATTGTGAGGGCAGAACTGTTAAAATGTTGTCTGCCCTAAAATGTAGAAATATAGAAAATGAGTGAGTTTAGCCCACTAAAGAAAAACTTTGGGTTTTTTTATAGATAGATAGATATAAAAAAAGATACGTATTTATTTCATCATTAGCTGGTACGGCTATTAAGTAGCAGAGTCTGTGGCTGAGAAGGTAACGGAGATGAAAAGCAGTTGGTTCCTTCTGCTTTCAGGAGGAAGGAAAAGGCAGATTTTCGAAATGAAGGTAATACGAGCAGCATATTGATTTACACCAACATTATTATACTCAATTTGCTTTTCTTTGTGATTAATTATGTTGCACTGACTTCCGGATAGGAATGGAAAATATCAGTTATCTGATTTGTTTACTTACAAAGGTTGAATGCTATGGGCTTGAAGCATTGCTACAAGTTTATTTAAAAGAAAAAAACATTCAACCAAAAGACAGCCCAAAGGAAAAAAAAAAAACCAGCAAGGGAATGACAACCCAGGGGTTTTTGTGTTAAATTTTAAATATCTCGAATTGCTTTGATCTTCATCTTACTACCAACCCCCTTGGTTTTAATTGCAGTAAAACATATTAAAAAAAGGTTACATTGATACTAGTAAAATTTAGGCATATTTCCACATTTTCATGAGATAAACCCAGCTGATGTACGGTGTGGGGGACAAAAAGGAGCAGATCACTAATGGAGTAGGACTGTTAGTGATTTCAGTCAGAAATACAGCTCCGAGTTTGCTTAAATGTATTCGAGTTAGCAGAAGCAGCTAGCAGATGCTTAAATACAGATATCTGTTCCAAAGCTTTTATTTCTTAATGAAAGAGGCATAACTACACAGTAGCTATGTTCTGAAGCATTTCCATAATGTAAATCTTTATGCTAAAATGCCCATATGAAATTACACTTATTTGAAGAAGTTTTGGTGTCTGTCTCGAGCAGCTCTGGCAGCCAGGCATGAGCTGTTGTCTTTTATGTCACATCCCTTTATTTTTGAATAAGGCAGTAAAGTGCTTTAAGTACAATAAAAGATAAGTTACCAGTCCAAGCCACTGATTTTTCAAAGGTCCGTCTGTGATCGGATTTTAATTACATCTGAAAGGCCACCGAAAGCCAAGCAATTACAAGCCTTACAGGTAACCGTGTAACTGTGAAACTCTTTATTTTTACCTTAATTCCATTTCTGCGGAGGTGATTTTCCTCCAGACGACGCAGGCTGGCTCTTGCTCGGGTACACGCTTCATGGATCTGTCAACTTCCACTCTCGGCTCCGTAAAAACTTGGATTTAGGTGAGCAAAGCCGCAGTGAATGCCACCTGTTGATGATTCGGCAGTAAAAAAAATACCATATAAAAGTCTATCCTGTTTTAAAACGTCTTAAATAAAAGATAGTTTACAACAGCAAAATGCAGATCTTGCTGCATGTCCTTGGCAATAAAACAAGCTTTATAGATTCCCAGGCTTGTTCTAATTTGTGTGCAGTTGAAGTGCTGCTGAACAGCCTTATAAGGCTAGAATTAACCCTGTTTCTGCTGGTTGCTTTTTTACTAGAACTAGTCAAGCATCTTTTCCCTATCATGTGTCAGTTTTATTTTGCCTAATGTTCATTTTAACCTCCTTTTCCGCCTCTGACATTTTCTCAGGTTATAGAGTCCATTCAAACCTACAGCCCAGCTGATCAATAATTAAGAGATTTATTTGCAAATTGTAACTAAGCATATTTTACATAGATATAAAGCGATAATTACTGCTTTCCGGGGTATTTTTAAAAGCCTCTGGACAATCTAAAGAGAAGTATTTGATTGAGAGAAGTCTAACAGCTGAGGAGGGGCATTTGCTAAACCGACAATATAAATCTCGGTTTTCCTACCTTCAAGTCGATCCCATTTTGCTCGTTTGTATTAAAATTTTCAGGTACGCATCATCATCCTCACACTTCTTGGAATTACCCAGCTCAAAATCACATGGATAAAATAAGCTTATTTTGCAGAGGCAGCGGAGCCTCAGTCTTGCATAAACCCACCAGTGCTGCAGGTGGAGTTTTGCATTTCATCTGTAGGGGGTGGGGGGGAACCTACTTGGCATTTCCAGACACACCACCTACTGGTGGACCGAATTCTTAGAATGGAAAGAAGGTTAAACCTTTCTTTCTCATAAAAGAGAACTATTTTGTTGGCATAAGTTGCTTTTTATGATCATACTGATCTGGTACCTGACTGTGAAGTGCCGTTAATGGCTCCGCTGTGCATCGGTGCGGCGTTCTGCTGCTACGGGAACGGGATGAATTGGGTCTCAGTATTCAGGATTTCAAGAAGCCAATTTTACAGCTCCGGAAGCGCAGAGTAAACAATTAACATCTCATTCTAATGGATGTGTTACATCTTTTACAATGGTAAAATATTTTTAGATGATGAAAGATCTCGTCTGTAGAAAAGCAAAGCAAAAGTTCTCTACACGAGTGGCTTTGGGAGTAGAAGGCTCTTTGCCTCCTAGTGCCACTGAGGCAAATCCGTTATTTGCTGATTCCCTATAGGAACAGCGGGTTTTGGCAGTGTTACTAAAAATGTTTAAGATATTCTTACACGATGGCTCTTCATAAATAGCTTTAAAATAAAGTTTTATTTAGCTTAGAAGAAAGTTTGTGCCAATTAGTGCTGGTGAAGACTTTCAGAGCAGAAGACGTCGGCTGGGTGCGAATGCCTTTCTGGACTCTCTTCCCACAGGCTGCGGGGCCAGCGAGCCCAAAGCGTTTTGCTTTGAGAAGTGAACATATGTGATTGCGTTATAGGCCTGGAATAATTGTAATGTTAGGAAAATCTTGTGATACCAGCTTTGAAGGTCTTAATTTTTTGCCGTCCTAAAGAACAGGATTATAAAGAGTCTTTATTGTTTGTTGATCATGTGGTTCTGCTGCACTTAATTCCGTCCTTCAGAGCTTCCACTGATCTTGTAAGGGCCAGAAGGAATTTTTACTTTCCTTTATGCATCATGTTAGCTTCTGGGTGTTAGTTGTTGGTAATTACGGGGGCCTGGATTTGCTAATCAGCTGGTCTGTCTGCCCTTGTTTTTCTAGCTGTGAATATCAGCTGATTTGCTATTAGAATGTGTAATTCTGTTATGAGTGCTAATTTTCTTGTTTGAATTCATGATAAGAAATACGTCACTTTGCCATACTTCCAGAATGGGTTGGAAATTCTCTTTTGAAAGACCCCCAAAGTGGCTGTTTTTCCTGCTAGTAGAACTATGAAGCATGAGAGACTGAATCGAGTATCATTATATTGTATTATTATATTGTAATTAGCGAGTTCTGTATTTCACTAAATATTTTATGAGATGATGATGTGAATTCTCTGAATCCTGCTTCCTAAAACAGATGACAACATCTTCAGGCTCTTGTTTATGCAGGCAAATTATTGTAACTGATTAATCTATCTTAATCTCACTGTTGGTCACTTCCATATTCCATAAAATGCTTAAAACTAATTTTAGCAGCTGCTGAACGTTGTACCCTTTCTCGTTCCCCGGCAGCTGCTGATGCTCCATGGGACTCTCTAGGGAGTGCCCTGGTGATCCATACCCAGTCACCGCTGTGACAGTATTCGGTATTAGAGTTCCGCCTCTCCTACCTTCTCTTGATTGTTGCTGAGAACATGCGGGAAAGCAACTGGTGTGGTAGTGTGCGTGTAACGTCAGAGCTCAGTAATCCAGTGTTTAAAGTCTTCCTAGCAGTTCACTTTCAAACCCGTAGTGGTCAACTTCTAAAACACTGTCTATACCTCAATACATATGTCTAACGCTCCAGTCTTTAAGGACCGCTAGTGTGATCATCTATGATGGACTTAGGGGCACCAAGAGGCTTAAAGTGGGGGATAATAGAAGAAATTCTGTGTAATTTAGCGGAGTTCACCATATGTGCCGGCTATTGCCCTGCAAAAAGGTGGCAGTTGAGGAGGAAGCGCGTGGGAGGTGTGAGGGTAGGAGAGGATGCCCTAAGAGGTGCGGTGTGGCACAGCTCGCGAGCCCCCACCACGCGGCCGCCCCTCCGGCGGGACGGTGAGCGGGGTGAGCCCTGCAGGGTGTAAGAGCTGTTGGGCTCTGTCCCAAGCGTGGAAGTGCTTTGGGTTGAGTCCTGGAGAAATTAGATCAGGGCCAGGGTGGACAAAGCTGAAAAAAAAAGTAAGGTACAGCGTTGCATGGAAGGGGAAGGAAGCATAAATTAAAATAGTGTTGGAATGTTTACAGTGTAATATAACCGTATGTAGGAGAAATAAGATTTGTATAAGAATCTCTACTGAAATTCTCTCTGGAGGAAATGCAGACACTGTTGTAATCTTCATGGAGTCTTGCGTGTAGATTGATCTCCTCCTCCAAATTCTCTCTCATCTCTCTGTTGGCACGGCACTGACTGACCTTTTTCTGCCGCTGAATGGCACATCTCTGCCTCCACTGCCCTGTTCTAGAGCACCCTCGTCCTTTGTCCTGGCCAGCCTCAGTCACTTTCCCTTTCTTGCCAATAATCAAGCTTAGTTTGAGTTGGGATCAATAGCGTTCTGTGCCTTCGGAAAACCTTGGATAAGGGATTATTTTGTGTATTTGGGCTTTTCAGTTGCCAATAATTGTGAGAATGCATTTTCCTTACTAAAAATAACTTGTAAAAGTTCAGCCTTTTCTTTTGCAGGGACAGCAACTGTACCCATTCAAACTATTCTGGTAAAACCATTTTGTTTTTCGTGAAGTGTATATTGCAAAACTCTTGGGGGATAATATAAAAATTTTACAAAATTGAACCACAAAACACACAGTGAAAGATTACTCATCACAGGACTTCAGGCTCTATCCAAACACAATTAAAAAGTAAAATTCACAAAGCATCAAGCGTTTCTTACTCTAGTAGTTCAATCTGGCAGTCCTTTGCTGGACACACGTACCGTGGAAGTGAAACACATTCTCTCATTCCAGTTAATTAGTGAATCAATTTGTCGTGCAATATATACAGTGTAAACAATCATATGGAGTACTTATTTTGGCTGAATTGCTTGAGCTTTCACCCTACTCGAAATCTTCTGCAACCACCTCAAAATCAAGCCAAATAATGCAGTAGCCTTTTCAGGGTCTCTAAGTCTGACATTAGAATGTAACTAAGGTCAGGCTTAGTAATACACGTAGGGGTGTAGCAGCTCGAGTTATGATTCAAGTATGCAAATCCAATCTCTCTTTAGCTCAGATGTTGTTTTGCAATGGGATCTGATCAAATTTGAGCCAGCTGGTTCAGCAAAGATGAGTCCTTAGTCTCTACATGTTCTTTTCCAAAACATGTTATCAGCTCAGAAATTCATGCTTAAACTTCAGCAGCCTGCTCCTTTCTCTTCTTTTACTGAATGGAAGGGCTTTCTCAAAAGCAGGTCAAAGTCTTAGAAAGATACAAATATTACCAGTGCAGAAGTAAAATATTCTTCTTTGAATTTTCCAGTATATCCCTTTAGTTAATTTTGTCAGCATGCCTATAAAAATATATGCTCTATTTCTTCTGGAACATACTGTTCAAAACTAGGTGAAGCCTGGGAGAAGTAAGTGTTCAACAAAGCTGTTGCTGGTACAGGGGAAAAAAAAAATCTCTCCGAGCAGGGAGATTTTATTCTGTTCTTAAAAATACACTTCAAATTATTAATCACTTAAAAATTATTACTTTTAATCTTAGCCAAAGTTGCTCTTTTCTCCCTCACATCAGACTATTTTGGAATGCCTTCTGGGGACTGTTTCTGTTCCTTCCCCTGTTGCACGTAGGGGTGTTTGCCCTCCTGTTCTAGCTGGATGAAAGCAGATTTTCCCTAGGACTGCACATTCAGTGTCCTGCATTTTCATGTAAGTGCTGAGTAACTGTATGAAGAATGATTTAACAAAACATTTCTGTATTGCTCTGAGTTATATTCATAACTATTTGAATTATTGTTCTGCATTTTTCAACCCTTTCTCTCCTGCTTACCATTGTTTTCTCCTATTAATTTACAAAGTCTTTTCATCGTACATAGAGATTTCCTTATGACAATATAACCAGCCATCCAGAAAATACTCTGTTTTTTCCCACAACAGGAGCTGTGGACAGGGAAGAGCCAGAGTACATTCCTTCACCTCTCACAGCCAGCCAGCAGCTGTGCCCAGGAGTACTCTCAGATTTGTACACAGTGGTTCATTCTTGACAAGACGTACCCCTTCCCAAATCCTCGATCTGACAGGAGGCCCCTACAGGTTTTATTTCTCTGAGACATTTGGTTATGGTTCTGCTTTAGCTGTGTACCTTGCTCAGGGTATCATGAAGCATCCTTCCACCCACGTTGAACCTTCAGGCTCCTTACAGGTGCTTTGTTGTGATTTGCTCACCGTTAGACCAGTTTGCAGGTCCCAGCCAACATTAACTACCTAAAGCCGGCATTTACTGACCAGGTTTTCTTTTAGGCACTTTTAACAGTAACTCAGGACTCAGAAACACCATGATATTTATTCTTTCATCCTCAAATATAAAATATATGAAAGCAGTGAATAAAGTAGAATCCTTTGTGCATAATGCTCATACTAGAAAATAACCTACTTATCCATGGCGCAGCTGAAACTATGGTATTCTGTCTGAATTGGGATAAACAGCTTGCGTCCTCTGGCATGCTCTGTCACTCAGTCTGTCAGCTTTTTCACTGACGTACAGCTCTTACAACTTGTCTCTCCAGACTTGCTTCTGATCTTCGGTCCACGTTGTTTAATCTCCCTCTTCTCAGGTGCAAAACAAAACCTCTGACGCCAGCTGAGAAATCCTATCACAAGTATGAGATTGGCTCTTGTATTCAGAGAGATGATTCTTATCGACGTACTTTCTTTCTGACCAGGTTCTATAATGGTCTGTTTATATGTGGTGTTCTTTAATTATCCATCTGCTCATGCAGGCAGCAGAACAAAATTGAACAGGAAAACAGGCTGACATAATACAATGCAGACATCTTACCAGTTGGTTTTTACATCTTGCAGAAATATTGGTCCTTACGGTCATAGTGAGACTACGTATTACCCTTTATTCGCCTGTGATACAGTCATGGTTCATAAATTTCAGGACTTGGATGTTTAGGACTAGATCCACATATATAGCTACTAGATCTAGATACTGTATTACTGTGGAACAAATGTCCTTTATTCTTCCATTTATGCGCTTGGCTGTCGTTTTGCAGAAGGTGTTCCTCTTGATGGATCAGTGCTCACCTTCCTCTGTCTTAGGCAGTTGATTTGCACTAGCTCTTCACGCAAAGCTGGACCCCGTCAGGAAGACCTTCCAAAGCGTACAACTGCAAAACTAGTTATCCATTCCGTCAGCATCTGGGTGTCATGCGCAGGTACATTTTTAAGCGTCAAAGTGGCTTTTTTCAGAACCTTTCAGGTCACTTGAGCCTTCCTCATCACATCACTGTATTTTCATAACTTTGCAATCTAAGTCTACGTCTTTATCCAAGATCTAGTACGATTTTGTGCCTTCCCTGTTGTTTCCGTTCCCTCCACCTCTATGAGAGGAAAAGCTGAAGCCGAAGCCAAATGTGTAAGATGGCTCCTGGCCAAATTCAGGGACAGTAACAGTGTGCTCAAGGCAAGAATTTAGACCTTTGCACCTACATCTCAGCCTGCCTTGGCTACTGATTCTGCAGGACTCCATCAGAACTCCTTTTCACAGCTGGTTTATTCCCTGATTCAGATTTTCTTCCCCATTTTGCACCATTTACTCGTGAATTCTCATCTAAATGTATAATGCTCCTATCTTGTCTCCAGCAGAGCCCTGATTTCAGTTCGGAACTGGGGCTCTGCTTTTCTTTGCCTTTTTAAAACACGCCTCAGTTACACTGTTCTGGGCTGGCTTTTCTCCTTTTTTTTTTTCGTTAGTATATTATTGAATGTGACTCTTCCAAGGCATGCGACTTCATACTTCATACTTCTGAACGAACTCATCAAGAATGGCTTAAATCAATAATTACTGTAAGTCTTAATGCAAAGTCGAAGCTGAGAGTACATTAACAAAAAGCTTTCATTCTTGCACCAAGTTTTAATTAGCCATCCTGTTGATCTTTCCAGTTCAGTGCCTCACAAAGGACCCGAGGCTTTCCTTTATGGACCAGCGTTTCCATTAATTTGAAATTTTCTTTTTGGCACAGGAATTCAGATGAAAACCTTAAGGGTGCCAACAAAAATACAAAAGGAAAATGGAAAAAGGGAAGAAATGCTCAGTTTGTGTGTGTATGTAGAGATATAAAATATAAACAAGTGTTACAGTAGACCTATAGTATCACATTCTATTTCAGGATTATAATGGGTTCTTAAGCCATACTGCACTGCTGCTGCTACTGGAATTTACCAATGTTATAAAAATATGTAGCTTGTAGGGTAAGAAGTCTAAAGAAGCAGTGCACCTGAGAGAAAGCTTTGGCTGCAAATTTTTACCTTTGGTCAAAGTTGCTTTCTGCTGTGTTTTTGTTTGCATCTTTGCCAGGGCATCGATATTATTACAAAAGCACACTTCTACAGCAACAGTACTCTTCTTTCTACTTGGCTTTGAAGTAACACTTGCAGAAAATAAATGATTTATGTATAAATTTATATTAAAAACACCAAACCCAAACAACCGCAGGCCCTAGATGTTTTCTCATAGATCGCTGTAAATACTAGAACTAAATATCTTTTTCCCAGTACTGCTAGCTGTAGGGGAGTCCAGGTTTGGGTTCTAAAGCAGGAACAATAACCCTTTTTTGAAGAAGTAAAAAACCAAACCAAAACCCACAAACAAACTAAGAAAGTGAAGCAGATTGACAGTTCTTCAGGACAGCGAGGATTACTGAGACCCACTGTCGTGGGTTGTAGTTGTTACTGGTATTTCAAGGTGATTGTTGGCGGTGTTTTCCCTTCGGCATTTCTGTATAACTCTAAGTATTTCATCCTTGCATGGTTTATGAAAACAAAGTATAAATGCCAAGCTAGCGCAGCTCTCACAGAACAACACTATTTCTGCAATATTCATCACAAACTCATTCTTTGGAGTTCCAATGCTCTTCTGTAATTTGAGTGCTGTCCTGAAGAGAATCATAACGTTATAAAATAGGCGGCATATAACTATTGTTATGCTTATAACGTATGCAGCAGCGTAGGTACGAATGTGCTGTCGTAATGCTGGAGCTTCAGCAGGCGCTTCTTTAGCGAAGAGAAGAGTAAAACAGAGTATCTGAAGAAACGATGGGATTCCAAATCCAAAGGTGAACTTAACGATCTCGTATTCAGGCCACGCAAATAACGGATCTAACTGGCAGTCTGTTTCCAAGTGATAGTTATCTGTGCCAGCCAGTACCGCCGCGGTCAGGGACAAACAGAAGCTATACGTAAGTACAAATCCAACACACAGTATGGGTCTTTGGGTTCCTCTGAGAGCGGTCCTTTGTGGGAATCTCTTGAGTAATAGTATGAGAAGTGCTAAAATCAAAACATGCTGAGAATTGAAATAACTGAAGTTGAAAAAAAATGACAGAACGTTACACGCGAGGTGGGTTGCTTTTAAATAGTCGGGTCTAGTAATGACAGTAAATGATAAAAAAATCATTATAATGTTGCTGATGGTGAAGTGTAGAAGAAATAAGTCTAAGTTTTCTATGACTTTGTGCTGCAAATAATTCTTTATGAAAATGATCAAAATACATATGCCAGCTATTAGTCCTATTGGTACAAAAAAGGCGATGTAACAGTGCATAAGTCTTGATATGATGTTTTGAGAAGCTATGAAGGCTTCGATTTCTTCTGGGGAGGTGAAATCCAGGTTCTTGCTTGGGTAGCTGATCCATGTCATGTTGTGAGAAGTCATCCTTCCTTCCACGCCGTGCTTATGGCCTGTTCAGTGGGGTCTGAAACCGAAATGAAGAAGATGAAACAAGTTTTAAAGTGCAGTTTGTAATGTCTCTAATTTGTGCGTTAAATACGTGCAGTGTGAACCAGTTGTTCAGAATAAATGCAGTCACTTTTTTGGTGGGTTTTACATTCCTGCGTTCTTTTCAAGCAAACTTGCAGAACATTTTTAGCCAGGGAAACCTGCCTTTTTATTTTTCGTCAGGTTCCTGCTCTCTCCGCTACCCCCTCTTCCCCGCTTGATGCAGACAGGACTTTACTGCGGCTCCGCTTTGTAGACGGCAGCCAGGACTCGGCGCGCCGGTGTCGCCCGTAGAGTAAACGGGAGCGCTGGCCCTTTGGCGGGCGAGAACCGACTTGGCGCCATGATCAGGTGGAGCCGTTTTTCCTCACCATCTTGCCAAAAAAGGCGAAGGCAGCGCGCCGGGCAGCTCTGCAGCGTGTGGGTTGCAGCTACAGCCGCAAAATCGCTGCGCTGTGCTGTCGCAAGGGTGGGAATTTTGTGTGACTGGAACCCAGCTGACAGTCTCAGGGCTCACACCGCGTACTGCGGAAAATGCAAAGATAATCACAATACGAGGCAAGAGGCACATTCCTTTCTTTGTTTTAGTTCTGCTTCCTTTCTGTTATGAAAAACAGCCTTTGATAACTGCAGTCTGCGCTGAGGAGCTCCTGTAAAATTAATGTGAATGTTTAAGAACTGTTATGAACAAACTGCTTTCATACTAAAACATCTTTACACATTAATAATACTGTCATTTTTAGATGGAGCTGTTGCATAAAACTGCAAAAAATAATGCTTTTCTGCATGCTCGAATTTGAGAAAATGATTACTGGTGCATTATAAGCCTATTGATAAAGTTTCAGCAAGGAACATTTTTTACAGCTGAGTTATAAATTCCTGAAAATAGGGAATTTTAAGAGTAATATGGATAGGCTGTTAGCTGTAATGACTCCATGATATGTTGATATTATAATTCTGCTACCATATAAACGTTTGAAGGATCCTTTTTTTTAAGCCAAAAAGCTTTGTAGGAGAACATAATATGTACTCGTGAAAAACTGAGTGTAATGCATATGGCTATATAAGTTTTACAGACCACCTAAAAGCATAATTAACTCAATTTCTAAAGGAAAATTTCTGTGTACATTGTACTGATTGCTGCAGAAAATAACATACATTTTTAGTTGCAAAGGATAAATATTTTTAAACATAACAATGAACTTACTATTGCTAATAGATTTTGAATGTCTGATTAAGTATGGTCTTTCGTACTGGAAAAAGTAAAACATATAGGCATTCTTACAGTGTAAAATGTTGTTTTCTGGAGAAAAAAAAAAAGTCCTTCTTTATTCAATACAGATTTCAACTGTGTGTTAGATTGGAATTTGGTGGTTTTACTTTGTTCTGTTGTACGCAGAGCCGGTCTGTACAAGCAATGTACGTAGAGAGTACATCAGGCAAAGACAGGACAGTGGAGTTCTCCTTCTAGAAGTTCCTATACAGTTATTTTAGGGGCAGGAGGGATATACCTAGTTGTACATAATGCCTTTTCGGTAAAGGGATTCTCGTGATGTTAACTCTTAAAGTGAAAGTAACTTTAAATTGGTAAAAGTTCCTAACGATGCATTAATGTTTTTAAGCAGTGTTCATTATAGATAAGTCAGTGTCTTAATGCTGTTTGACAGTTCATTTATGGTCGTTACCTCTGACACTACTTCATACTTCTGATATTTCTAATCTCTCCTCAAAATTGGAATTCTAATACTGCTTTTAATTAGAAAAGTTGTATTATCAAAGTGGCTTTGATTAAGTGTGTATATAATCTTATATAATTATAATTTCATTTATATAAAACCGTGGAGTTATGTTTTGATTCAGCAGTGTTCTCCGTCCCCTTTTAAAGACGGAGTTTCTTCTTTCTAGAAAAGGTTCTTTTTGGTGGTGTTCTACTACAGGCAGGACCGATGCCCACGGGGAAGCGGTTTGTGGTACAGGTTTGCTGGCAGGAGGGGCAGAGGGGGCCGGTCGGGCTCTGGCTGCGCTCTCGCCCCTGAGCTGGAGCCCACCGTGTAGGAAGGCGTTGGTGGGCAAAACCAGGGGAAGCCTCTGAAGCCACTTAAAAGGCCATATAATTTCGAAAATAGGTTGTTAAATATGGACGATCACAAGAAAAATGGAGTGAAAATCATTTCAAAGATGATAGGCATTGGGAGGAAATATTGTGGCCTCGTTAATTGAGGAACGGTATCTTAAATGCCCCCAGTAGAGCTTTTGTTTGTGTTTGTGCATGTTTTTAATATGAATTTTGTTCTGTTTGTTTATATTTTTAATAGGAACTCAAGTTTATATTAACTCAAGTTTGTACTAAAGTGCTCAAACTGAATGGAGGGAATAATTAACAAGAAAAAACCCCATCAAACCACACCCTCAAAACCTCACAACTGTAGGTACCTGGTCGGCCTTTCGTATTTCTTCATACTTGTGATTTTCCCTTCTAGATTTTAATTTCAAAGTATCTCTTTTGAAATAAAGCTGATCAGCCCGATTTCTAAATTACGTTCCATGCATAATATGAAAGCACTGAGTGGGGCAGGGGGGGAATCTAGAAAATTTCTCATAAATCAAGTAGTAGCAGAGCTCTCTACTTCCCTTTGGCTCCGTGGCTGAACACGATCTACTGTGCTATTCCGACAGCCGCAGTGATGGGGTGCGATGGACTTGCCGCCTTCTGCTGCTTTGATTTCTCTTTATTATTTTCTGGAAATCTAAAGACCATGAAATTCTAACTTCTAAAATTCATCTCTTCTTAAATACCCAGGAGAAATCTCAAGAATGAAGGAAACGGCATAAGTCACGTTTTGACCTTCTATTAGAAGAGAGATTTGAAGCTTAATCTGGTGAAGGTTAGGTACTTTGTGATGGATAGAGAAGGAGATGTGGAACCCTTGAGCATCTGCGGAAGGCTTGCTGTTTTCATCCCACACAGTAGTTCCAGGAGGTTAAGTAATATTTACATTTTGAGCTCTTCCACCAGAGTCTCCAGTGTTACCTTCTAGTCCCAGCAGGCCTTTTGCAGGGCCGAATGTTTGAATTTCGTTCTGGCCTGTGAAGGTCTCCATTATCTTCTCAACAACTTTCACACAATGGACCAACCAACCATGCTTGCTGTCCTTGCCGAGAATCTCAGGATAGCTTAGCAACATTCAACTTTTCTGGTAGCATAATTGCAAAGGGAGCAAAGGGCGTAGTTTTGGTTTCCCAGGAAATCATACGGCCTCACATCAAATTACGGGAGAAGCACGGTGCCAACACTCGGTTGCGTTGGCTCATGCTCTGGCCTTGGTACTGACACTGCGTTCAGCTTTGACCGCGCAAAGGTCTTTCTTTTTTATTTAGCTACTCTTTGGGTGTTTAAGACAAAGTCAGGAACATGAGACTTAATGCAGCGTATTCCAGTCGTTGCAACGTGCTCCATCAGAAAGTGCCCCATCGTGGTTTCTCTCCCCGTGCCCCCCCAGTTTGTGTGTGTGATATTTTAATGGTGGATCAGCACGCGATTGCGGAGAGGCTGATGATGTGCTTAGGGCACATTTGTCGTTGGTGTCAAGATGAATGCCTGAAATAGCTTCACATGGGTCGCAGCTCTCGTTTATAACCACAGACCATTATTTAACATGACTGTTAAATAATAACAATGATGTTAACATTACTCTAACTCTCCACCTAGATGCTGTTACTCTAACAAGTGTGTGTCTCAACGTATCTCATCTGGGGAGGGATTTAAAGTAAAAAAAAAAAAAAAGTAATCTATTCACAGTCTATAGTTAACATACTCACTTGGGGGAAATAACAGTGCAACTATATGTGTATAACTATCATCAGTGCAAGTATTAAAATTCTGACTTAAGGAAAATTTTCTAGGTGTGCTGTTTTAAAGGGAACTTCCAGAAAATCACCTGAGAATTACCCACATGCATAATTTTACCAAAACAACAAGCTGTTTGCAGCTTTGTTGTGGTTAGTCGGTATGAGCACAATACTTACTTGAATTCAGTAAAGTCTCTTCATCATAGAAGAAAAAATATCTGCTAGCAGTTTGTAGCCTTATTCTGAAATATTTTTGCTTTGGCAAATAAGATTTAAGTTAATGCTGTAGATATTCATTCTGTGCCCTCCCTCCCCAATTATTCCTAGAAATTTTTACTCTGCTTTAAAAAAAAAAAAAATCACAATGGTAATGTCAGACTGTTTTCTTGTTTGGTTCTGGTGTCTCACTAAGTATTTGAAAGAGAGCAAATGGCAATTCGGCGTTCAGATTGTGGTAGGAAAGTCTAGTGTGCAGGTGGCTGCTATCAAATCTGCCTAATACTGCGTCCAAGCTAATAATAAGTACATTCTTCTCTCTAACGTGGTCACACTTAGGTATATATTTCTGACTTACGACATCCTACAATCTGTGGGTTTTTTTAGGGGGGGCAATATTTTGTCTCTTCAGAGCCATTTCAGTGAAATCTGAGGATATATGGCACTCTACAAGATGGGAGTGCTCATCACCTTGTGAAGTTGCTGTGTTAGGGTTTTCTGCCTGAGATTATAAATTGGACCCCGTCGGAAAAGTCGGACTCCTTTGCCGCCTCTGCGGTTGATGGTTTGAATACAGTCACATCTGGCATAACCTCCGCATGCAGCTGTTCGCCTCAGAACGGGTACATTTAGAGAGCCTTATGACTGTGAGATGCTCATCTGTCATGTAAAGCAACGCTCAGAAATTCTAAGCCTTTACAGTTTTAAAACATTCCCAAAGCATTAAGTTCATTCCTCGCAGTAAAGTAAATGTACGCTGAGAATAATAACGGGATGGAAAGCTCAGAACTTTTGCTGTAGTAAGATGAACATATTTGCAAATTTTTATAGTCTTTTGGTAATAATTTAAAATAAAAAGATATGTTCCAGGGGAGCAGCAGAGCACCGGAGGGTGGCTTACTTCTCGCATCTTTTATTTCAGAATCTCCATGCAGCTAACCACATTTGTTGTCAAAATACTTGGAGTTTCCATCATAAAAAAAACAAAAAACAAAAAACAACAAAGGAATTTATTATGTCATTTTCCTCTGCTGTGAGAAAATCTGGTATTCCCTCAGTTCTTGTCTGGTTCTTGGATTTACTGCAGGGACCTACATTTTATTTCAAAATGCATGTAGTGTTTATGCTCTGCTTGGTGGGGGCCCCGAGTCCTTTACTCTTTTAGTGGAATCTGTCAGCTCAGAGTGCAAACACCTCAAGACCTGAATTATTATTCTTTTTTTCTCACAACACGCAATGATGTAACCTGACTTTGTTATTTCTATTTACTCACCGGTAATGAGCAGTAATATATAGCGTGTCAAAGCTCATACCCATTGAAGCTGTGGCAGAAGCTAGGCTATTCCCATTTCTCCTCAGATTAATTAATGAGGGAAATTTGCAATATACTACTTCCACTACCTTTCCCTCTATTGTCATGCTCCAATATTTTTGTCCCTTCTTTACCTCTGCTCCCCCTCACTTTGATTTAATTGACCATCATTCGCATGTTGTGAATCCTTAACTTCATGTGGCCTCACCCTCTTCTTTTTTTTTTTTTTTTTTTTTTTTTCTCTTTTGGTCCTTGTTTCCCTTCTATCATCCACTCTGCGGTTGGGTCAGCAGTTAAAGCAAATACATCTGATTTTTACTTTCTGAAGCGAATACGTTATCCTTCACTTCCAACAGATGGAGCTGAGCAGACGAGCTGAGTGTTCAGAAGGCAGTTTAAAAATAGCGAGTTGTGAAAAGACTACTTTCAGTAGGGAGAGGTCCTGGGCTCTGAGATCTCATTGTTTTTGGTCCCCCGTCCCTGCTTTGATGGTTAACTCTTGCAAACGAAGAGCTTGGTTTCAAGGAAACTTTTGTTTATTTAAAGTCTAGAAAGAAGAGCTCCTAAACCGGGGAGTTCCTCCCTGGCAGCCAGAACTCTTCCCCTCCAACAGCTGTGGCAGCGCAGGCGTTCTGCCTTCTGTCACCAGCCCTGGGAAGGAAAATATGCTTTCATCCAGTCATAACGCAATACGCCTGATATTCCTTGTGAAACTCAGCTCTTGCCGCGCATGTCCTGCCTCGGCCCCTGAAAACCCTGCACGGAAATTGGGGGGTTAATCCATGAATTTGTCCTTTCTGTTCGTGTTAGCTCTGCAAGTTCAAAGGTGGGGACAGGCTGCAGTATATGAGAGACTGAAATGTAAAACACCGTATTCATTTTTCTCGTAATGTCAAAATTCTTACGCTTGGGTGAGTATTTGATGTTGTAAAGATTTAAGAAATCCTGCCCTTAACTTCTGAGAAATTATCGGTTTCTGAGAAAACGAAAGTTTATATTTTTACTTTTCCAGAAAACAAATGAATCAGCAGTAACTGAACATAATCTCCGAGTGGCATCGCTGACGTGTTTCCTGTCCTACACAAATTCCTGCAGTGTGGTCTGGATTATCCAACAATGTCCGTCCTTTAAAAGACTGCTCTTAGGCAGCGGTTGGAGTCTTTTCTCCAGACCACTGAACGGTATTTCATCATCGAGCTATCAGCGGTTCGATGGGAGTTACGTATTTACCAGAAAACAGTCTTCACGTTTACTCTATTTAATGCTCGGCTTTATTAGATAAATTTCAGCTTTCTGAGGATGTTTCCCAGATACGGTATTTTACTTTGTGTAGTTCAAATGTTGTTAAAGAAGGGTAAAACTAAAAACGTTAAATTCTAACCTCAGCTTCACAACCTGAGCCTCTTGTGATGAATAAAACATTGCATATTCAAAGTAATATAAAGCACTTACCTTTTCAAGAAAATGCTGCACAGATACAACTGCCTGAGACTTTCACTGTGGATAGTCAGATGAAATACGGTTATTGTTTGGAGGATATAGCCCTTTTTATTTATGTAGCAAGCAGGGTGTATATATTACAGTGACTCCTTTAGCTGCTGTACATCACGATGAAAAATCCAGACGCTCGCTCACTACAAAAACACACAGTTCTGTGAAGGAAACAGGAACTTGGGTTAAGTCATTCAAGCCATACACGTTGCATGGTTCGCAAACCTATGGTTTCATCATGTGACTTTAAAGTTCAAATTATCCTCTGCAGTGAGATATTTTAGAACAGAAAAGTAGTGTTTGTCCCAGCCATTTCTTAGTATGTGAGGACATCCAGTGGATTTCTTTTTTTCCTGCTCATGAAGTAATCCTCCGCGTATTGGCCAGCCTTTGCCGTTGCATTTTTTTCTCGTGCGCTGTTTTAAGTGCTCGAGGTCTAGAAAAGGAGAAGCTTGTTGAGTAAATAGTGAGCAAGGCCCCTTGCTTAACAAGGCAAAAACTCGACACGAAAGTAGCGCCTGTCAAAAAAGTATTAAGATCCCTTCTTAAAAATAGGGTGTACTACTTTTTTTCCATGGGTCCCGGCTCTTGGAACGCTCCCAGTATTGCACCATGCAATAAATTATCTTTCCAGATGCTCTGCAATGACCATGAGGTGTTAAAAGACAGGATTTTGAGTCTGTAGTATGTTTTGGGTCTGGTTCAGCATCAGCTGTCCTAGTGACTGTGTTTCATAGTGTTCTTAAAACCGCAGATATAAATGAGCAAGAAGGGGTTGGCAGAGAGTGTTTCTAGTGCATGCAGCCTCACTGTCTGGAATGCGTTGGTAGCGTCATGTTTTCTCATACCAGCATGCGGGAAAGAACATTTTTATTGTAATCTTAATAATCTGCAGGGGCTTTCATAGGTTGAGAAGATAATTTGTGGCCAGTGTTTGATCAGCGCTGTTTCCATGGCATCTTGCTTGTTGCACTTTATTGAAAAACATGTGGAAAGAGCCAAAACTCTTCAAAGAAATGAAATGAGAAAAACATGTACGAATCCGCATTTCAGAACTGGAGTTGTGGGTTACCTGGAGAAAGTGTTTCAGCGCTAGGTCTACATTTCCACCTGAAGGTCAGCACTACTGCTCCAAAGCACTACTGCTTTGAAACTAGAGATGCGTGTAGAGGGTGTAGGGATGCTGCAGTGGCCCGGAGACATTTTTGCTCTCCCGTTGAATGTTCTTGTTCTCTGTGCGGTAGCTGTGCTCTTCTGCAGCTCTGTAGTAGGTCAGTGGCTGTGTGAAATGTGGTTTCCAATGAGCTTACACATGTTACTCAGAATACTCCAACTCCCATACCGACTTCGGTTTTGATCATCTTACAAGATCATCATCATACAAGAAGGCTGGAGAGGGACTTTTTACAAGGGCATGGAGTGATAGGACGAGCGGGAACAGTTTTAAACTGGAAGAGGGAAGATTTAGATGAGATATGAGGAAGAAACGTTTCCCTGTGCGGGTGGTGATCCCCTGGGGCAGGTTGCCCCGAGAAGCTGTGGCTGCCCCATCCCTGGAGGTGTTCAAGGCCAGGTTGGACGGGGCTTGGAGCAACCTGGGCTGGGGGGAGGTGGCCCTGCCCAGGGCAGGGGGGGGCACTGGATGGGCTTTCAGGTCCCTTCCAACCCAAACCATTCTGTGATCTTAGCACAGTAGTTTCTTGGACCGGGTAGATAGTTCCTTTCATTTACAGTAGTTCCTCTGAACTATTACTGAAAAACTTGAATAAAGCTGGCTGTTAGTGTAGGTGTTTTGTATATAACATTTGCCTTTGAGGTGTACCTGAATCCAGGTTTATTTTGTTGGTATTAATTTCTCACAGTTAAGAAGGGTAAAATAAAAATATGCATTGTAATCGTGTGCAAGTCAGGCGATTATTTTTTTTTCCCTGTTGATTTTCCATGAAAGATGCAAATTTGAAGTGTCACCTCATTGTTCCTAGGACTCGGGGCTGTGCAAAGAGCACGCTCAACTACGTAAGCATGGTCGAATGATTGTTTTTGAAATTGCAGGAATATTTCAGAAAGTCTATCATCCTCAACTGGGAGATGCTAACTTGACTTTTTCTCTTGGAGAATGGACGGTGTGTGCAGATGAGGCAATGCCACGCAGCTATGGCACGGGTTTGTTGGAGTTTCCACTGAAACGGTCTGAAGAGGCCCGTGATGGAGAAGCACGGCTCTGCTGGGGACAGGGGGGAGGACAGTTGTTTCTTGGCTGAGGGCCACCAGCAAACACCTGGGTCTGGTACTTCTGTTGAAGTTGCGCTGGATGGACACACACAAGGATATCTGGCTGTGCCCTTTGTGATTATTAGTAAAATGAAGGCAAATTAATGGCTGCACCAGAAGTTTAAGGAATATTCAACCACTCTTATAAAGGTTTAAATTATTCGGAGTTAATTAGCAATCAGCGAGCAAGGAGTAACCGAAGTGAAGATAAGCCCTGCCACAGCAGCGTTAAGTCTGCGTTTCCTGTTATTCAGTAACTGCTTTTCTGACAATGCAAGGTGTTGTAAAGCAGTGCTGCGAGGCAGCTTATCCTCTAATGAGAAAAATTGTATAAATAGAACCAGAAAAGCAAAAAGAGGAAAGCTATTTCTTATGCCTCCCATCTTTAAGAAGAAAAAAAAAAGATCTAAGAGAAAGCTCCTGGCTTCAAAATTGTGTTTGCATTTACAAACGTTATTTCATACTTTGACTAAAACCTATATTAAGCCTCATTATTCAGTTGTATTTAGAGGGCAAGAACATTTATCAGACTTTGAATCGGGAGTAGGTCATTACAATTTCAGAATGTGTACATAGATTCAGAGAATCACATCAGAAGGTATCCCTGTTTTACAGGTGGAGAAACTCAGCTACCGAGAAATTTATTCTTCCAAGTTGATGGAACAAATTGAAAGCCAGGGGAGAAGCAGAGGTTAGAAAGTCAAGGTTTCCCAACTCTGTATTTTATTCTTTTTAGCCCATGCTGATTCGCATCGTGATAGCTGCAGTTCTGCCTCGTCTGTGGAGACGGACAAAGCGCAGTCTGAGGTGTCTTTAACAGCTACATGGTGCGGTTTTGCAGCAGCTCCCCGTGCTGTTACTGTCACGGTTAATGCGTTACTAGAAGAAAAGCAAGATATTGCTGCTGTGTGACCAGCTGTGTCTTTCCTTAAACAATAAACCAGTTCATTTAATTTGCTTAAATGATCACAGAGTGCAAGTCATATGAGAACAGTGGCAAACAGATTCGTGTTTAGGCATGTAAACTTTTCGTAAAGTGGCAAAAAATGGTGGTTAGGTGACTGTGGGCTTTTGCTATTTCAGAATTTCACTATTATTTTTATTAGTAAACTGTGGATTTATGATCTCTGTGATTAGTATGTATTAGTATAGATGATCTCAGTGGAAAAGGTGATGTATGATAATGGTGTTCTGGATAGGGCAGAGGCAGGAAAGGTAGAAGTTGCAAGAGCTAAATAGTTGTGAGATGCTGTGACAATATTTAAGGATAGGCTGGTAACACATATAATTCCGCCAGCCACCTGCAGTGTGCTGTGGTGGGCAAAACTCTTGTTTATTTTTTAACACATCCTATTGTTCCAATGGCAAAATAAATATATCCAGTACTGAGTGACAGATGTTATTATAAAGGAAACAGATGTGAGGCACTTTTTTTGACTAAACCAAATAATTTCTCTTAATTGACCTGTGTTACCGATGCGTTTAGCAGAGTATGGATCCCTGACAGTGGGTTTAAGGTGAAGTGAGGTCTCTTTCTCTCATATCCACATGTGCCAGATGAAACTTCTCCGTCTTCTCTAACAAACACCGTTCAGTGCTTCTGGCTTGTGAGATGCCAAAACCAGGGAGATTTCAGTCTTTTTATTCTCTGGCTTAGTGCAGATCCGTCCAGTAAAGCTTCATGGCCAGAGAAGGGGAACGGAGCTGTGAGGGGTCTGGAGCACACGTCTGGTGAGGAGCGGCTGAGGGCCCTGGGGGTGTTCAGCCTGGAGAAGAGGAGGCTGAGGGGAGACCTTCTCGCTCTCTACAGCTCCCTGACAGGAGGGGGGAGCGAGGGGGGGTCGGGCTCTGCTCCCCGGGAACAGGCGATGGATTTTATACTATGCTGTTGTCTTCTGCTCGTGATTACCATATCTTTTCTTGCCTTGTGGCTACAGTGCTATTAAGAAAACTGTCCCTCTGTAGTATGATAGGATTGTTTCGGAATATTAAATGGCTGTTATTGCCTATTCCCCTGTGTATTATGATGAAAAGCAATTGCTGTGTTACTGGAATTGGGAAATAATCTACAATTTTTTTTCAAAGATATTTTTCATAAACTACCATGTATTTCCATCTTAATTTTTCCTCTAGTGTTGTTATGTAACACCCCCCATCCCCCCCCAAACAACCCAACTGGAATAAGGGATATTAACCATGGAGTTAACTCAAAGATTGCCTCAGTTCTCTATTCAGCGACTGAGCTGACATATTGGAAGCTTTTCATGGCATTTTAGCACCTTAAGGCTACTTGTATCGAGGCAATAACTCAAGATGCCTGGAAAAGAAACCCCTTAATTTCTGAGAAGAACATCTCTGCTATTGTTATATTGATGCACAGTCACCGGTCACTCTGTAAAATTGTTCTTGTGTGTTCTTGCTTCTAATTTTATGTATGTTTAGTCTTTTTTTTTTTTTACTTGACAGCAGACAAATTTCTGTCTTTGATTAAAAGACCATGGAACATGAGGCCTTTGACATCAAAAAAGAAGAAGAAAAAAAAAGAAGCAGAGTAGTTGTACACAAACCCAAGAATTGCTAGTTGAAGGAATTAAGGGAATTTTGCTTATGGATGAATTTTAGAATGAAAAGTTTGCATGTCTCTATTGTATTATAGTCCCTGCATGTTTGGTTTTGGGAGGTTGTCTTGAGTGTGGTTTGTTTTTTTTTTTTCCTAAGATGGAATTCAGATGCTTATGTTGATTTGTAAGGTGCATGGGACTATGTGAATTTGTAAAATTTGATGATCTTATTGGCTTTCCTTGGAACCCTCTGCTTGGATAGGGTTAAAAAAGCACAAGTTGGAGATGTGGATACATAAACAGTGGTATTAATAATTACCTATGCCTCAGAGGCTGGTCGTAAATCAACATTTCTTCCTTTTATTCTAGAACAGCCATGCTCTGTGCTGTGTGATTGCTGCCTTCACGTCTCAGGGTTGCTTGCCCATGATTCACTATTAGTGATTTTATATTGGCTTATTTGGGCATTGTTTGTAATGTAAGTTGTTTTATAAACAGTATTTTATTATTATTACTATACAGTAATGTTTCTATCAATCACAAAAGAAATTCCTCAGTATGGGTAGATCATCTATGTAACTCAGCTGCGAGAGCTCAAAAATTGCCCTCATTTCCCAATAATACTCTACTTCTATTAAAGGGTGGGGAAAAAAGCTTTTTCTAATGGCAAGTTTTATAAAAGAGCTGGTCTCTGCATAGCACTGCAGGTGCTCAAATGATTATTTAATTGCACATAAGCTGACCTGAAAGATTTCAGAAACTTCTGTATTAAGTATGAGATCTATTTCATTGTGAACTAGTGAAACCATAACTTAATTAGAAAGAATTACAATGCTCTGGAGCTGAATGGGAATGGCACTCCCTTTGATCTTTGAGCATCTTGTCAACCGCAATGACTAGTACCAGATGTTTCACAAAACAATAGGAGAAACACATGCTTTTTTAATAAATATTTCTTTCTTGTGAATAATCAGACCTAATAGCCTGTTTAAATATCCTTCTGTTAGGTTCAAAACCAAAATTAACCATTGATGAGATTTGTTTCTTGCAACAGTGTTTGCTCTTACCTGCCTCATCCTCACCGCAGCATTGTTGTAGAAATTATTGTCACTTTTGTTGCTTTTTACAAATACTTGCAGCAATACCCTTACTGCTTGCAGACAGGACCAGCTAGCACAAACCTGTGTTTAACCAGAAACCGGGACTGATTTTTATTTTTCCCTTTTTTTCCTAACAATTAACTTAAATCCTTTAATTAGTTTGACTGATCTTAAAGCTTTTGGGAACTGCGAAAGTATTCTGCTAGTGACCACCAGATGGAGTTTCTAAAACAGCTTTGATAACGTACTACCAGAATTAATTTCAACACGGTCTTCTACGGGTTTTAGAGATGAGTTAAGAAACAGTTGTGGAAATCCTGCCAGCTTCAAGATAAGTTTTAGCTTAAATTTGCAAATGTTCTTGCTAAAATTAGGCTTTTCAATTCATTTTGTAATTGGTAATGCATAGGGTAACATACAGGTGATGAGCAGAACTTCCTATTGATATCAGTGAGATTTGTGATAAAACTACTTCATTTGGGAGATTAATTTTGTGGTTTTGAAGGCTAACTTTATCCAGAGTTGGGCACTCTCTCTGCATTTCTGTAGCAGAACCATTCCTACTGTTGGGCAGTACACGTGCTGGTACAGTTCCTGCAAGATGTCTAAGTGTAAATCTCTTTCTCTTTCTTTTCTTATTAGTCCCCTCTCCAGGTCTCTGAGTTGGGAGTATCTATGCTGCTGCTTATTTATCTTTTCATTTAATGCATCACCAAGTAGTTTTACACTAGATAAAATGGATTCTATTTCTGGATATAAATTTTGTTTGTTTTAAAGAACTTTTGGTAGGAAGTATTTTTTTAAGTATATTTGCTTATTTAATTCATCAATTCTGATAAGAATCTGGTGTTTTAAAAATCGCTTACTGTCAGGATTTGTAATAATACAAGAACTCTGTCTGCTGTAGACTGAATAATTTTGACCATTCTTGTGAATGTAATTAAAAGTGCCAGTTCTTTCAGAAGGAAGGAATATAAGGGAATCACAGGGACTTCCAAGGTAAGGAAAGGACTTGGTGGGAAGAAAGTGGAATGACAAAGTAGGTAGGAAGTCCTCTTCTCTCCTGATGGGAGAAGAATGTATTCAGCATAGGTCAAAGTGTTTTGACATAGAGTGGAAAGCTCAAGGAAATACAACAGAGGAAACATTTCACACTTCAGACCTGTTGCCGCGGCAGTGGGCACAGCTGGGTCTGTTGGTTTAGATGGCTTTTACACCCAAAAAGCATTGCATGAGATAGTGAAGACATACACGGGGTTTCACATACTGAGAAACTGCAAAAATTAATCTTAAGAGCGTATGTTTCGGATTCATCAGAGCGTTGAGCACTTTACAGCTGCAGAAGCTTTGGCAGAAGCCGGTGCTTCCCCCGGTCCCCGGCTGACCGCAGGCGCCGGAGCATCACTCGGCCGGGCTCGGCTCGGCTCTCCCCAGCCCTGCGCCGCCGCGGGAACGCTCTCGAGAAGGGCTCCATCCGGAGTGCTGCACTGCCTTCATTGCTAATGAGCAACGGAGAGCGGCGTTTCAGCCACCTACTTCTCCACAGCACAAAAAACATTTTACTTGACTCTTGGTTTTGGAAAAAAAAAAAAAAAAAAAGGTGTTACTTCCCTCTGAGGTTTCTGGTGGTGGTGTCATGGTTTCTTGGCAACCTTGGGGCCTGTTTTCCGATGATATGGGTTAAATGCATCTTTTCTGCAACTGCTGCAAAATGTGGTTGTCGTCCGTGAAATCTCGTTGTGTTGACGGAAGAGGGCAGATTCCGATGCCGTGTTGGCCTGGTTTGCACTGCTGCAAAGCTCTTGGCTTGGTTGTACCTCATCGACTCTTTTTACTTGCATTTATGTAGTAATTCACCCTTTGCAAACCCGTAGGCGTGTTAGCTTGCTGCTTATTAACTAGCAGTTAAGATCCTTCAAGGCTATGGTGTATAAAAGTTTTACTATTCCCGATGAGAAACATAGTCGTCTTATATATAATGGTTATGTCATAAAGCTCTGAGGAACGGAGCATCGGAATATCACTACTCTGTTTGGAGATGCTGGCTCTCCAGTTACAGTAACAGAAAATACTCTTTAAACCATTATATAGAAGTAAGGGCATCTTGTCAGCTAGTAGGCTTTGACTAAATGATATAATACTGCAACTTCTATTTTCAGTGTTGACATTTTAATTTAATTCTTGGTGATACTTAACACTCAGAAGTGTCTCGGACTAAGGTTTGGGGTTTTTTTCTTTGTGGCATTCACCCATAACCATTTTAAATAGAGTTTGCTGTTACTTGCTATCTTCCTACACTTTACAGAAAATTTAAAGGGAGCAAATTACTAATTTTGAAAGTATAGCCAGGAAAATATTTTCATATATGTGGGGTACACTAACTGATCCATAGCGAGTGATCTTCTGGTCAATATGCAGCGGTTACTGCAATAAATGTATTATCAGGTATGTTATATTCTTAAAGCTACATTTTCTTCAGGATGCCAAAGGTACGGGTTATTATATTATGTTGTTCTGGGAACCAAGAGAAGTTCTGCAGAGAGCTGATTTCGGAGACCTCATTTGTGGCAGCACAAAGGAGAGGAAGTGAGAGGGAGGCAGTGGCTGTAGGCATCCTTCACCACCTTGGATTTCTGCGGTGCCGTGGCGCTCTCTCCTGTTAGTTGGGGGGGGGGTGAGTGCCTTTTTGCTTTCATTCCCAGCTAACTTCACGCTGATGAATAATGAGAATTTAATGATGTCAAAATGATGGCCTGGAAAATCTGATCATTTAACACGTCTGATTTAATGTCCAAGTCATGCAGTTTGTTATGTTATGATTCAGTGAAGCAGTTTAACCTTGTCTACAATACGTTTTTATCAACAATGAAAAAAAATAATCACACATCTTACTGACCAGATACACTTTATTGAGAATTTACGAGTCAATAGTTCCTTTGTGAAGCTTTGCGGAAACTCCATTTCTATAGTATTTTGACAGAATATTGAAGGCCATATCTCTTTGAGTTAGTAGAACCAGAAATTTCCCAGGGGTGGATCACTTTCCTTCATTAACTGAAATTATGTCTTCAGAGACCAACTCAATTTGATCCTCAAATGAAAACTTTTGAAATGGGGACCTCTACTGGGTTAGTCAACAAGGACCGGCCTTGAGCTCGCTATGTTAATAATTTAAGCAGAAGCAGAGAGCAACATTTTTGTTAGTTCATTGATTTGACTTAACTGGCGGTTCCGCAAGAGGGCTATAAGCCATAGATCAACTTGAATATTAATTTAATTTTGTGAGAAAATAACACTGTTAATAATGGCACTTAATTAGTGCTTACTTTCTAGTATACAGTATATACATACAGAAGCATAGAGTACACTTGACTGTTCTGAGGTTTACATTTAAATGATACACTTGGAGAAATAATTTAATAAATTCTTTGCAAATTCTTTTTACATCAGCAGGCTGATTTTTATCTTGCAGATATACAGTATTTTAATCATATTTATTTAAATGTGAAATAGATAAGCCCCTATTTACAGTCATCAGAAACCTTCAGGTACGTGAAATGGAAAGGCCCCATTTTTGAGAACTTCATATATTAAAGATTTGTCCAGATTTATGATACCATGCATTTCCTTAAGTATTTTACTGCACTTGCTCATCCACTTTTTTAAAAAAAATATAAGTAATGCAAAATTCTCACTTCTTGGGATCCTGTTCTTTAAGAGATACCATGTGAGGGCGCTGCAATTAAGCTCAGAATTTCCTTAAGAGAACAGCAGTGAGGCAGCCCCGTGGCACAGTTTCTTTGAGGCAACTATATATCAAATTAACTCTTAAAAAAAGTTGAGCAGATATCAGTCTTGTTCATTAAATTACGAAAGTTCTTTGTCTCTGTGATTGCCATCTCATTTAGTATATTATCGAGAATACACGCCAACATACTTAACTCTGCTGCAATAAAAGAGATTAGGGGAAAAAATCTAAATTGAGGGTAAATGATATAAACCCTTGTTTTTTCTCCATCTCTTAAATAGCAGCTTCTGTTTTGCTACAGAAATCCAGTTGTAATGTCAAATCATTGAATAAGATCCAGATCATCGTAAAGGAGTCAGTCTAACGCCGTAACCGTGAGTGGTGAACAGCACCGAGTGCACAAGAGCGAGCTCGGATGGAAACAGAGGAGCGAAACGAAAATTAATTAAATAGCACAGAGAACTGAAAAAAACAAGAGAAAAAGATAAATGATAAAAGAGCCATGATCTGCAACTGGGAATTTAACACGGAGAGAAAGGAACAGAAATAAACGTGACAGTCCTGTTAGAGGCAGAAAGTAAGATCCCGTAGGAGAAGGGGGAAATAGAGGTAAGGATGCAAAGGGGAAGTTAAAATTGCACTTAACGCTGCCACACCGTCCTGGCAGCGTCCCAGGTCTGGAAGCCTCTATTCACACCAGATAAGCCAGTTCCTGCCTGCTGGAATTTTTCCTGCATAATGGGACAGGATTTCTTTAACAGATTTTACATGAGAGATTTAACATGGTGCATTAGGAACCCTGATTTGCCTCAGATGGGAAGAAGAGGAGCCTATTTGGTTGACAGTTGTAAAGAAAGCTTGCTTTCTTAATCACTTCTGTGTGGACGTCAGCTTAAATGCTCAAGATGTGTAGAAATTCATAGAAAACCTGTCAAGTTAAGGGGAAAAAACCCAACCAACCAACCCGATGGTGTACCAAAGCAGCCAGTATCGTGTCAGCACAGAGGCAGTATAAATCCGTGTGTGAATCAGCCACAAGGATAAAGAAAGGCTCAATTCCTTAACATGGTTTTCATCAACAGGCTAAAACTGTGAAGTAAATTGACGGAGTTGTGCTGGATGGTTTTTGGGTGGAGAAAAGGCTGTAGAAATAAATGATTTACTGTATAGGGTTTAAGGGTTAAAAGAAATTCAATAAAATATGAGAAGCGATTAAAAAAGTAAAGATTAATGGAGAGTCTTCCACCAGGGTGTTGGTAACTTGGAGGTGCTTGTATACGAAGAAGATAAGCGAAGATGGCTCTGAGATGAAATTACTTGAATAACGGATGAAGAGAAGGGAGAAAATCCAAAAAGGCTGTTCCTCACCTGCTGCCCACTTACAACTTAAGCATGTCCCTACGCTGACAAATTAGCAGCAATTATCATACGAGAGTGTGCTGTAAGCGATGGATAAGGTTCGATTCTGGGTTTGCTCCATGTTTTTTCTGTACCAGAGGCTTGAAAAGCCACGTTTTTTTGAATAAAATCGTGGAATTTGAGATGTGCTGTGACAGGTAAAGCAAGGAACTGATTGTGCCGTGTTGCGGAGTGAGTGACAAAGAAGTCCGGTACCCCCAAACCCACGGGAGAGCATCAGTCCAGCGTCTACCCCTGTCATGAATAACGCAACAGCAGCCAGGAACAGGGGGTTCTGGGGTCGGTGTTTCGCAGTTTGCTGTTATGGGTAACTGTTAATTTGCTTCCTGCAGCATGTTTGTGTTTCTTATGCATTTCATATACTCAGTAAAATGTGGCGATCTGGACTGGATTTCTTCATCCCCACTGTGAAACACAGAAACCATACCTTTACTGTGTATTCATGAATGACATTGGGAGACACTCCATTTCGGAGAGGTCAGCAAAAAGCTGATGCTGACTGGGATTCCTATATCTTACTCCCGTGTTAAAATCTTGTATGTATTGAAGGATTTTGTACGGTTTCCAAACCTCCAGTGATGCCCTAGATTAAAGAGACTTCAATTTATTTGTTGCAAACATATCTCTTGAAGATACAAAACGTTAATCATAAACATATTTATTTTTAAGATAATTACTCTTGTTACATGAACATATGTGGACCATAACACTTAGCCAGACATTCTTTACTAGTTAAATTTTGATTTAACTTTGTAAACCACTGTATCCTTCATTTTAATATGCGGAACAAACATCTCTCGGTTCCCTAAGAATTAGTTAATAAATATTTCTGAATTCTTGAAATGTTTTAGGATGCAAACAAAGCACTGGAAAAATAAAACACATTTTTGTTAATTGTTATATCTAGAAAAGAAAATCAATTTACCATAAACGTTAAAACTTAGGTTAGTTTGTGCGAGAAAATAATTTCGGAAAATGGTAAATTAGGCTTCTTTTAGAGGGAATTCAGTGATGGAGAAAGAAATTAAATAATTTAATTTATAATTAACATCTACTACTCGGACATGTATAATTGGATAATATGATCTCTAGTAAAGATCATCTATATCGTCTTCATTGAAAAAAACTATTTACTTCATCAAGGAAAGCACTGTTACTTCTTTGTACAGAAAATAAGGTAATACCTTTTTCTGTACAAGATACAAGGTGCTGTGTCTTCAGCCAAGACTTCAGTAAACTGCTTAGTGATTTCTTCCGACAGGACTAGTAGAATGATGAAGACAGAGTTTAGGCTTTAAAACCCATTCAGTGCACTGAAAGTATTCGATGTCACAGGTCTTACAGCACGTGGGCCAGAGTCTCAGGAGATTTCAGCAAACAATTAACTATTGGAAAATTAAGACTGTTTCATTTAACTGCAGTGGAAAGCTCCTTCCAGCCTCTCGGTCGGGACTCGCAGCAACGCCTCCGAGTGCCGACGCAGCAGTACCCAGTGCTCCCAGCTCTGGTACACAAAGTGCTGCAGGGACAGAGCACCAGAGGGGGTTCCATACCTACGTCATCACCTGCTGTACTACTGTGCGTTCGTGAGAACACCCTTGATTCCCACAGTGGATCTTTTTAAGCAAGCGTCGTAATTTGTTGGGAAAGTTTTTGTTAATGTATCTGTAGAGCAGAGGCATTACAAAGCTGCTTGAGAAAGCCAAGAATTTTGACAAAATCTTGGTAAAATGCAATATTCGACTGTAATTTTCATCTGCAATTCTTCCTTGTGCATTAGTGAATGTGCTTACCAAGAGAATCACGTAATAGGGTGTCCATAACGTGAACTGTGTACAGACCGTGGCGATCAAAAGCCTGTGCACCGATGGATCTAATCGTCCAGTGTCTTGATCCAGTGGTGTAGCTTCTTTGCGTATTCGCAAGATTAGTATAAGTGCATACAGTACAGCGACAGCCGGTACAACGTACCCAATAAAGACCATAATGGCATCTGCTGCTTCTTTGTTCTGCATCTTGGAACATTCAATTATTTTCGTGGAGACGTGATTGCAGACGTAGAACAGGAGAGATGAAAAACTTGTAAGCATGGCACCGCCCCATATGAATCCACAAACGTGTTTGGTGTTGTAGACACTTGACATGTAAGTTCTAGGTAGAGCACGTTCAATGTAGTAGTCCAGACTGAGTAACGTAGTAGAGTACATGGAAACCAAAGACGAGACGTTGAATAAAATAAGTAAGGTAATATAAACTTCGTTGTTAGAATTCCAGATGGCCCATTTTGTGTTGGCAAGACCTAGAAGGTACATGGGTGCCAGAGCGTTGATGATGAGACCAGCGATGGCGATGTTGACAAAGTAAACATCTGGCATAGTCATAGTAGCTTTGTTACAGAGGTTAACTAGGACCAGCAAGCCGTTGTAGCACAGGCCGATCGGGAAACATATAATGAGGTAGAGCAGGGAAAAGACGGAAAGCACGAGGTGGAAGTCATGGCAGAGATGCTGGTCCTCGCTGTTCTCCGTGCTGTTGTTTAAGGTTTCACAGCTCCACATAGTGATTTTAGCTTTTGTATCTCCTCCGCTGGTTACCAGCTGTTCTGTAGAGACAGAAATAGTGAAAGTATTGTTGAAATATTATATTGTAAGTGAAATGCAATGTAGTATGAAGAAAACATTTTAAAGATAGACATTATACGCTTCACAGAACTGATCAATTTAAGGTCAGTGACTGAAATGCCTTTTGATCTTAGTCTAGAACAGTCATCTGTGATTCAAAATTCCATGGGACTAGTAAACGTTCTGAAGCTTTAATGTAAATGAAATTAGTGGCAAATGAGTTGATATAGGACACAGCAGAAGTAAATCATAAACTATATCTTTAAAATAAGTACTGATGTAATATACATGAAGATTAGTACGAAGTATTTTAAAATTACTAAACGGTACCTTTTATATAGCTAATAATATATAAGGGTAGTTGCTGAAGAATTGAAGGCTGTAAGCTGGAGCACAAATCATAGTAATAAGATGAAGAATAGAGTTCTCTAAGGCATTAAATAAGCTCTCTCTTGAGAAGATCGTTTCGTAGGGGGCACATCCAAGGCAGTATGGTGGCTGTACACTGGATCCGTGATAAAACTGACAAAGACTAGAGGAAGCTGGGAAATGAGGTGAAGGGGTTTTTTTTATAGGTCAGTTTGTATTCAGACTTCCAACCTATAACCATTTAGTTCTGAAAAAACAATGGACCTCTGTAGTCTAGGGAACCTAATATCAGGGCAGCCCGACTTTGCAAAAAGGCACGAATTAGCTATCATTTCCTCTCAAAATAGCTTGAATTCTTTGAAAGGTACGCTAGTATCGGTACTCGTTGTCCAGCTATCTTTGCTTTATCATCAGTGAGGAGAGAACATTTTAACTGAAATCAGTGCACTTCAAAGCAGCCATGAAAAGTCTCTTTCCAACGTGCAGAAATAAGCACTAATCTCTAAAGTACACCTCAGAACATCGGCAGCCTAACGAGCACGGTCATTATTCCTGCCAGCCCAGTGCCGGGGCAGCGCAGACTTTAGGCAGCGGGTGGTTTCCCACGGCACGTGTACTCTGCCAGCGGCAGATTCAGCCTGGTTTTGCGGGCGTCCCTGCTAGCACGTATAGGGAAGCGTACGTACGCATACCTGCATTCCTTCCAGAGAGGGAACAGGATTTAATCCACTCCACAATAAACATTGTGCAATTGAAATGAATGCTACTAGACAACCCGCTGGACTCCGTGAACCATATGGCTAAATTATACGGTGCGGGGTTTGTAAGCGTATGGAGGTACGTGGTTGCACCTCTCCGGCGCTAATCCTTTGGCCCTTCACCCCCGGTACAGAACTCGTTCCAGAATCGTGTCAACTTCCATTTTTTATTTCCCATTGCAGTTGTTTCGTGTGCCAGATAACGGGCTAGAAATACAGGGATTTTAATCAGGGATTTTAAAAAACAAATTTTTATTCCGCTGTCGTATGGTGGATTTCCTCAGGTAAGTGACTGCTGGGGCAGTCGCACGAGAGGCAGGTCTGCCCTTTGCAAAGCTTGCTTTCCCCTTTGGGGAAAAAACTTACTTTTTTGTTTTCTCAAATCAGTTCTTTAGCTGTACTACTGCACATGTAGAAAGTATGGTATCTTTATGTTATCTTTCAATCCTCGTACTATTTTTGAGCACTGAAAACAACCTGATTTATTTTCAGGAAGCATCTGTTGTTTTAAGAAAGTTTTTCTTTTTTTTTTTTTTAAAGAAAAGCTGTTTTGCACAGTTGAAGGCAACCAAAATGAGATCTCATTGAACTGTTATGACTTGATTGAACCAGAGCAGCAGACTGGAACTAGATATTGCAAATAGACGCATTACAGTGAGTGCAAGGGTGAGTAAGCACAGGCATGGATACAATCACGTAATTCCATTATGGAGGTTTATCCTTAAGCACGTACCTTTGATTACTCCAGACTGAATTACATCAGCCACGGAATACTTGCCTGTATATTGTCTCAGAAGATCAGAAGTCTTTGCTACCGCGCTTTACGTTTTATAGAGCAGGGGGATGTCTGGTTTCACAGGTATTTTTAGTAATTACCCCTTTTTTCTTTGCGTCCGCTTAATGCAGTTAAATAAAGCAATTCTATTTTGATGATCGAAATGGTAGGCAAGTAGTTAAGTAGTTAAGTGCTTAAGTAGTAATCATAGCAAATTCCAAAACTTACCTCTGTAATGAGCAAAAATAAAATTCCAAATAAGAATATTTTCTGAAGAAGTTTTCCTGATGACTTCTAAACTACCAGATGAGGTCCTTTTGCCACTAATGTAGAAATCGCCCGTTTTTAATTGTCACCTGCGGCGGCACTGACCCTGTTTGCTGGGCTGTTACGGGCCCAGCTCAGCGTTTCTTACCCGGCTCTGTCTTTTGTCATTTTAAAGGCAGTTTTGTCTTCACGGCCCGTGTCTGGGTATGTCCTTACGGCGCTTCGGACACGGCAGTTTGAACCCATCGATCTGAACTAACCCCCTCTCCGCTCGGAAGGCGTTTGGCAGCCGCGGGTTGGCTGCGCTGCGAAAGGGAAGGCTGCAGTCCTTGTTTACCCTGCCCTGGCAGCCCTCCCGAACGCTTCCCCCGCTCTTGGCTGCTTCTACGCTTTTATCACCTTGAAAATCAAAGTCAGAACTTCAAAAACGTCGACGGGGGACGCGCGTCCTGCCGCCCGACGATCGTCCCCAGCCCGCCTTTCCCACGGC
>NW_009646541.1:1103910-1144186 GCF_000708025.1 Charadrius vociferus
AGAAGCGAGAGGCTGCGCTGGAGGGGAGCGAGCTGCTGGAGCCAGCTCCGTTTAGTCTCCGGGTTTCAGATTTAGTCCTTAAAAATACACGGGCTGCCGGAGCACGCGGGTTTGTTATGGTATTGTCATCTGCGCTGGGGTTCTCCGGGGACATCGGGGAGGCTGTTCCATTCCCTGCAAGCGCGATCAACTGCTCGCCCTCGAGAGCGTGGGGTTTATTTTTAACCCGGGGTGAGAATGTGTAGCTCTGAGGTTTCGCTTTTATAGGCCATACGTCCTAAACAATCGGCATTTAAAACTTGCTGTGCTAGGAAGCGCGCAGGTGCTCGTGCCGCTCGCGAAGGTGAGCCAGTGTGTAGCGCAAGCCAGAAAGAAAAGTTTCGGAGCGTTTGCTGTGAATTTAGAGATTATTTTTGCTGTTGTGAAAAGGCATTACGACGTGAGCCTCATTTTGTAATGGTGTTACGGATTCTGTTCTGTTTCCTTTTTTGAAAAGTAGAAAAGACGATTGCTCTCAGAGTATTTGCATGGCACTCGCAACTGATGGATGTGATTGCGTATATTCTCCACACCTTTAAAATGGATCATTTCTTGAACTGCAGGTTGATAATTTATCCCTTACTGAATTTTGTACTGGGGGTGTTCTCCTGTTTATATGGAAACTCCTCAGAATAATAAGTTATTACCTCCAAAGTGTATTTTTAACTGTCAACCAAAACTGAGAGCTGCTTTTCTTATTCAAAATAATTTCTCTTATGTTTAGAGACTCTGAGGTGTTACTCCATAGCAAATAAACACTAACGAAATATCCCTTAATTGAAAATTAGGCAGGTTGAGTTACTCTGTCTGACTGCAGTTTGGCTTTTTTAGGCAAGGTCTGTGCTGCTTGGTTTGTATTTAACAATTCATTATGAATATTGTAAAACCACTGCAACTCCCAAATGGCAGAAAATTCCTACATTCCTGTTCGATACGTAGTCCACGGACAGAATTGTGTATGTGCGATGGATAACGGTGTGTTACAAACTGTGGCATCGAGTCTTTGCTGCCCCAGAACTTTAGAGAGACGTTAATCATCCTAAATTCACTGGGGAAACAGCGAAGTAGGAAAGGTGTTGGAGTAGAAGTCCTTTTAGGGTTCTCATACTCAGCTGAAAGCCAATTTCTTTATATGTTGTAAAAGTTGAAGGTGGATTTGTTTAGATAAAAATTTGCATGAAGCAGTTAAACAGCAGTACAAGTTAAGACCACTTGGTGACAAAGATTATTTTAGAAAAGATGCATAAAACGAACTTTACTTAATGAGAAAATAGGAAGTGCTGCTGAGTTGTATTACGGAGTCCATGGCTGCAGTCAGGTTTTTTGCAGACATTTTCATTCGTAATGCAGCACCGAGTTGCAGGGCCGGCTGGTTAACAGTTTCAAGCATGACCGTTCTGTGCTCTGATTATTTTATTTCACTTAAAACCCCCAAACCTTTATCCAGCTGTAGCACTATCTCTTGCTCTGCAGATTTATTTTTGTTTAGACAACAAATGATTTATCATCTTGCTCTGTGATCACCTGTATGTGAAGTAGCTCTTATCTGGATTACCTAACCTCTCAATATGTGTTTTCACAAGCTGTAATATCATTATAAACCATACGTAGCTAATAAAGCTGCTGCCAACAAGGTGAGTCTCTAAAGAGGCCTAAAACTCCTGCCTTCATCAGGTCTCCTACAGTTCCCACAGGATCTCGTAACCTCTAGAGAGAATCATAGAATCACAGAAGGGTTTGGGTTGGAAGGGACCTTAAAGCTTATCTTGTTCCACCCCCCTGCCCTGGGCAGGGACACCTCCCCCCAGCCCAGGTTGCTCCAAGCCCCGTCCAACCTGGCCTTGAACACCTCCAGGGATGGGGCAGCCACAGCTTCTCGGGGCAACCTGCCCCAGGGGATCACCACCCTCACAGTGAAACATTTCTTCCTCATATCTCACCTAAATCTCCCCTCTTCCAGTTTAAAGCCATTCCCCCTCATCCTATCACTACATGCCCTTGTAAAAAGTCCTTCCCCAGTTCTCCTGTAGCCCCTTTAGGGACTGGAAGGCCACTATAAGGTCTCCCCGGAGCCTTCTCTTCTCCAGGCTGAACCCCCCCAACTCTCTCAGCCTCTCCTCACAGGAGAGGTGCTCCAGCCCTTGGATCGTCCTCGTGGCCCTCCTTTGGACACACTCCAACAGGTCCATGTCCTCCTTATGTTGGGGGCTCCAGAGCTGGAGGCAGTACTCCAGGTGGGGTCTCACGAGAGTGGAGTAGAGGGGCAGAACCCCCTCCCTCGCCCTGCTGGCCACACTTCTGATGCAGCCCAGGGTACTGTCGGCCTTCTGGGCTGTGATCGCACGTTGCCGGCTCATGTTGAGCTTCTCGTCAGTCAGCACCCCCAGGTCCTTCTCCTCAGGGCTGCTCTCCAGCCATTCCCTCCCGAGCCTGGATTTGTGCTTGGGATTGCCCCGACGCAGATGTAGGACCTTGCACTTGGCCTTGTTGAACTGCATGAGGTTGGCATGAGGAAGGCTGAACGTTGTGCCGAGGAAGGTTGGACGGCACAGGTTTGCTCCGTGTCAAGACTGAGAAAACTGAAGCGCTCAGCCAGGAGTGTTGCGTATGTGCATCAACCAGGACGCGGTAGATCATCAGCTGCTCATCGGGGTTTGAGAGGCACTTTTTGGAAGTGCCATGCGAAATATTCCTTATGGATTAATTCTGAAAGCTTTAAATGGTGGATGGTTGGTATTTCTGGAAAATACCGTACCTGCAATTGGCTGTACCTGAAGGGGAACCCACTCTGAACTGCCAAGTGGGAGAGAATGAAGCGTCACACTGCTGCTACCTCGCAGTCCGGGTAACGTGACATTTTTTCAGGCTTATTAGCTTATATACACACCGTAGGGACTAACAGAAGACTTGTTGGCTGCATACACCGAAAAGTAAAACTAGATCGCCCAGGTTAGATGTGAGGGGGGGAAAAATGCAGCAGTGCAGGCAGGTAGGTTTCAGAATGTCCTTTCCTTACGCAGTTGCTGAGTTGCTGCTCTTTATAATATAATGATACAGCTCAGATAAAATGCTTTTAACATTAGTGGAGAAGAAAATCCTGCTTGATCCTGGGTGCTGGGCTGAAAAACAGGCCCCTTGCAACCCTATCATTTAGGTCTTTGTGGCGCAATCATTGACCAGTTTGACAGGTGGTACGTTTAGAATTTATATCGGTTCCATTTTATAATGTAGTTAATCCAGCGCAGTATAATGGGAAAGGAGCCATGACCGAATTACAACTGATGTGTAAAGTAGCACTGAATATAAGCCCATCTCGGATGGTTAAAAGTACAGATGAAAAAGGAAGAGGGGTGGTTTTCCTTCCCACGGCGGCTCCGTCTGTCCCTCTGAGCGGCTCCCGGGGGGAGCAGCCTGCCCTCCTGCTCCCGCTCATCCCACCCTCCTCCTCAGGCTCAGGTTTTGGTTTGCTAAACCCTTTCCCTTTGCAGTAGGAACTTGCTTGAGTAGCCGCATAACAATAATTAAAAAAATTTAAAAAAAGACCTTTGGCTCCTGCCATCCGACTGTTGCCTACTCCGTCTCGATTCTGCGCATTTTGAGTGCTCTGAGCCCGTTTCCAGTGTTACAGCTTATTGCCCCCCTTGGTCCAGTGTGATTCCTTAAGCGTTCCTTCTGTCCAGACATAAATGCTTATGTACAGTTCCTCCTGTTTTTTTAAAAAACCTTGTTTTTCACATCTGCCCGGCCCTTATTTTCCTCTTTATCTCTCCCTGATGACTCCATTACAGCTAACGCTGCACCTCCCATCATCGTTTGCTCATATGACACATAGACGGTGTCATATCGGACTTATCACGGGGTTTCCAAGTACAATACTCTTTCACTTCTTACTTCTCTGTTACTTTCCCGTGGGACAGCTCAGGATGTTCTTAAGGCACGTTCAGTCAACAATAAAAACTGAATTCTCAAAAACTATCAGGGTGTATTTCTGCCACACGTGGAACTGAGGGCAGAGATACTTACGCTTCTGAAATCAGCCTCTGCATTTTGCTTTGGTCGTCCTTTGAGATTACTCACTTGCAGCTTTTCCAGAAATTCTGAATATATGTTGTCTTCAGAGCACTTCAAAACTCAGCTCCTTCCCGTGGGCCCCTCTCTCACTTGCCAGGTGACCTTTCTTATTGTTCTACTGATGTTGTCACCCGCTGTCACTTGTTTATTTTTTCATTCTGTGAGGCTTTGTGGGGAATCATCTGCGTCTGACCATACCTGGTGCTTCAGATCCCCCTTCTGCCCTGCTAATCTGCTTACTGCCCCTGGCCTCTTGGCAACCTACTAAAGAGATGCTTTGTCTTCTATTTTAACCTTTTGTTTACATTATTATTGTTATTATTGTTGCTATTATTATTATTATTATTATTATTATTATTATTTACACACACCTATAACTCCATATAATATAAAGCTATTAACCATGTCAGCTGCACGCTCTGTTTCTATCGAGATTGTTCATCTCTTTGGGAATCCGAGTTCGTGTAAGGCCACGTCAGAAGTAAGTCTCTGCGAACTGCTCTCACAGCTCAGTGACCATCAATAGAGGAGTTCAGACGCTCCTTTGGTTTGGAAGAAAGAGACGAAAACTTGATTTTTGGATATGGCAACTGTTCTTCGCTGTTTTTCTGCACATTAGGTTAGAACTGAAGGACTTTCTGCTGTCTTCAGAGTTCATAGAAGACCGCTCAGAACAACGTGTGTACCCATCAGAAACGGATAACTGCATTGGTTTGCTTTTCGCTTCCCCTCCCCTCAATTTTTAAGCAGCTTAAGGCTTAGGAGAACAGATAATATACTCCAATAAAGTGAGACAAAAAGATCAACTGCTCTGGAAACCGTAATCAAGAACTGCCAAAGGGTATTTTTAAGAGACGGTTCTATCTGTTTGGGAGCGGCAGCGTGGCGGTGGCCTGGCGGGGCGTCATGACCAGGTACTACGGGGGCGAAGAGGCAAATGACATTCCCGCAACCTCTGTGGAGAGGAGATAGTGCAGCATTAAGGCCCCTAAAGATTTGTGTGGAAGGAGTTCCGTGTTCCGGCACAGATGCTATCTGCCAGGCACATCTGCCACCCCAGATAAATCCTCTTTTTTTTTTATGCCGTTGATTTCTTTGCCGTGGAGCCCCCGCGGGAGGTGGGCTGGGGCGGCTGTGCCCCCCTCGCAGCCACGCAGGAGCTCTGCGCGGGTTAGCGCTGGGAACTCCACCGTGTTTTGTTAACTTCTCCCAGTATCGGATGAGTGTGACTGGTCTCCTGCTCCACCTCTTCCTGACTCAGCTTTATCACTGCATTCCGAAAGTGCCTCTCGATGGAAAACCTGACGTTTCTTTTCTTTTTTTAACATTGATGTGCAGCGAGAAAGGATTCACCACAGAGCGAGCAGCGCAGCTTTTAATACATCATAGATGTGTTGCGGCTTAAGATTTCATTACTGCAAAAAGTGAAGTATCTTAGTTTTGTGCAGTTCTAAAGATAGGGTATTCCATCAGGCAGCATGAATTTACGCTGTGGTTACCCGTATTCGTCTACAAGCCTTAGCTGCCCGGGTTTCTGAAATGAGATACAATTCTGAGGTGCCCAAATATCCACTAGGTAATACTTTCCTTAAAAACATGAGTTATATGCAAAACAAACCTCCTGTATAATTTTCTTAGTATTTGTATTCACTTCCCGTTAACTTCTGGTGTATTAAATAATTAGAATGAGTGTAGTGTTAGAAAATAGGCTTCGTAAGATGTTTCCAGTTCTGGATTTTATAAAGTTGAATAATTGGAGTAGAAGTGACAGCGTGTGAGCGTCAGCAGAGTAGACGGCACCATTCAGAGTGTTGAACATGAAACGCCGGTTGGTGCTACCGCGGCTCCCGGCCAGTGTTTTCAGAGCACTTGGGAGCTGATTTTGACGCAGCTATCCTACTTTAAAACTAAGTGGCAACGAACTTAAATGAAATTCATTATCAAGATGGTCGACAGTAGCTCTGTATATTCAATTTTTTAACGGGTTCAGTCAAAAAGTCTGTTAAAAAATTTAACCTGTGGCACAATTTCCACTGTGCTTGTAACTGGTGAGCCACAGAAACCAACAGACTTAATTAAAACATACAATTTCCGTTTCTTGGAGAACACACAAGCCCATTAACTGTAGCAAATATTTTCATTCAATTTAAAACGGAATATAAGTTGCAGTTTTTTTTAATATGAAGTACTTCAGCTCAATGGATCTAGCGAGGATTACACGCTCCTTCAGAAAGCATCTTACTGGCACGACGTTGATGGTCAGAGTCGCTGGGACTTGGTACATTTACATAGTAGATACGCTTTGTCCCGCTGTTTGTAATGTGAAAGTATTTGCTTCATTTTTTTCTGATTTACGGAATTGAATACACATGGGGGGCGATTTCAGTAACGGATCTTTCTTATACGATAATCATCAATGTTTAACTATAGGGGGTTTTCCCCCCAGTATCTACGGACACTTCAACTGTCGAACAAGTCAGTTAAGACCGATTTGGGGAAAAAACGTTTATGAAAGACATACATTCCTTTTTTTTGTGTGTATCGTCAGATCATGGAGACGAATTTAAAATTTTCTGCTGAGGCCTTTTTAATAGTTGAGAAAATCTAAAACAACAAGACAGTTCTACTGTGAATTTCTGTGTTTAGCTAGTTTCCTTGTTTAGATCATAGATGCAAACAGATCATTTGCGGCTCTGCCCAGACGGCCAGCGGGTACACCTCTGCGTTCCCGGCGCTCCGGAGGTGCTCGGTTCCAGGTGAGGGATGCAGACGAACCGAACGTGGTGCTTCTGCTGCGCGTAAATCAGCATCGCTCCAGTAAAGAGGGCAGATTCTTGCCAATCAAAACGAATGCAAATTATCCCTGGTTCGAGATATCGCAGACTGAATTTATGCCAGGGACAGCGCGCCAAAGGTGCGGGAATCGCTCTGTAAATGAGTTGGCAAAGTGGGAACAGCGGCTCTTATCTCAACCCGCTGCCTCTCAGCTTCACCCATGCTTAGGACTTGCGGCGGGGAGCACTGCCGAAATTTGGCAGTACGAAAACATTCCCCACATGTATTCTGCTGCCAGTTGCAAAGACTGACAGGAGGCACAGATGGTGGTTTTCCTGGAAACTATAATATAATGCCGTTTCCTATTAGAAACCTCAGTGAAAGCTGACCCGGTAACATATCACCAAGACACGGTGTTGACTGCGTAGGGAACTCTTGTGAAACAGACTCGGCCTGCGGCGACCGGGCTTCCAGTAAATGCAAAAATATCGACGTAGTTCTTCCTCAGATAACATTTGTGAGGAGGAGTATAGAACTGGTTTGTGTTTGGAGTTTGAAGGGGAAAATCGGCCCTCAGCAGGGTCGCAGTAAGGCTTTTGAAATGACTTCAAAATTTGTCACATCCGTTGGAGATGAACAGATATCTTTCTGATAACTGTCAGCAGAAGTCTGAGACATCTTGTTCTTGACACTCCTGCAGCTTTTAATTTCTATTGCTTGGTGAAGGAAATACCATTTTCTAGCTGCCCCTTGGGTGAACTTTCATATTTACTGTTTGCATCTTACTATTCCATTTATAATGCCCGAATAAAATATTTTACTTGCACATTTTAGGAGGGCAAGTACAATATTAATGCTGGTCTAAGGGTGGCTATTATTAGACTGTAGGGTTGGAGTAGGAGTTTTCATTTACCAGGGGCTTGAAATTAATTTAGAGGCATCGTACTGACGTGAATGGGGTCTGATTTGTCCATCTGTTACTTGTCACGTGCTGCTCCCCACCCCGCTTCATCAGTGATGGGGGCTTTACCCCTTATTCATCGAAATTGTCTACCGATGATCTCTTTTAGGGTCCTCATTGCACCTGGCTGTATGGAATGACTCTTCCATCAAACTCCAAAGTCCACTAATGGCCATTAAGGCTTTTGTTTTTGGGATGCTTGCGTAGCGTTGGAGAGGTATCGGTTGTGTGACGCTGTGAGCGGAGTCCTTGGCCGTGCTGCCGACGGTGTGGGGACGGGGATGCTTCCTCGGTTATTCCTAACGGGTGTCGCTTTGTCTGCTCGTATCAGTATGTGGCTGGGAAATGGTTCCAAGGGCAAGAAAGCAAAGGTAATTTTATGGGCAGAAATGTGCATAGGCCTCTGGAACCTCTGTAAAGCAGGACTCTCTACACCAAATCTCCCATTACGAAACAATATGGGAAGTTACACCTTGAGTTTGCCACCTCTAGCCACTTGTTAGCCCACGCTGCCCAGTCCCTGGTATTTTGGGAAGCCTTGGTTAGGATTTGTACAGATTCCTGGGACAACAGCCAAACACATGACACGGAAATAACTACTAGTGCTTACTGCCTCTCTGCTCTGCTCTTGTGAGACTCCACCTGGAGTATTGTGTCCAGCTCTGGAGCCCACAACACAAGATGGACATGGACCTGTTTGGGCAAGTCCAGCAGAGGCCCCGGAGATGCTGGGAGGGCTGGAGCCCCTCTGCTGGGAGGAGAGGCTGGGAGAGGTGGGGGTGTCCAGCCTGGAGAAGAGAAGGCTCCGGGGAGACCTTATAGTGGCCTTCCAGTATCTGAAGGGGTTCCAGGAGAGCTGGGGAGGGACTTTTGACAATGGCATGTAGTGATAGGACGAGGGGGAATGGCTTCAAACTGGAAGAGGGGAGATTTAGATGAGCTATGAGGAAGAAATGCTTTGCTGTGAGGGCGGTGAGCCCCTGGGGCAGGTTGCCCCGAGAAGCTGTGGCTGCCCCATCCCTGGAGGTGTTCAAGGCCAGGTTGGACGGGGCTTGGAGCAACCTGGGCTGGGGGGAGGTGTCCCTGCCCAGGGCAGGGGGTGGAACGAGATGAGCTTTAAGGTTCCTCCCAGCCTAAACCATTCTATGACTATGATTCTGACAGCAGTGTATCAATTTGCATGCCATTCAGCAATTACTGGGTTGGGGTTTGTTTGGGTGTTTTGTTTTGTTTTGGTTTGTTTTTTTTTTAACAGATTTTTTAATTTTTTCTTACAGCCCTCCATCAGTACACACATTTATAAAGATCTTGTACACCGCAGGAAGAAAGCGTGACTTCCGTAGCAGATTTTGCTACTGCAGGAGCTGTATAGAGCCTTGATTATAAATTTATTTTATGTATCTGCTTCCTCCTGTGCTAATGGGTGGAATCCTGAGGAGTAATTAGTTTGTCACTGAGCCAGTTTGTTTCTTAGTAATGATTGATAAATGGTTGTTTTTACATAGCCCACACAGACACAGGGTGCACATACCGACAGTAAACCACAGTTTGTAGGGAGGTCACTGGAGCCTACGAGCCTGTCTTCGCTTAAATGAGCGTTACATGTTTTAGCTGCTGTGGAAAATATGCAGAATATCCTGATAAACGCTTATCTGATGTTCAGATCCTGCACGCAGCAGTTCAAATGAATCATACTGATGTGCAGATCAAAAACATAGACCTTCACATGAATCATTTTGACCAGACATTTGATTAACTTTTATTTTTTTTTTTTTTTTTTTCATCATTTGAGAGTCAGGGCAACTTCTGTTGAAATCCGTGGGACACCGCTTCGCCCATCACAGACGTGAAGGATGTGACGCTGGCATGAGCAATAGGGTGCTGCCTTGTTATGCTGCTTTAGCATTTATATAAAGAGGACATAAAGGTCAGCTGACAGAGCCCCAAAGGAAAGTCGGGCTTCTGCTAAGTGCAGGAGAAAACAGATTTGCAAATATCGTGGTGATTAGCAGAGTTCAAAATGCTTATGGAGGCTGAAGAGGACAGCAGTCATTCTGCTTATTCAAAGCTTCTGCTGGCAGCAGTTAGGAAATTTTTGCTGCTTTGAAGTTTGCCTTTGGCTTACCTTCTTTTATAATATAAATGAAAATGCAGCTTAATTGTGATTAATTAGTTAATTAGTTACTGCTGTGTCTTTTAGCTGCTCTGCAGTAATATCTCCCAGTATGGTTTGCTGTGGGTTGTATTATTACGCTGTGAGTGGAAGATTCAAAGTATCTCACTTTCATTGAGAATTTTTTTTGCTTGGTTAAAGACTAATTAGCTTAACTTTTGATCAATTCCTCTGCTACACTTCTGCTATACTGTTGTACCTCTAGATTGAATATACAGAAACATTGAGATCTCATACATTCAGAGCAATTAATAAAAAACTTAAAAGCGCATGCTCAGTACATAGAGACAGCAAATGAGAAATCCAACCTAATATTCAAGAGCATGAAAATTGATATGCATAAGAAAAAGCCTACTGGAACTTTCTTTTGGACAACGAGATAAAAGCAGTAGCATGACGAATTTGAACAGCCACGTTTTTCCTAAAGAACTGTTACCTAAAAACTGAACATTGGTGTCTCACCGTGACGCTGAGCCAAGGTTTATATGCATCAGTGTAAATCGTTTCTAGGCTCTCAAAACCCAAAAGCAATCCAAAAGGTGAACTCCTTAAAACCTCACCTGCTAGGCGCTGCCTTGGTGTTCCTCGATGCCTGGCAGCAACATTTTGCCCATGGAGTCGGCCCCTTTTCAAAGGGAGCTCAGCAGAAGGGCCAAGGTCTCATTCCTCTCGCAGGAGTCGCCCACCGGAGAGCTTAGAAAAGGGCGGCCGCGGCGGCCGCCGCATCGCCCTCGGTGGTGGCACCGGCTCCGTGCGTGCATGTGACTGCCCCGGCGCTTACACCCACATAATCCCCTAAGCCGCGGCTCCCGTTGGCGCAGGGGGCTGCGGCGAAAACCGGGCGCCTGATCCTGCCAGAAGGACCGCTCTGGGCACCGCGTTCCCCGCTGCAAAAGGGGGGTTTTTTAGGGGGCTTTTTTTTTTTTTTTGGAAAGGACAAACTGAACGGATGTTGCTGTGGTTCGAGAACAGGTCAGCCTTTGGTGTTGCTACCTATCAGGAGAGAAATAGCGGCTGCGTCGAACCAGGAGAGCTTTTTTGCTACGAGAAAAGAATTTTTACTGCAGGAGTAGCTATTCTGCAAAGCCGTGCATGTTAACAGAGTAATAAACCCGGGGCTAAATAAGCCAACCTGGCAAAAATATTATGTTAGTAAAATTTAATTTTCTTTAGAGCTACTCGTCACAGCTGTGTTTGTTGGGAGTCATATCCCTCCCCGTCTTTGAAAAACAATGCTATTTAGCAAAAACCTGTAACATCTACTTGGCCTCCGGAGAGTTTAGACAGTAACCAACATTAGACCTGAAAAAGAGCCAATGTGTGCTTTAAAAAATACCTTACTGTAAACCTCAGAATTATTTTAAGCATTCAAAAAGAACATTTTAATTAAAAGAAAAAAAAACATGTAAGGAAAATGCTACTGCCATATCATCTTGCTTTAATGAGATGGTAGGTAAATGTAAATTCTTTCCATTTGAATAAAAAGCGTGTAATGTCATGATTCTGTCTACTTAGCTTGAATACAAATAGTCCTTAAATAATTTGCCTTTTTAAAACTGTAATGAAGAATTAATTTATGCGTTTTCCTTCCTCCCCAAAGCAGTGAAGTGTAATACATGCTTTTACTTATCAACCAAAAAGGAGTTGACCCCTAAAGTGAATGAAGAACTTCTCATTCCTATTAGGCACGTATGTAGCATGTGTATTTTCTTTAATTTCTTTCATATGCATGTGTTTGCTTATTTTATACCATTAGTTGCTTATTTTTATTCTTATGAGGTAAAACCTCACAACAGGGTTCTAAGACAGACTCTAAGGTTAACACCTGAGAACTTTTTTGATTGCCAGTGTTTGCAATCTAAGTATTTGCCTAGTTCAGTTGGTTTTTTGTTTCTTTTGGCTAAGCTTTTATTGCTTATATTAAAGTAAAAAAACCTCGAGTCTCTGTTTACAGTCTTTGTAACATAGTGGCTCTGTTTGTAGGTCCCACATTAGTATTTTCCATTAAATGCTCTGTTGTTGGGGGTTGGTCAAACTGTTAAATAAACACGCGCTTCTTTAATCTCAGAAGTAATATTTCTATGAGGAGACAATGTGGGGCAGCCCAGGATTATGCTTTTTCCTTTTTTTTAATGGGTTGTAATATTTTATGCTTATCACTCGTTTGGTTAAGCCGTTATGTATGGTTTATATTTTGAAACACAGAGCAAACCCCCCAAACTGTGTTGATTTACATTTGATAAAATATCAGTGACAGTTGGCCATGGAGTTTAAGGTGAAGCATGCTTTCCTTTTGAAATTTAGACCTCATAAACTTTACTGTACGGGCTTTTTTGCAGGGGAAAAATGCAGAGGTTGGGAGATGGAAGAGTCCTTCGGTCTGCAGGGAGAGCAGAGGGTAATAACGCGGCTCCTTCGAGTCTGCCGCTCTCTGGGTTTTACAGAGGCGACTGCCTGCTCTTACAGTCCATCACTTCTTTCGGTTTGCGGTGCCCACAACCTCACAATTTTTACATTATCCTGGTCGGGTTTGCCTAGCACACCTTCCCTGAGGCTTTTTTGAATGTAAAGATACATAATCCCCCCCGCCGTTATGCTGTGTAATTGTCACTTGGGGCCGATCCTCCGGAGTAACTGGGGGTAATGGTCGGGCAGAGGGAGACTGTCACGCTTTGACCAAAAAGGTCCAAATTTTAACAACATCCTCACTTGTAGAACTTGCCCGGGTGTCTCTGGGGGCAGACCCACGGGGCTTGGTGCTGAGCCTCGGCCCTGGCCTGGCAGCCGCACGGGGACGGGGTGCAGCGGTGAACGGGGATGTTTGAGGTTTACTGCAGTGACTTGACTTTGGTTATTTTTTTTTTTCCTCTGGCTCGTTGCAAAGTGAGCAAGTGGGGGCCTCGGGGAAGGTGGGGCCTCTTGTGTGACCTGCCCTGGCACAAAAATTAGCCCATACTTAAAACGCCTTTAAACACAAGCCAGATATTTTTTCTGGGCACGTGGGAGAAGTTCAGCTGGACTGGAGTCCAGAATGAGCATGAAACACATCAATAACCTAATACACCTTTTCTTTACCTCCACTGAGCAGCAGGGATCACCGAATCCCAGACTGGTGAGGGCTGGAAGGGCCCTCTGGAGCTCCCCCATCCCCCCCCCGCCAGAGCAGGGGCACCTCCAGCAGTGGCACAGGACGGCGTCCAGGCGGGTTTGGGATGGCTCCAGAGGGGGAGACTCCCCCACCTCTCTGGGCAGCCTCTGCCACTGCTCTGCCGCCCTCACAGCAGAGAAGGCCCTCCTCAGGTGGAGATGGAACTGCCGATGGTCACGTTTGTGCCCGTTCCCTCTTGTCCTGTCACTGGGCACCACTGGAAACAGACTGTTCCCATCCCCCTGGCACCTCCCTTTCAGTATCAATAAGCATTGATATTTGAGTATTGATAAACCCTTTGCTGGACCCTCTCCAGCAGTTCCCTGTCCTTCTTGACCCGGGGAGTCCCAAACTGGACACAGCGCTCCAGATGTGGCCTCCCCAGGGCAGAGCAGACGGGGAGGATGACCTCCCTCCACCTGCTGGCCACGCTCTGCTTGATGCCCCCCAGGAAGCCGTGGGGGTCTCCTCACATGCTTAGTTTTCAGATGAATACAGTTGCTATTGGCTTGATTAATATGCCGAATTCAATATGGCAGTTCCCTGTCCATCCTCCCCCAAATGCAGTTCTCATTGCTAGTAGTTCCATCAAGTTAACACACGGTCCTAAAGTTCCTAATTAGGAGCAAGTCTCCTAATATGAAAGTTGTATTTGAGCAGCACAGATTTCTGTGTACAGAATAATTTGTAGTGGTTCAAATGATGGTGTCACCACAGGTTTGAGACGCTGATGTTTGTGGCACACATCTGATATGAACAATGATATGAATATATGAATATGAACAATTCTGGTCCTATTTTTTACTTATAGAAGCTAAATAAGACAAAAACTAGTTAAGTTCTGTTCAATTTTGTTGAGCAATATAATGGCTTTCAAAGGCTCATCTCTTAGGCGTGCTCTGTACAGCAACTTGGACTTAGAGTTAATGCTTCAGATGGATTAAACAAATCACAAGGTTAAAGTAAAAGTGGTTATTTAGGATTGTGGTTGCCAGAATATTATTTTTATGAGCTGAAGTGGTTTTGTTGAAGCATCACTATGGCATTAGTGAATTAGTGGGTGTGCATTTGGGCCCTTTCTACCCATGTGTAAATGGCCTATAAAGAGTGGTTATTCATATAAAAGGATTATCAGAAACATTCCTCAATATACTTTTATCTCAAGCTGAAATGATGGTACCTTCAGAGGAGCACCAACAGTACACAATAAAGAGATTGTGGTATAGGCAAAGATCTCCCCATTCATTGCACAGAATGCAGCCAGTCCCCATTTCTTCTTTTTTTCCGTACTGTTGGTCTGAGTGTAAGATGCGATATTAATGGGATCCACTCAGTATTGTTTATTTGCATTTTGTCATAGTGTGAGTGTTCAGCAAGTTCCTATTTGGTCATAATAGGTCAGAAAATGCTTTGGTAATTACTTAAAGAAAATGGAAATTGAGTGTGCAAATCAGCTGAGGCAAGCAAAACTTATTTGCAAATTTGGGATTAGTTCCTTTAGAACTGTCTTTTATAGGAGCGCAACATTTAGTCCTTTTCCGTCTTTAACCTTCTACAAGATTTCGGTTGTAACTGAACTCTGATGGGAAATGTTATAAAGGCGACCACAATTGTACCCGTGCCGCCGCCCCGTTACTCAGCCGCTGGGTCTCCGGAGGCAGCCCCTCTGCTCGGGGGGTTCCCCCCGCGGTCCCCAGGGCGGCCGGCGCAGCGGCTCTGCTGACACTGGCCACCGAGGGACGCGGGGGGCTGCGCTCTCCCAGCCCGAGCTCCAAACCGGACCCCAAAGGCGCCCCCTGATCAGGGGCGTTGTGGGGAACTCCCGTTGCTCGGGAATGTTCTTTTCCTCCATCGCGACAGGAGCGGGAACCTCCAGCGGGTCGGTGGGACGCGGGGCGGGAGGGGAGCGACAGCCTCGGGCTCCATCCCACCTCCTGCCCCCGCTGACCTGACTCAGCATCCTCGGGTGGTTTTACCGAAAATCCCTCCAACCTGCTAACCCAGGTAACTCAGAGAAGCATTCCAAAAGTATTCAGAGCTTGTGATTAACTTCAGTAGCGTGCCTTTTGTTTAGGTATTTTGAGGAGACCATGATTCTGTGTCAAAAATACGGTTGTCTGCTAAAAATGTAGGATGAAACCTGCCTGTTGCATACAAATGGCAGTGATAATAATAGGCAAGGCAGGAGTATTTGTGTCTTTTCTCCTCAGAAGGCTTTTTAACTTGGGCTCCTTTATGTTTGGCCTCTAATTTGAATGGCCAAACTGCTGAAATTCACTGTCAGGTCGTTGCTGGTGTGGATGTAGTAAGAGGCGTATTCTGGCGCGTCTCTGTGCGTTTCTTGTCTCTGCATGCTTTGGATAATTTTGTTAGCTATTGTTTGAAAATGTCGTTAGACATTAAATCAGTTTATTTAGCTGTTGTGGGCTAATCCAAACACAGAGCATATAATGCGCTGCCCCTGACCTTTTCCTGTCACCAGGCTTTCAGCAGCTCTTCCCTTCGCAGACCACAGGTGGTGGGGATGGACGAAGGGCTTTAACCCTCTGGCTCTATTTCCTGAGGACTACGGGACGGGCTGGAGGCACTACAGCTCGCTTTGCAGCACAGGAGAAACAGGAGAGGAGATGTATAAGACGGGAAAAAAGTCCAGGGCCTTCCTGTCTTCCTTAATAAATGCTCGGATGGAGTCTTCCCACCCCTCAGCCCTTTAAAAAAGATCTAAAGCAACAAGATTGCGCGCTCAAGGCTGCGGGTAGCTAGCAGCATTTCACAGCCAGCGGACCATGAAGCGCTCCTAGTTTCTAAAATCTGCTTGACTGAACATTACTTCTTGAAGCCTTCCACATTTTGCTGAACATTCTCGCGTGAAAATCTTTTAAGATGAGGTTGTGTGGTTGAAGGACTATTTCTTTTAAAGCATATGGAGAATGGAAATGGTGTTAAACCATCATTTCCGCTCGCTGTCCATTTCACTATTGCCACTTTTGATCTATGTTGATTTGAAAATACAATTTGTTACTAAATCTCCACCCCAACAGGTATTTCGATAGCATAAATCCACTGTGTTTGTAGTTAATAGCAAATTTTAAAGGGAAGAAAAAACCCAGAGGAAGACTGCAACAAAAATGTTGACCTCAATGAATAAAAATTGGACTGTTTGTACTATGAGAAAATGAGATAATGATGGCCATAAAATCCTGTGCTCAAAGAATGAAAATAAACAACATACACTCTATGTGGAAATGGGAGAGAGCCATTACGTTAGGACAGATTCACTGAAATCTTTTCTCCGCAATAATTCTTAATAACGTGGGGATATTTTTTTAGTTAAGAACTAAAACTGTCCTGGAGAGTGTTCCTGGAGTTTGGCAGCAGTGCAGGAGGATGGTTTACAAACATTCCACACCAGGAAAATATTTGGAAACCAGTAATGTGATGTTTGGCCCCTACTATTGTAAGCAGCATTAGATGCGTTTTTTGTTGCATTACAGCCATCTGGCAGGTGAGTGGTCCACTCCTCTGTTAACAAACAAAGATTTCCCAACCAGTCTACTTTGCAATCATTCCGTACAAAATTTAATTATAGGCTTCCTCTTCTATTGGGGAAAAAAGTGATTTTAAAAAAAAAGGCATGTCAGAACAAAGGGTTAAACTGCCAGTTAAACCCAGCCCAGTAACACTGCAAAGGGGTTAGAGCCATTGTGGGGTTTGACTCTCTGCTGCTAGATTTTAGAATGGATTTGTCCGTTAAGCGATAGCTAAATGGTTTTCTTAGGTGGTTCGTGTGTTACACGAACCCTATCAGATCAGTTTATAAAGTTCAGCATTTTCTCCGGAGCGTCTGAAATCCTACTACAAAGAGAACTTGCGTCTCAGAGTCTGACACCACGTAGAAATAAAAGGCTGAATTAATAACACCACTGACTTGCTTTAATTAATTGTATGTTTCTGTGCTTAAGCTTGAAGGGTGGAAAGTATTGCTTTAAAGACTACCTACAAAACTGGTGAATGAGCAGCCACTTCGGGCGCCACTTCAAAGAGAAACGCCCAAAAGAGCAACAGAGGGGAAGCGGCTTTTGAATTCCCTGGGTTCCTCCGGGCAGCCGGAGCTTGCAAAGGAAAACAACCCAGAAATGGGTCTTTTCTGTTGTGGCACTTACATAACCAGCTCCCGGCAAATCAAACCGGAGGCGGAGCAGCCACCCAGCGATCCCGGCGATAACCTCTGCCTACCGGAGCTGCCCAAGGAATCTCACCTGACTTTCATGGTTTTCCCTTCCTGGCTAAGGGAGATTCCTCACGCTGCCTCCAGACAACAACCTGATGAAGGTCAGGAGCCTGTAGTAGCTCTGGGTTGCACCGGTGTATATCCTGAGATTCAAGGCTTCGCGGTTACTCCAGATTTATACCATATTGCTGAAGCTGTCAAACACATCCTGATTTCTACCACTTCTCATTTTTCAGATTTCTCTGTGTGCAATGTTGCTGGAGTTAATGCCAAAGAAGTACAAAAAATGGTCTGAAAATAGAAACCTGATTTTTACAAGAGTGCTCAGTCTTTCCTTTAGCATCAGCTGAAGCTCCGAGAATTGTGCTTTCGTGCTAATCACCCTATGCTATTTTTAAACGTTGCCTTTGCAGTCGTGCTGTAGCCTCTATTAACCGGCATCGAGCTGCAGGCGGGTACTTTGTTCCTGGTCAGCACCGTTGGCTTTGGCAATCCTGCTGGTGTCCTCCTCTCGGTGGTAGCCACCCCCCGGCCACCCGCCCCACGCCGTGCGTTGACCGCTCAGCTGGCAGAGCACATCGCCGTCTCCCTCGGTATTTTCTTCCCACGGCTCTACTAATGACCTTGCCTTGCCTTTGGGACTCCAGTTTGTGATTTATCAGTTAGGAAATTTTGGAATTATGTGTGTGCTCTTTTGTTGTCTTCAGGAGTCAGCTGTAATGCCACTGCAGAGACATTCTAGTCCAGTGCCGTTGTTTAAGGGATGATTAGGAGACCGGTTTGAGGGATAGCGTTACTGATGATATAACAGGTAAAAAGGATCGAGCGAATTTGTGGATTTGGCAGTTCTAACCATTTCTCACACTTAACTTTATATGAAATTAGACCTGGAAAGGAGGGCCTTGGAATAAGTATGAAATTTTAAAACATCACCTGTGCCCAACTTCTACAAACTTTATTATCATTACCTCTGTAAGAATTAAAAGTCAGTTCATGTAGTCCAGAGCAGCAAATATTGTCAGACAATGTGTAATGGAAATTTATAAGAGCCAATATTTAACATCTTGAAATGAGAAGCATCCAGGATAATTTTTGAAATCACTTCACTTGGATTCAGCATATATTACAACAAAATGTGAAGGTAAATATTAAGGTATTTTTCATCAGATGGCTTTAAATTAATCTTTGGATTTCCTTTAAATAAAGAAAATAAAGAACCTCTGAGTAATGGAGGAACAGGGTGCTCTTCGTATTGCTATCCCTCTGAAGTATGACACCGAGAGAAAAATTACTTAGGAATAATTGTGTTTCCGTGTTTAAAGCTCTGGTTATTTGAGTCCAGAATGCTTTTAAATTATCTGGTTTAGGCCTTGATACTGCAAATTAACTTCGGGTAGGCGGATGCATATATAGAGGCAGAACTGAAATTAATAGGTGTGCTGTGGCCCGGGGTTCTGTCTCGTAGGGCTGTTCGTGGCGCCTTTGTTTATTTTTGAAGTGTTTTAGAATGCTTTTTCCAGCTACATATATGATTTTCCGTATATGACAGATGAGCAGTACCAAACTTCAAACCATCCGACAAAGTAGCTTTCCTTTGCTCTGTTTAGGAAGATCTCTTTGATTCTGCTTGTGTTTAAAGTGCGCTGCTGCGTAATCACGGGACGTGTATCTGTTTAAACCCAATTCAAAGAGTATCACGAACTGACACCTGCTTAAGTCTTTAATTAAAAGTGGCTTAATCTCTAACAATCTCTACATACATAAGCAAAAGTATCTGTGTTTAATGTGTACTTTGAACTGCCATTCATTTAGAAATCAAAGATTTGTAAATGAAACGCAGTGTGCGAGACGTGATGAGGTTTGACTGGAATCCCTTCTTGTTGGCCTAGCCCAGTCTTCCTGACGCTGTCAGCCCCTGGGAACACATTCTTATTAAAAATTACGTAGAGAGGGAAAATAGAAAAAGACAGCCGGCTTAAAAAAAGTGTGTGTATTAACTACACATAAAGCATATTTTAAGTAGGCAAATATATACAGTGGGAGATGTGGTGGAGAATGGCTCCTCCTCGGAGGGGTCAGCAGAGGGAATGCTGTTTGTATTTGCAGATGTATATACACCCTATAGAAAGAAATGCATTGTCTGTATTTTTCCCAACCGTGTGAATTTTGCTGGGATAATATGTCTTAAAATTAACGACTGATCTTAGTTGAGTTGATGTTCATTAATGTTGGTTCATATTCTCTTTCTCAAATCTCTCAGCTTTCCTCCTCCAAAAGACCTCCCCAGTGTTCTTCAAACAAATCTATAGACAATCCTGTATTTTCCTTTTCTTTTTCTTTTCTTTTTTTTTTTTTTTTTTTTTTTTTTTTTTTTTTTTTTTTTTTTTTTTTTTTTGGCAGCTGGTAGTGGGAAATGGCAGTAATTGATAATAAGCACCAATTTTAACTATTGAAGAGAAAAAGGAAGAAGAGCAGCCTCTTCAGTTTTTGCAGATCCATAGTTTCAGTTATCCCTGCCCACTGGTGGCACCTTTACTGGTGTCCAGCATAACAGCGTGCCTGATCTCGCCTCTGCTGTCCTCACAATCAAGTTCATCATGTTGGTTGAGAACCTCGACCTCTCTCCCAAATAGAAAACATTAGTGACGATTCTTTCTGCCAAATGAATGTAGTCTGCTCTGGCAGGAAGGGAGCCTGAAACTTGGTCAGGGAAGAATGAGCACAGCCCTTAACCCGTGAGAGGGAGGAGGTGAGGGGAAGGAGGCTGGCGGGGAGAAGGAGACGGAAGGTGCGTAATAATAGAGGAATGGGTGGGAAGGGGACATGGATCCTGGCAGGCAGCGGGAAGGAGACTGGGGGCAAGCGGGAGACGTAAAGCTCCACCGTCATCAATGGAGAGGAGTAAACTGCGAAGGAGAGGTGGATAATGGAAGGAGCCGCTGGCATGGCGGCGGGTGGGAAGGTGGCACGTGTGCCAAGCCAACGCGGGGGACCAGGGATGCGAGGGAATCTCGGGGACCTGTAGGGAGCTTGGCTGGCACGAGCTTAGAAACATGTAACCCTTTGACATGCTCATCTTGTCTATCTAATTATTGCAGTGTCTGCGTGAGGTATGTGTTGAGTTAAATTACTAGCAAAGATGTGTGGAAATGCACCCGGAAAGCAGATGAAGATTCCTTGAAAACATTTCGGAGGTGATGTCTGAGAGCGCAGTGTTAAAGGCATTTGCTTTTGATTCGCTTTTGACCTCCTGCAGAGCTCACCAAACTAGTTTTGGGTAAGACAAGATGGTGCAAAGAACTTGGGCTTGATTTAAATGTGGGTAGTTGTGCTTTTAGGATGAAGACGTAAATTCTGAAATGTTAGGTGTTTGGGGTTTTTTGTTGGTTTTGTGTTTTTTTTTAAATTATTATTTATTATTTAGAAAATGTCTTTTTGCCTTATACTATGGTTTATTTATATTGCTAGTTTTAAAATATTTGGGATATTGTTTGTGTCACCAATACCTGCTGTTTATAAGTACGTTCGTTCTTGCTGGGACTAATTTATACCGTGATGCAAAGAATCCAATGTGACAATCAAAGGGTCACGGTACTTCACCCTAGGAAAGATTAGACCTAGCGTCTCTATGAACTGTTTTCAGGGAGAGAACAGCTGAAGTAGTTTAAAAAAAGTCTTTTAACTGCGGCACAGGTATTTCACTATGAAGTTTATTGATGGCTGTTGTCACTGTATGTCCAAAACTCATTAAGGTAAATCTTTATTTGCTCTCTTTTCTTCTGTCTGAACTTCGCTTCAAAAAGTTATAGCCATCAGCGGAAGATTTCAATTAAGAAGTTGGGAGTCTGAGGTTAAACACTATTCACAGCTGTTTTTCTATGATTACTTAAAAAAACTATTGTGCCACACTATTAGCAAACCAATATGCCTGTGATTATAATAGGTAGCGAGAAAAAAGAAAAAGAATGTCTGAATAAATCCTGGATGTATTCTGTTTCTGGTATTTAAAGTCTTAACTTGGTTTTACTGGAGTGAATCAATCATAGAATAATTCAAGTTGGAAGGGACCTCAGGAGGTCATCTCTCCAAATTCCTGCCCAAAGCGAGGTCAGCTATGAAATGACCTCCTGAGGTCCCTTCCAACCTGAAAGTGGAGATGGAGACTGTGCAACCTCTGGACAACCTGTTCCAATGCTTGGTTGTCCTAATGGTTATATATATATATAAAAAGATATTATCTTATATGTTGGAATCCAACTGTTTTTCAACTTATGCCTGTTGTCTTTTTCCGTCCCGCCGTGCATTGTTGTAAAGAGCCTCAATCAGTCTTCTCAATAAGCCTCTTACGGGTGCAACACGGTGGTTGTTCGGTCCACCCAAACCCCTCTCTTCTGCAGCCTGGGCAAGCCCAGTTCCCTCAGCCTCTCGCCACGGGGCACGTGTTCCCGTTCCTGCCCCCGCCTATCTCGGTGTCTCTCCATCCAACTTGCTCTAGTTCGTGGAAAGCTTTCTTGTACTGGGGGGGGGCAAAACTATACAGACAACTATCAGGTTGATCTTATGCAAAAAAAAAAAAAAAGACCTTTCTGTGATTTTGTTATGCGGAGGCTTAGGGAGGTTTTCATATGTTTTGCATCTGGCCAATGGGATCAGATTTTTTAGTTGAGTGTCTGCAGGTGTATACCTTAGAGGAGTCTTTTCTAGGCCAACTCTGGGGTTTGGGATAACAGACTCTTTATTTTTTTAATAATGGCCCCTAAAAGGATGGCTGTCCATGGAGCGGCACACAGGGAATGGGTTTACGATCGGCCTTCAGTGAAGAACTTAAACTAGAAGCTTGGCTTGCTGTGGCTGGTATCTTGCTCAGTATATCCCTTCTGTCTTTATACATAGACTCTAAGATTAGTGTGGTTGAGTATATTGAAAGTAATAAAAAACAGACGCAGAAAAATTGTTGCATGTTTAAAAAAAATCATAAAATGAAAGAGGAAGTGCATCATTTATTATAACACCATGTAGACTAATGAAAAACATACTGCAGGCTGGAAATTTGTTAAGAGCTGAACTCAAAAAGTTTCCATTCCCAAAAATGTCTTGGGGCCTCTGGCTGTAAGCTAAGCTTGCAGCTAAAGAGGCCCTCTGGTAAACTGACATAAAAAATAACTGCTCCATAAACATTCAGCTCCTGTTTCACAATAGTTGGAAATAACTTTTTAAAAAGCGTTACCTATTGATACTGACCGTACTTTATCAAAGTAAAAGGGAGGCGGCGCATTTACGACTAGAGTATTAAATTGGGAATTAAACACCGGGGAGATGGGCACTGGGCGCAAGAACATAGGAGAACGTGAAAAAGATGCAGCGACTCGCCGAGGGCAACAGAACAGCACTCGGTACTGGCAGAGCAGATATTAACTTTAAATAATTCCTGGCTTCTAGTCCTTTGCTCAGTAACTGGCCCGGGGTGACCAACTGACCTGCTGCCCACCGCGCTGAGCGGGTGCCGGCCCGTGTGCTCCAGCACGTTCTCCAGGCTCCCCGCAAATACACCCGCAGAGCGTTGATGGTGTTTGCACCGTCAGCGCTCAGGTGAACGGCGTTGGCCACTTCAAGAAGACTGAGTTTTGTATCTCTTTTCCTTTTAATCTGTTTGGCTTTCTTAAAGGTGCGTCTTCCCCGCAGAGCTAACCCGGGCTGATTGACTGATTGGGGGCTTAGGAGAAAGATGGGGACAAGCCTTTTAGCAGCGCCTGTTGTGATAGGACAAGGTGGTTTTAAACTAAAAGAGGGAAGATTTAGACTAGGTATAAGGAAGAAATTTTTTATGCTGAGGGTGGTGAGACACTGGCCGAGGTTGCCCAGAGAGGTGGGAGATGTCCCATCCCTGGAGGTGTTCAAGGCCAGGTTGGACGGCGCTTTGAGCAACCTGGGCTAGTTGAAGGTGTCCTTGCTCATGGCAGGGCGTTGGACTAGATGACCTTTAACAGTCCCTTCCAACACAAACCATTCTGTGATTCTGTGACTAGGTGTTCCCTTTGCCTTTCTCCTTCTCCTTGATCAGCCCATGTCAACGTATGAAAATCATTAATGTGGGCTGTGGGCTTTCAGGCAGTTTTAACTGTCCTGCTGGCCTGGTGGCAGAGATGGTGGGGAGAGCATTACAGCCTCCATTCCCTCTTCACGTGGATTGGCAAGCAGTGTGCAGAAATAATGCCAATTAAACCTTCTGAGTGCTGATGTTCCTCCAGTCTGTTTCGGCAGTTCTTCTGGATGACAGAAGTTCTCCTGCCTGGCAAAGAGCCCTGGAATGCCTCAAGATCATGGGACACTTCCATGAAGTCCTGATTTCACAAACCTATAAAGATGTAGTAAATTGGATGTATCTTTGTATGAGACTACTTAGGTGGCCGGTTCGTGATCTTTGAGCAGAAGAACGATCTGGGAGTAACTATTGCTTGCCTTGGCTAACTCTTCAGTGAGGACTTGCTAATCCCGAGCCTTTTCACAGAAGTAAATAGCAGGTCTAGAAGTCCCAATTGCGGGAAATATTTTCACTGTTGTACATTGGTGAAATAAACACATACAATAATAGTCAGAGCGTATTGCGATAGGCGTACTTACGTGAGGTGCAGCCCCGCAGAACGTCCGTCGGAGATCGAGCCACTGCGAGGAAAAAAGAAAAGAAAAGAAAGAAAAGGTGAAACAGTTGTTCATCGGTGGTTGAAAGAAATTAAAAGAAAATTTAGTCAATTTAGATAAATACAGATAGCTTTCATTTTTTTGTCTTACATCTCACTGTACCGTGCTCCGTGCAGCGTTTACATCATACAAGGTTTTCAGCCAGTGATTAGAAAAACTATAACGCAATTGTTTGTGATGTTTGGTGGTGAATTGCTGCGAGCGCTAAGTTGACTGGAGCTGAAAAGTTGATAGAATTAATGTATCACAGCAGTGTTGATGGTTTTATTTACATTTGCGAGGTGAACTGAGGATCTTGAACAAAAGCTGTAGACTGATCTAAAAATAGAAACACAACTTCCTTCTCCTCATTGAAAATGTCATGTTTGGTGGGTTAAAACTGACACGGAACAGTCCCGGTATGAAATATTTGTCATGTAATATGATACGATGATAAATGTCAGTTTGGTTTGTTATTGTAAAAAGTAGTGGTTTTGGCATACTGTGTTACCCTAATTCACTTTGGTTGCTGCGTATATATTTGCTCCTTTGCACACTGTGGAGAAAAAATATGGAGAACAAGTATATTTTATTAAAATATTTTAAAAAAAGCCTATCTGATTGCTCAAAGTTTGTAATCAGTATTTCAATATGCAGATGCAACTTACCTAAAGGAGAAGAAAAATGAAGTAAAGCTCTAATTTCCCTATGTCTTGCAGTAGAAAATAATAATAATATATACATACATATATATATATAGGCATTAAAGAGGTTTAAGTGTTTTAGCTTAGATAAATGATTGAACAGGAATATTTGGAGAGCAAGATAGATGAGTTTTATCCTAAAGGGAAAGATTAACTAGTTGAAGGGTACAGTGACTGAATTTTGAAGTAAGCCGAATACTTTATTTGGGGAAACGGTGGTTTACGATAGCAGCCTGTGCGCTTCATTCTTCTCACATTGAAGTTTTATTGCGAGGTGCAATAATGGTCTGTAAAAGATCTGATCTCTTTCTAGGGCATGTTTTTCCTTCCCCTTTTCTCTCCTGTTAGCGCCAATTGTGGTCGTCACTACGAGGTCTCCGGGGCAGAGCTGCCCAGCTCCCGGCTCCGCGGGGCCTCTCCTCGCCCTCTGTCACGTGCGGTGGCTGGCGTGGCGGCACCCAAGACAAAGAAGCAACACAACCAGTGTTTTGCTTGCAATTTCAGTTTCATAATTTGATGAAGAATAGTAAATAGAAGCACATACTGTTACTGTTATGTGGTCTTGACCTTAAGAGAAAGGGATTTCCATGGCTAACGTGGATTTGTGATGTGCCACACAGGTGGAAGTCACCCAACGCTGACGGTCGTGGTCTGAAAACCATGCCGTGGTCGCTGGCTGACGCTCGCAGTCTCTGGCCGGCCTCTCTTCTCAAACACAAAAATGAATGTGCCACAAATTCATGCAAAGAAACAGCAGATCTTCTGTTTAGACTGCCATACAAATTCAAGTCGTATTCAAGGACCTTGTAAGACAGCTGACCCGTGCATTAGAGCAGAAAATGGACGTGGAGAGCTCTTTTCCTCTGTGTTCGTTAGGTGGGAAGGAGGATTTCAGTAGTTAAACTGGTGGATGTGAAAGGTCTGGCTGATGCCTCTCCTATGGAATAGCTGTAATATGTCCGGGAGCTGCAGCCCTGGAGGGACAAGCTGTAGGAGATGGCTTCTCCTGACTCATGTGGTCCTTCAGTGCCGTAGTTGTGCCCTGTGGCCTCATATCCACGTGTATATGGATATGACATGTGAATTGTTGTTGTTGCTAAGTCGCCCAAGCTTATTTATACGCATGGCAAGGTGATGTGCATTCCGGGGACCGCTGTCGTGGGCTCACGGAGCTCTTGGGGGTGGGTTGGAGAGAGGTTCTGCCCACAGTGGTCCCCCAGGAGCCACCGAAGAGCAGCTTTGCTGCTGCTGCCGCCCCGCTCCGGGTTCCCCAGGATAAGGTGTATCTCGTGGCTTTCCTCCTTAGTGACTCAGTCACTCTTCTGGATTGATCGGATTTTCTTGCTTTCCGATCCTTGCTGTTGAAGTACAATTTCTTTTATGTAGTAAACAGTGTTTGAGGCACGATTAAATCACAATGTGAATCATAACCGAAATGCTGAGCTGTACACGCTGCTCTTCACATCTATAAGCCCGGAGATGAAGAACAAGTTTTGTAATGACAGCCTTAAAGTGGGTTTGCAGTTTTGCTGGGAGCTGAACCCACTGGTTTGTGTCTTTTAATGTAAGCAACTTGAGCGGAATCAAAAGCCGGTTAATCAGTTTGAAAGGAGGTTGTAGCACGGAGAGAACGCGCACAGTATTTCTAGATAGCTTAAAGAACGGAGTGCGTTTTCAAATGGCATATGGAATTTATAATTTTATTCACGAGGCCCGTGTTTTATATTCTAACAAATACAAATAATGTATTGTATTAATCATAAGAAATTCTGAATCACAACATAAAACTTTGCAGTGCTATAATTAAGAAGAATGAAAGAGATAAGGAGTAGCAACTGTACAGCTAATGAAGGAGTTAATTTCAACGTGTGTTTGAGACCATTCAGTAGCGTAAAGCCAAAAGCGTTGCGTTGCGCTGCCAGCAGGAGCCAAGGTGGGCAGCGCACCACCGCTCCCTGCCCCGGCCATCGGCCATCGCTGGGGATGCTGCGGAGCTCGGCCTTCCCGAAACTTGATTCTTTATTCAGGCAGCAGTGGCCGCTGCAAAATGGACGAAGATGAAAATCACAGTTGCAGATTGTCTTTTAGCGAGGAAAATCTTTTGTATTCTGCATGTGAATATAAATTTTTCTCTATGACAATATTTTTATCCTTTCAGGTTGGAATACGTTTTACAAACTTATTTAACAGTTTGAGAGCCAAGAGTTCGGGTCTTTTTTTTCTGTCTGTCAAGACCCTCCGGAGGCTGAGCTCTACAGGCCATCCAATACATCATTGTTCACATTGTACTTTTTCTTTTTAACAAGTCTGAAACGTTTTCCTTGTGTGGTTTCACAACCCCGTATTTTTTTTTTCCAAACAGCATGAGTCCTATCACTAGATCAGATTTAGAATTCACTGCTTCCAACAATTGTCTAATGGATCCACATGTTTACACAGCATGACATTGGCATCCAGATAGCGTCGTCAAAGACTCCAATCAGTACTACTGTTTCATGTGTTTCCTCCCTACTTAGAAGAAAAAAAAAAAAAGAAAGAAAAAAAAGCTACAGGCGCAGTTATTCTGGTGTTCGAGGAAGCAGTGAACAGTCCCTCTACTTCAGCCACCAGTATTGTCTCACAAAATTCAGAAAACAGACTTTTTAAATCTGTTATAAATGAAAACATCAACTCTCAGGTCTTTTACCAATGCTTATTGTATCGATGAATAGGTCATAAAATGATATTGAACGGGAGACTGGAAAACATTTCCAGACTCAGTCCTACTCCTGTCCTTAGTTCTCCAGACTGAATGAAAACTTGTACCCGGCTGTGCTCCTCCTGAGCCCGACCCCCCTCGCTCCCCCCTCCTTTCAGGGAGCTGTAGAGAGCGAGAAGGTCTCCCCTCAGCTCCTCTTCTCCAGGCTGAACACCCCCAGGGCCCTCAGCCGCTCCTCACCAGAACTGTGCTCCAGACCCCTCACAGCTCCGTTCCCCTTCTCTGGACACGCTCCACCTCCTCAATGTCTGTCTTGTCCTGAGGGGCCCCAAAACTGAACGGGGCGTTGTGTGGCCTGAGGGTGGCTCAGCTCACCGCCCTGACCCTGCAGGCTCACCAGCCTCAGCCACTTGGCGTTCGCCTCACATGGGAAGAGCTTTTGTAATTAACTCGCCCGACTATTTTGCAAAGTGTTTAATTCCTGTTCTCCGTGATGGGACGTAAATAAATCGGTAGCAATTCCTTGGCAGCAGCCTTCCCCCGCCGTTTGCTGTGAAGGAGCTCAGTCCCTGGTAGCAGTGAGTGAAGGGGGGTTGGCTGGGACACCAAAACCTTGCTTTTTTTTTACTGCTCTCGTGGGATCTTTCACTTCCACACAAGCGATTGCCTGAACTGGCCGAGTGGTCTTGATTTAACGCCGCTTGATGAACACGACTTGTCCCAGCTGCAGGATGTCATAACCTCTGTTTCCTTAGCTTAGATTTGAAATCTGGAGCCGTATGATTCAGATGAGCCACAACTGCCCTCGGTTTAACTTGATGTATTTGTTCTGAAAACGCTGTTGTTCGCTCCAAGTTTCTCCTGAGCAAATTAAGCTGATTTGCACTGGTAAATTGGGAGTACTTACCAGCTTGATTGAAAAAGAAAAAAAAAAAAAACCTGCAAAGAAAGCTGAAGTAATTTTTAACTCATGAGTGCCAGTGAAAGTGCTTCATTAGCATAAGCTTAAAAAACACAAAAGTGTTTTTTTGTTTTTTAAAAAAAAACACAATAGATTGTCCCTAAGACAAGTGTAGCTGTGATGCAAGAATAACTTCTTACAAAACTAACTGCGTGTTGTGCGGAGAGCTCCCAAACCCCTGTTGGTGCCGAGGGGTTTCGGAGGGCGGGCGATGAGCAGAAGGGCTTTGCCTGCCAGATTTGCTTCTCCGGGGGCTCCTGTCCTCGCGCAGCTTAGAAACGAGCTTTGGGATTTGAAGGAAAGCCAACCGGATTTGTAAAGATGCTTATCTCCTTCTCTGGCCTTGGTCAAATCGCCAGAAAATATTAGGGCTGACAAGCCTAACGCGAGATGCTTCGCAATTAATATTTTTCTGCTGGAGTACAGTACACGTAGGCATGCACAAAGGGGAGATTTGTAGGCACCCGGGCGGTGTTTGTAAGTGGCAGATGGTTGTGGCCCTCACCGCTGTCCTGTAGCCCCGTGTGGGTCTGCTCCCCACAAATAAAGTCACTGCAAATATTGGGGTGGGAGTTTAGTGCCTTTGCACGTAACCTGTTGTATTATAGAAACCTTAATTTCTCTGCCACGCCAACTTTACTGTGGCACTAAACTTTTCGGTTCGAGGTTCACGTGTACGATGTGCGTCAGCTCCTCTCAACTACCTGTTCTTTTCGGCGTTCTGTCTCCTGTTGAGATTTATGTGCGTATCAGTTGAGCGGGGGATTATTTGTCGGCTTTTTAATTATTTTTTTAAGAGTAAGTTAATCCAGAGTACGTAGGCAGAATAAATGCTGTGCCACGTCCTTTCTGAAGAGATTTGATGGCATGCTTTAAAAATGAAAATTAAAAAATCCCATGAAAAAAAAGTCTTTGCCATGGCTGTAGCCTGTTTAAAAAAAAAAAGCGAAACCTCACAAGCCTGCAAAAAACCCCTTTTATTAAAACAATTGAGACAGAGCAGAAAAAGCCAGTATCACCCGAGGGGGTCTGCATGTTTAGCCCTTCACTGAAGGGCACTCTCAGTCGCCAGCGTGTCCGATGAGGTCTTTGTCAGTACTCGTTACATAAAGATGTATTTACACGCTCTAATTTGTAGAAATCTTTGGCAATGGAGCTTATAAACTTCATAATCTAATTAACATTCTTTACTTCCACTTTTTAGAATTGCCGGGTCGCAGTGGTACTTTGTAAATGTTGTTATTTATTTATTCGTAAATGCTCAGAGAGGCTAAACAGAAGGGTCTGAGGGCTGGGATACTTTCCCAAACGTGTTTCCGAGCCGGTGGTCCGTGGGTGAGCTGCTCCTGCAGGCTGCAATCCAAACCTGCGCCTGCTGGTCCAGCGTGGACGGGATGCCAACTTTGGCAAATGAGGATTATTTTTTTCTGGCAAATCGCGGTTTTTGTACGGATAACCTGCGGGCAGCTGAGGCTTAGGGCGTCTGCGAAGTGCCTTCTCATTGCCAGGCGTATCGCACGGATTGGAAAGTATTGAGGAAATTGCCTTCAAATACCGAAAATGACCTTACAATTAAGCCGCAATTTTACATGCTGGATGTAGGCAATTCCTCTTGCTGCCAAACTCCATGGGCTGAGTGAGGTTTTCCTTCCTCCTCCCGTTTCCCCTCTCTCCCAGGGTGTTGCAGCACACCGGTTCTGAGTTTGGTGTAAGACAGTGCGACTTTTCCGGGTTTAAAAGCTGGTTTTGGTGTCTGGAGACAACGCCGTGGCCCAGGGAGGCTGGCTGGATTCCTCAGCAGTGGTTACACGACCAGCTGGAGCCCTTTCTCGCGCTTCACCGTCCCTTCTTTGTTGACAACGCTTGCTGAAAATTATCTCTGCGCCGAAAGATCGAGCCCACCCCGTTTTATATTTTGTGCGATGTCCCGACCTCGTAGGCCGATGGGATTTTATTTGTGCGCGCACACAAAGCTTGTGTTTCGCGTGTCCCTCCGTCGGACCTGCTGGTTTGAGCGCGGGCGCTGCCTGGCCCAGCAGTTGGCCCACCTCAAGGTGAGCGCCGCTTGCCAAGCCGCTGCTGCCATTACTCCTCAGCTCACCTGCTCCTGGTGATGGAAGAAGACATCTTTGTGTCTTTTAGAAGTAACCAGTGTTACTAGAGGTGAGGGGTTGTAGAAGGGAGGTGGGAGGAAGGATGGGGAGCCTTGCAGCGCTGGTGAGCGGAGACACTGGTTGTGGGCTGGAGGTGGTGTTACGATGGACAAGCAGCCTGGGATTTTGGCTGGTTGGCATTGCCGCATCGCGGTTCGGTGGCCCACCCGTTTATTTTGCCATAAATACCTCCTCTGGAGCTGTGTGGAAGCACAGAGATGAAACGCGTACCGTCAGACGCGTGGTCTTCAGGGCTTGTTAGTGCTCTTCAAAGCTGGAGCTTGATGTTATTTTAATATTTTGTTGGGAGACATAAACATTTAGATTTATAATTCTGCCCCTCTGGCCCGTTCCCTGATTTACCTTGCAGAGTAAACACGCTTCCTTCCGTTCCATTTTCCAAACTTCCTCTTCCTTTTCTTTGCTGTTGGCTTAATTTTGAGATGCGATACTGAAGTCAGAGGGAAGTGTCTCTTCGGGAGTGAAAGAAAAAACCAGCTAAGGGTCTGAGCGAGCTAACTATTTTCTCTGTTTAGAAGCAACAGCTTATTGTCAGCATTCTGCAAGTCCTCAAAAACAGGTCCTGCCAAAGGCACTGGCTCTGAGCAGCGCTTAGGAGAACGCGCTCAGGTTTATCTGGCAGTGCTTACAAGCACATTGCCTGTAGCGAGCGCCCCGCAGTTCGGAAAGCTCTGCTTAAGTCAAACTTGTAAAGAATTTGTTTTTGTCGTTATAGTTCTCCATTTCCATTTCATCTACAGTGGGCCCAGTTCCCTCAGTGTTCCATATCCAGGATCTTAACATCGAATCTGTAATTAGTACAGCTGCATTCAGAGGCGAAGGCATTTGCAGTGTTTCTCGCAATAACTGACTGTGTGGCACGGTGTGGAACTCGGCACGTTTTAAACATGCTCCACTTGTGCATGTACAGATTTTTATAGTTGAGTGAAGAATTTATAACGCTCCGGGTCTCATATTCCAAGTCTGTTTGTTTCTAAAGCTCCACACAGAACTTGGACTAGGTCATAAATTTCTGTAGATGAAATGAAGGCTGATTAGAATTTTAATATTAAGGAAGGAAATGGCCTTGGGTAGTGCACCACGGAGCAGAACGGCCCTTCTGTTAATACACAAGAGTATTACTGTTTTCTTGAACTTTGCCTTCCAATCCAATTACCACTTGTGCCTAGAAATCATAACTCTGATGCCTCCCATCTGAGAGTGTTGAATGTTATCCTTGTCCAAGTGTATATCATTTCCAGTAGTAAAAATGATCTTGATTATAAAACTGCTAGATAACGTACTCCTAAAATTAAATTATAGGCAGTGGTACATGGTATTTGTTGATAAACAAAGCAGAGTTATGATGGTATATCAAATCGGCCCAGTTCTGTCTCTTTTTAAATTAAATGAAATCAAAAGGTTTTTCTTGTGACGTGCTTTCCTTCTGATAACATATTGTGTATTGTACTCTTCGTGGTATGAATGAAGACAAAGCTTTCAGTGTAAATGATATTTTTTTTTTTCCCTGAGTCAAGCAAAATACCAGGAATGTAAGTTGCCGGCTTTCATTTTAAGCACTTCTGCGATAGCATCATGCTCACAGTATGCAATGAGCTCATCCGAGGAGTCGTTCCAGCCAGCTCCTTTATCAGCGTAAGCCATCATAGCTCCGTACGTGTCCTCCCGTGTCCTCCTCCCTGCCCTCCCTGGTAACCGGATTGGACTCGATGCTGCCTGATGCCCTGGATCTGTGTTACCGAGCCCTCACCGCACACAGCTTTGTTGCACATTTACAGCAGAACGTTATTACTGAAACGTGGAACCACATTCTGGTGTTATTACACGAAAACGGATCCTGATTCCGCGGTGTTTCAGAGTGTATTATTAGCGTCGTACAACTAATCATTTTCTTACACGGGGAATGACAATCATAGCCTTGTTGAGATGCTGCATGTGTATTTATAGGATCGTGATGCCCAAATACGGTGGCTAAACTTGGCTGCTTTTCCCGCTGGTTTCTGTGGTTTTGTTTCATTGTCCAGAAGAAGTGACAACATTCTCAACGCTGTAGCATCCGTCACCAGGATTCGTGCGATGTCCACTTTTGGCAGGAAAAGAAAGATGTATATTTGTTTATTTGGTCCTTCAAATGTTATAGCAGACTTCATAGTTTGTTATCTCTCTTTCAGAAGTTTTGTTTGTCGTTCTCACACCATTAAAATGTCACAGTAGTGACACAGTCTGAAACATATTTATCCCACTCAAAAGGCTCAAGGGTTTATGCGCAGTCTGTTATGCAAGTAGCTTTGCTTTAGATTTCTTCCCTTTTTTCTTTGATCACTTGTGTAATGTGTTTGAAATGTATGCCTGATGTTGGTGCCTTTTTGTGTTCCATTGGGTGCATTTTGCAGCTAAAAGGATTGAATACTAAATGTTCTTTTCGCATGTGTACATAACAGCGTTTTAGTTTTCTTCTTTCAGACAGAGCAGGGGAATTCCTGGGATTTAAGGCCTGATAAAGTAATAAAAAAATACAGCAAACCCGAAAAAACTAAAATAGAAATGTATTTTTATCACTTTTGGGTTTTTATACTGTAAATCAGAGCAGAAGGAACAAACCGTATCAGAGGTAGTACTAAAAATGAAAAAATTCACATTACTGCACTATGTCATCCACATTGTAAGAACAGTACAGATAAACTCTGATTTTCGCAGTGCGTTTTTCCCCCTGTATTAACCCACCAGTGTTTCAGTAACCAGGAATATACGGATTTATGGTGACTTGGTATAACGAATCCGGTGCTGAGAAAAAGAGTTGTATTCAAAAGATTTTTGTTTTCCCTTTCTTTCTTAAAGTAGAAAAATGCTAATGTTTCCTTTCCTTTCTGAACCTCCAGACTGGAACAGTATTTGATAAGCTGGCTCCCAGGGTACAAGTGCCCTTCAGAGATCCTCTTTGTAGAGTGTATGAGGTCTTTAGTTTGACATGTTGTTCGGCGCAGCACGGCGAGGTGAGTGCCGCTTTGGTGTCTGCGTTAGACGTAGCGTTTCAATAACGACCCTCTTAAAGAGGTGTGTCGTGATTCAGTGCTGAACGCGCAGCGATTCTCCAGCTCTGGAGAGACTCGTTTCTTTCTGGTTATGTTACGTTTAATCAGGAAGCACGGAGGAACCCGTTTGAACTGAGATGCCTTCAGATATAATATGAGCAAATATAGAAGTTCAGACCTTACTAGACACTTTTACGAACTGGAAGGGAGGAGCTGGTTGTGGTTTTGCCTACAACACTTTTTATCTGTTGAGCTACAGCTTTTAATTACTCACAACTGTGAGTGACTTTATGTCAGCCGTGTGAGCTGTATGCGCATTGAAAACGGAATTATTATGACAAGTTTGCCCTAGATGTATCTTTACTTCTCCCCCCTCCTCAATTCCCTTCACGCAAAACCTGAGAGGAAAGGAGCGCTGGTCTTCAGCGCCTGGAGAGAGAGCTCTTCCTTCAGCAGACAAAGCTGGAAGGCCTGAGCCAGCGATCCTACTCACACCTCATGCCAAAAGTTCCCCAAATCATCCAGGCAGCGCACAAAATGCTACCGTCAAACCAACCAGTATGGCCGTACTCAGTGCTACCAAAACCGAAGAGTACTGCCTTGAGAGAGAGACACCGAAACACCCTGTGCTACGTCATGTCCTGGGAGCAGTGTTCCTGGTCCTGACCACGGAGAACTTCCTGCCCTCGGTGGTACCTGTCCTGCCGGACACCGACGTTGAACACCCACACGACTGCAGAACCAACCGGGCACGTGTGTGCAGACCAGAGTGCCCCCACGAGCACTGAAAGAACATTTGCAGCTTTGTCCAAGGTGTCTCCAACCTCAGAGTTTACAGAGGAACTGGTGGGAGCGCAGCTTACACCTCCACCCATCGTTTCCTCCTGAAGGATGATGCTATGTCCAATGCTTCTGGCAAAGCCATCATAGTTTTATTGTGATAGTTTCTAATTACTCATTTCTGCAAGATCGCTGCCTGAGAGTCACCGCAAGCCAAATGCTCTGGGAACAATTATCCCAAGAAGTTATTAATTACTGTGGAGCCACTACAGCTTTTTAAGTGTATTGCCTGTGCCGATACCGTAAATCCACTTTCCTCTCCGCTTGTTGTGCAGCCCTTCGTATTCTGGGTTCGCTGCTAACGAAGGTACTGAGGTGCCGCTGGCTGGCATGGAGATGAGCGTGTGAGATGGAGACACAGCTCCAAACGACCCCGCTAACCGAGCAAGTTAGGTATTTATGGCCTAGGGTTTTTTGTCTGGTTGGTTGGTTGGTTGGTTTTTAATTCTGCTTATCAGTCTGAAGGAAGAGCCACAAAAAATGCTACAAAACTTTCTGTCTTTGTAGTGGATTTTGCGGCTTCCTATTCGCAACATTTGTTGCGTGTAAATTTTTGCACTTTGGCCAAAACAAGACTGGTTTTATGACTTTACTTTCCAATGTGTTGAAAGCGTGCGTTGCTGTTATTATTTATTGTACGGCACTTAAATAACTTTATATACTGAACATATGCTAAGGCAGAATTCCCAAATGGCATCTCCCTCCGTGTCATTTTTGAAGTGCAGTTGGTGTCCTATTGTCACTGCGGAACTTTGTAAGGAAGACCGACCATTTAGAAGTTTTTTGGACAGAATTAGGAAAATGAGTAATATTTTAAATCGTTTCAGTGCCAGGAACATTAAGCCTAAATGGATTGAATTCCAAATACAAACCTTATTCTAAAAAGTTAAAAAATAAGTACTGAAAGTTTTAAGGCTTTTGTTGTGGGTGAAGGATTTCAGAAGCCTTTGGAAGTCTGTGTGCTCTTTTTTATGGGTTGTGTTTCAAACACCTCTCAGTGTGGGATATAAAGCAGTTTGTTTTTATTTAAAAGGAAAGATAAACAGTTTGGCAAAACTCTTTGAATAGATAAAAAAGCTTAAAAAACCTTGTCAGTTGCTTGTAAGAGGAACTGTATGAGAAAGATACTTTTCTGCTTTTATTTCTAGTAAATTTATAGGCTGAACAGTTTAGGAGGTGCTCCAGGTTAATTATTCATTTGCAAATAACAACTCTTTTTCAGTCTTTTGATCATACTTCCCATTTTAAACTGGAGATAAACCTTAAGATGGTTACGCTTTTTGCTTCTTTAGACTTTGTCTTTTCCAGCCTGTCAGACATTTTCCACAGATTGTAATATGAGTGTTTCCACTGTCAAATGTTTATTCCTTTCACCTAAATGGCATAGTGACATACTCCCCTGCTGTCAGGATAGGCGTTCTCTGGTTCAAAATTCAGCAAGCAGTAGTGTTACCTGCACTTTAATAAAGCGTCTGGAGTATTTAAGTGGCATGTTATTAATTACATCTCTATTTTTTATGGAAACGTTGTAGGTTTGTGCTTAATGTATTTACTTGTTGAGTACTGCATTGTTCAAAAGGATATTTATTAGATTTTAAGTTCTTCCCAGAAGGGTTCTCAAGCACTGGAAGAGGCTGCCCAGGGATGCGGTGGAGTCGCCATCCCTGGAGGTGTTCAAAAGACGGGCAGACGCGGTGCTGAGGGACGTGGGTTGGTGGTGGTTTGGGCAGTGGTGGGCTGATGGGCTTCTTTTGATGCAGCCCAGGATGCGGTTGGCTTTCTGGGCCAACCAGGAGTGGATGAAGAGTGGTTTGCCATATCAGCTCTTACAGTGTATTTGTTCTTTCCCGTTAAAGCACTCATGTTCCTAAAGCATTTCCCATTTCCCACCAGTGGCCTTACAGCCATAATCTGTCGGGAGGGCTCTGACTCGAGACCGGGTGAAAAATCTGAAAATCTTGTGAGCTCAATCTAAATTTTGTTCTGTGGTGACCGAAGGGGAAAAAGTCCTTTTAAATAAATTTGTTCTCTTTCTAAATAGATGACTAGCCAAATGCACTTCAAATATTTGTTCAACTGATCAAATACTGGTTTAGATTTAGAAAACAAATTAATCTAATGTTTGAAGAATTAGACATTTTGTACTGGAACACTTTTCTGTGTCATTACTTCTGTGCCAATGACCCCAAGTACTTTGGTCAAAATCAAAGACCCTTCTGATGAATATTAGTCAGACAAATGTTTTTGCAACTTGAATGATTCTTCCTGTTGTGTGCACTTATGCTAAAATAGTGCGGTTGCATGTTTAAATTCTGGTAGTTTCACCGGGGAAAGACCAGTCAAATTGTTGAGCTGTCTAATGTTGCTAATAGTCCAGGATTGTGAAAATCTGAATTCTGTATGCTATAAAAATCTATAAATAGGTTACCTATTGAAGTTGGTTTTTTTAATTTACTTGTTTGTGTCTGCAAGAAAAACAGCTTTTTCAAAAGGTTGTTCTTATGAAGGTATTAGGTCCATATTTTTATGGTCCTATTGCAAATGCTCACCCTCTGTGTAGAAGGAAAATGGTTTTCTTGAATTCTTGATGGACTGATTCTTGCCTGACACATTTTGAATAATAAAAATATGAAGTATAAAATATTGCCGCTCTTGGGGTAAATCACAAATTGGAAATCGTACATTTAAAAATACCACCTCGTGGTTGTTTGCCTTCTGGTTTGCTTAACTTTGAGACATAGTCACAGCCTTCTGGGTGATGTTCTCAGATTCTGTACTCAACATTAAGCATCCAGAGCTGAGGAACGAGCAGGGAGCGCTGCCCGGTCTCCATCTGGAGGTGTTCCTCTTTGCCTGCTCTGTCCCCTGTGTTTGAGGAGATGCCATTTCTACCCTTGACCAACTCTAAACGTAGAAGAAGAAGCTGTTCTGTGAAGACCAGCTATTCCAGTCACGTTACTTATGTGCTCAAGCGTTTTGTGTCCTCTGCTCTTCTCACGTGTTTACTTCTGCCTTTGTTTCCCGTTCTTGCACTGCACTCGCCCGTTGTGGTATTTCACGTGGTTTAACACATGCACCAACCCTCTTCTGCTCCTGGTGTTACCCCATCTACTGCGCAGGGTCCCCCTTCTGCCCCGCCGTGTCCTCCCGTCCACTTACCACATACTCCTGCCTTCTACTTTCACTTCTCCTTCTGTTCCCTCCTGCACAGAAACATTAATCCTTCTGACTCCCTTCAGTTTCTTGTTCCTTTTGACTCAAGGTTGCCCACCCCCTGCTGCCCCCTTTGCCTCTGCCCGAGGCTGGAAACGCCGTCCCTGGGCTTGAGACCAGACTCCTGGTGACTGATGTACCCTCCCGCTTCAGGCGAGCAGCCCCAGTTTGGGCCCTCAGAAGCAAAAATTACGTTTTCCGCCTTTACAAGGCCTCTGTTGTCATTTTGAAATTAGAGGGAAACCCCCATGCAATGCATGGCACTCCCAAAAAGCAGCAAATACCAAGAGGTCTGTGATAATTTGAGAGTTGGCAGGCTGAACTTCATCATCCCTGTGCTTAAAAGGTAGGATACACATAGCAACGTTACGTATTTTACACTTACATTTATTACATGACGTATTTAACACTTATATTTATTTTAAGGAATGGTATCTTCAGCCAGAGGCTGCAAAAAATGGGATGCCACAAGCAGCGCCGCCACTTGCTTCCACCTTTCTATCACCTCCTCTTTTTGCTGGCAGAAATATTCACAGTGAATCGAATTAAGGAACTGATTTGGTTTTAAAGCGACCTTGCGGGGAGGGGGAGGGAGATAGAGAGGTAATTTTAACCCGGATGAGTTTACAAGACTGGACAAACACTTGGACCAACCCGAGGAAGAGGTGGGAGAAAATAGAGAGCGTGTCTTGTGGTGGCAGGACTAACTTATGCGGGTTTAAATTGTTCCTGAAACTATTACCTGAGATTCTTCTATTCAGAAGTAAAGCTTTCGTTAGAGCCTAAACAGAAGGATTTGGTTGTGTCATCTTTCACTGTAAGCAAAATATGCAACATCTAATTTATAAGCATATTGTTCATACGGCTGCGGTCACTGTGTGACTATATTTCTTCCAGTAAGTTAATAATTTCTATTATATATAATGTGGCTATTCTAGTGCGAGGCGGGAAAGGAAGAAATCAGAGCTCTGTGTAATGACATTAAGCTTTTAGGCATATAGACAGCTTAAACGGGCTCACAGCTGCTTAACATATGCCCTCTGCCTGAACTCATTTTATCACTTGGTATCTGACTTCTCTCGACATATAAAAAGTTGATGTGATGGATAGTTGGTTATACAATATTTGTCAGGGCGAACTGAATCATTGTGTGTATAGATTCAAGAATATAGAAAAATAAAGCTGAGAGAACAACAACAAAAAATCCTGACGTTTTTTCCATTCACTACGCTTACTTAAAGCGAACTCTTTGTTCGCTGGAGTCAGTGGTTGCTGGTTTTTCTAAGCAGCAATTGCTGAGTGATTTAGAGTACATCTCTGCTCTTTTGTTTGGATTTCATTTGCGAAACCATTTAGAGTTATAAAACTGTCAGCTGAAGAACATTCTATATGTTTTGCCAGTGAGGGCCTCATGTATGCGGAGTTTATATTTTTCTCTCCGTTTTGTGTGCCGTTTGAATTCTCCAGTATACATCACTGCCCTTCTTTGGGCTGGTCATTTGAATAAGTCCCGTGGCCGCCTTTAGAGCAGCGGGAATCCTCAACGTAATTATGGAATTGCACCTCAGATTAGTCATTAGATAAACTAATGTGTAAGATCTGCTCAGCTCAATTATGTCGCCCTTGGCCAAGCCCAGCCTGGCAGGGTAGCAGGAGAAGGCTCTGCCGATGCTTAAACCCCCATGAACGCGAGAAGGCCTGACTGCAGCTGGAACAGAATCCTCCGCCGAGGCATGAGAAGGCACGGACCAGAACTGCTAGTCATGTTAATTACAGTAGTTAAGACACAGTCTGGTACCTTTCTGAACTCAGATTCCCTAAAATAACTACCAGCTGGGAGATGAAGGATGTTCTGCGAACTGTGTTACCGCTCTTTGGGGTTTTGCTGGGGGTGTTTCTCGCCTGCAGAGTTGCGCTGGCGGCAAAGCTCGGCGTTACGCGGTGTGGCCGTGGCAGGACCCGGGTCCAGCGTCATTCTGCCCGAGGGTCACCTCGCGGGGCCGTCCCGCTGGTTCTGGCTGCAGAAAAGGCTGCAATATTGTCCAGGTGGTTTCACGTATTTATTTCAGATTTCCTATTCCTATTGCTCATAAGGTACGGCGGATTTAAGGCATCAAGTACTTCATCTAATTATATCAATGCTGAAGTGGCAAATCTAGAAGGAGAGAGGAGCTGTATCACTTCTGGAGACTGAAGGGCATCATGGCTAACTCTTTAGGGTTCTTTGATTATTTGTTGTTGTTGATCTCTGAGCAACATTTGCGTCACCTGCGTTGCCAGCAGCGTGGCCAGCGGGGCGAGGGGGGATTGTGCCCCTCTGCTGCGCTCTGCTCTGGGGAGACCCCCCTGCAGTGCTGCCTCCAGCTCGGGGGGTCCCACCAGCAGAAGGACACGGAGCTGTTGGAGCGGGGCCAGAGGAGGCCCCGGAGATGCTGGGAGGGCTGGAGCCCCTCTGCTGGGAGGACAGGCTGGGAGAGTTGGGGGGGTTCAGCCTGGAGAAGAGAAGGCCAAAAAGGGGAGAGCTCAGAGCCCCTTCCAGTGCCTAAAGGGGCTCCAGGAGAGCTGGGGAGGGACTCTG
>NW_009646541.1:1144217-1166682 GCF_000708025.1 Charadrius vociferus
TCAAGGCCAGGTTGGACGGGGCTTGGAGCAACCTGGGCTGGGGGGAGGTGGCCCTGCCCAGGGCAGGGGGTGGAACTGGATGGGCTTTAAGGTCCCTTCCAACCTAAACCATTCTGTGATTCTATGATTTCTATGATTCTATTTCCATGCTGTTGAAGAACACTTTTGTGTGTGTTTTGCCCGTCAGAGTGGGGCTTTGGGCTGTGCTGCCACATCTCCCCGCGAGGGACGTGGCGTGCGGAGCCCGGGGTGGGACTCGGGGAGCGATGGGCGGCAGCTCCGTGTGCCACGTCGGGCCGTGATCGCTGCGGCTCACTAGGGCAGCCACAACGTGCAAAGGAGCTGACATGTAAAAATGTATACAAAACACAATAGTTCGGAAGTGTTTATCCAGTTGGAGGCTTTAGGAGCTATGGCCATTTCTTATTTTTGTATGTAAAAATGAATACGTACTGTAGGAAAGGAGAAAACATAGTTCTGTGATATATCGTTGTGCTGAACACATGCCTGAAAGTTTGGAATTTTTAAGCAGAGAAGTTTGTCCTGGTTTGAGGGTGCCCCACGTCCCAGTGGCTGGTTCCGCCCAAACCACGGCAAAGTTCCACACTTGGTTTAAATTTGTGACTTTGTGCAAATAGCAAAGTTTGCCCGAAAACTGCCAACATGAGCCACACTTCCTGCCATGAACGTTGTCGGGAGCGCTCGATGAATCAAGTCATTATCTTTCATTTCCAGTTGTATCCCCAGTCTAATCATAGCCAGATCTGGGTGTAGAGGTAAAAATAAAAAAAGAAAATAAAAAATGTTGTAAATATTTTCAAAGCCAGGAAAAGTATGAATCATGCTCCTGTTTATAACTTGAAAGTAGGAATTTATGGTGAATTTGCACCTCTTACTGATACTGGGCGCCTGGTTGGCCATGGACAGGGGAGATAAGTCAGTGCTTCAAAACAGCTGTGGGATTTTTTTGAGTCAATTAATGGAAGTTTTTAAGGGTCTGTGACAGATTTTATGGAAGCATTAAATAAATGAAGAGTTCATTCAGCGCATCTGGAAGAATCCTGTGCAGGAAGTCTAATGTGTTTGTCTTTGCTATCTCGAAGGAACACTAGGTGTTGACTTCCCTGGCTTCGCTGGCTTTCCCAGTGCTCCCAGTTCACTCTGACTTCACATCTCGGTGACCACACTGCCGGCATCACTGCCAGCAGGTCATCTCTCCTTCTACCCTCTTCCTTTCAGTGTGATTTTAGCTCCCACTATTCCAAGGGAAAGTACCCATTCCTAAAGAAACTTCTTTTAAAAAGAAAAGAAAAAAATGAGAAAATCATTCTCAAACTTGAGTATTTTTTTTTCTTTTGGAGATTACAATTTTATTTTGAGTGTTTTAAGAGTCATCTTGACTTTAAGTTTAATCTTCTACAGAGCACTATGATATCCAGTTTCTCATTTCGCATTCGTAATAGCAGAATGTCTCAATGTTAAGGTAGAATCTTTATTTTAATTCTGATTCTAGTTTGATTTTCCCGGTTTAAAGTATGTCATATTATTCGCAAGTAAAAAGAAATATTAAGCTTTTCGGTTGCCGTTCAAAAAAGAATTCTGACATCTTGGCTTTTTTCCAGACGAGTTAAATTTTTTTCAAAAATCTTGGAGATCCGAATTTCCCTTGAGTTGGACCTTCCATTTGCTATTAATCTCTCTCTCCCTTTGCTCTCCTTTTAATCTGCCAAGCATAAACTACTTCACTTTCAAAGCTCCGCAGTCTATTCCCACTCTAGCCATTATCCCCTATGCGCTGCGGAAACGTCGACTCTTCTTTCACTAACAATTCACAGATTTACCTCTGACAATCTGCGTTTCCTCCCAGCGCCTCCTGCGGTGCTGCCCCGTCTGCGGGATTCGCTATTCCTACCTTAAACCTTTCCTTTCTTTGGCTGCCTGCAAAAATACGCGGTAACGGAAAAGGTATGTGATAAACTTAATTCTCCTGTTAGTGGGTTGCTCCATGCTGGCTTGTATTTCACATGTTATTCCACCTGTAATTATCTACTCTATTTTATACTTAATTTTAAAATCACGTGGGCAACTGCCCCTTTCTGTTGTGTTTGTCCTTGCTGCATCAAGGATGGAAAATGTAACTTCTGCATGTAAAGCCCGACTTTGAAACTAATGCAAGTTGTAAATTCAATCCACATAAATGATTATATTTCTTCTATAAATATATGTAAGCTACTTATTATTGAAACGTAGATTAATACAATTTTATTTTGGGATAACTTGCCTAGGTGCCTTAATTCCAAAATAAGCAGCCACCACCAACACCTTGTTTTGTGCTGCTTTCACAAGGACATTCTTCAGTGTGGTCTGTTGAAATACAAACAGGTTTTATGGAGTATTTTTACTAAACAGTCGACAGGTTTTAATTTAGGGTCTTAAATCATAATTGTTTTTCAATTTTCTGCTCTGCCTCACAAAAGCATAATGAGGGCGCACCTGACGCTATAAAAACCAGATGTCATTTCAGTGTTCCAGGACTGTGTGATAAATTTGGAGAGCTGAAGAGTTACTGTCACAGCCGTGTAGTCACCAGGGAGCTCACAAGAACAGCAAGCACACAAAGCCTTCCTAAATAAATAGGATTTGGGAATGGATTGCACTGGAATTTCAGAGACTTTCAAAATGCTGAAAATATGGATGGAATTTTCCTTAAGGAACTTTCAGGAGACCATTTCCAACTGACAAGTAACGTACTGAAGCTCTTTTTTCCTGCCAGTCATGTTTAATGAGACAGTACTGCTCGCCTTGTCCACCATGCCCGGGAGAGCAGCAGGCGGACCGGGACGTCATTCCCGTCAACTCCTAAAGCCGTTATTCCTTTACCTTTCTCCTTCAGACAAAACTTCTGAAAAGGGGATGTTCGGTGGGAACTGAACTGTACGTGAGATACGAGTCAACCGTAGAGGACTCGTTTCTTTAAACAGGTTCAGATTCCGCACACAGGTGTTCAGAGCTCTACTCATGGAAATTACATATATTTACAAGACTAATCATGTCACAAGAAGTAATTGTCGTCGGCTCAGACACCCGCCTCTGGTGATCACAGGACATAAAGTCGAATGCAAAAATCTGTAATGTCCATCACATCCATTCCTTATTTTATGTTAAGATGTCTCTCTTTTCGTAACCGAACCGAGGGTCCAACCCTCTGTCCCCCAAAACCATTTATCCCATCGTAAAGCAAATCAAGTGGCAAGAGGTGAGCAGAGGTTGTTGACGCCCTAATGCTCAGCTGTGACGGCAGGAGCGGCAGGACGCTGAGGGGCTGCCTGTGTTGCTGTGGGTGTCTCTTTTAGGGCTATCGAATCCTTCTGCCAAAGAAGGGAATCCTGCCCTCTCCGTTTTCTTGAGTGTCTCCTTTTGGGTCTCGTTCATCGCACATCGAACAGGGCATGTTTCGGCATCTGTGTGCACATGCAGCCGAATAGTTAAATAGATGCAGGGATGAAATACATTCCGGAATAATTAACTATTTTTTTTACAAAATATCTTAGCGGACCAAAGTGCAGTGATACTAGTTTTGTTAAATAAGAAACCAATGAATAGGAATTTGTGGAGGTATTGGTTTTTTTCTTTTAATTGAATGGAGAACACAAAGCATTTGAAAGTAGAGGATATGTGCCAGGAGATTAATTCCCTCTAACTACACATCCTGTTGAACTCTGGAGCTGAAGCTACTGACAACTTGTTGGTAAAGAGGTATGAGGTTTTTTAGGGATTTTGATTTCTGTTTTTAACAAAAATGTCTTCCTAAGTAAAACATAAGGATTCCTACTTGAATCGTAAGGCAAACTGCCTGCCTAGGGATTGATAACCCTTTATTTTCATTTAATCATCAGTCTTCTGCTTCACTCGGCTCTCCCACAGATGGGGAAAATACACCTTCTCCAACTGTATGTTTAATTATGTTCCATTTTTGAGTCAGAATGGGTACGTTACAGAGAAGCTGTCAGTTTGAGACTGAGCAAACTAAATATACTGAGCTGAATGAATTCAGTGCTGTGAACTTGAACCACTGGTGTAAATGAGAAAGGAGATACCTTGAGGCTTTACAGTATTCAAGAAGCGTCAGATGATGTTCATTTGAAAGGGATGGCAACAGTCTTTTTCCACCGGTGCAGACACAAGTCTTATGTTTCGCCCCACATGGGGGATCCAGGTGTTTAGCAGACCCTAATATTTGCCCTTGTATTGTTGAATTTCAGCGTTTTTGGAATAGCCATTCAACTTGTTTTGTAGAATCCCAGATCTTCCCCTTCATAAAGATTTAGATAGATGAGATTAAAATGAAATGTTTGTCCTTCCACCTTTAAAAGCGTGTCATCTCCTTTGCTGACTGTTACGAAACCTTATATACTGTTTTCTAGAAGCGCTTTTACCAATGTATATTGCTGTAGGGACAATTGGGATGAACTATTAGGAACTCTTGACTATGGTGAAGATGTGATTTGTTGTTGAGGATGAAGTGCTCCTGATGGTGTGAGACTATCGCGACTAGTAGAAATGTGAGAAATAGGTTCCCATTGATTCTATTTTGTTGTATCCGGCTCAGCAGAGCAACGTGGGATTCTTCCAGATCTCCGTACTCTGACGGAGGAGCGGAAGGACTGGGTCACTGGTAGGGAATCTGCTTTAATAACATTGGCACGGCTGACAAACTTTGACAAGTGCTCTGACTGCTGGGATATCTGTATTTGGGCAAAACATCTTCTGAGTAAGAAAACACATGATACTGTTTTTCTGTGTTGTGTGTTTGAAAAAGAACACGTGCCATTAACAGTAAATGCTGTGGAAACTCATACCCCTTCGCTTCTGAAAAAACGCATTGCTAGGAACAAAAATACCCTGCGCGCCGCTTTAAAGATAATATTTATATTTTCTGCTGGGAGACTAATGGGGAGGGGTATCATCTGAGCTTGAGAATGCGGGTACAAGCGATACGCGTTGCCGAAGTCTCACCGAAGCCTGCCTTGTTTGAAATTTCAAGTAAAGACTTCAGTGAGTTCCTCTGCATCAGGATAAATTTAGCTCCAAGAGGAGCACAAACCAGACTTGTTGATTGGTGTGGGAGTGATTGCTGTGATTCCCCAACTATGAAGGTGCTGTGATTTCTGCAAAGGATCTGTGCAGGGGGAGGCGAAACATGGAACAGATTTTGAAAACTGGAAAGTGAGGTGAGCCTTGGGTCTGTGGATATGCCCAGAAACTCTTATGGGGCCATCTTCTATTATGAATGACAACTTTGCCTTTTTTTCTTATTGTAAATTATCCTTCTTTATTTACATCCAGCTATAATTTGGCGACTGTTCTCTATGAAGAGTTCAAAACTGGACCAATAAAATTGGTGCAAAAACTTATTACTATTTCAATATAGCCTCAGTTATTTTCATAGCTTGATCAGAACAGCTCATGCTTTAAAACCGCTTACACTAACATTCAAAAATAACAGTCTCATACTTTTGGTCATGGGGGTGCTCTCCAGGTCACTCTCAAATGACCACCACTTGAGTGTGGGGGTCATTTCCATTTCTATTTGATGTGAAAATAATAAAATCACCCTTAAAAGTCTGCATTTTCCAATAAAATAGCACTGTTTGCACCTGCAGAAATACATACGCACTTGCTGTACTAAATTCTTGCAGTCTGGAGGTCCTGAAATGGAGGAGACTCCGGGAAGTCTCTCTCTACCAGCAGAGTCATCCAGGCTGTGTTTGTACCCTACAGGTTTGGGATAATGAGGTGCTGAAACATCCCCTTGGGGGGTCCTGAGTGGAAGCGGAGGCACCCAGTCCCTCCCCAGTCCCTCCCCAGCTCTCCGCAGGGAGAGTGAGCTGCTGCCAACATCTAGTGATGGGCAGCACAGAGGGGACAAGCGTGGTTGCTCTTGCTCCATAGGCACCTATTTTATTGTCTGTCCCAGTGAATTCCTGCCGTTGCTGGAGCAGGGATGTCCTACCATCGTTTTTGCTTGCCTTGCAAAGGCAGGCTTGGATTTCACCCTTCCTGTCTCACTGAAGTCTAGATAAACCATCTGAAGTTGGCCAAAAACTTGAGAAGGATGTTGCGACTGACAGCTGCGATTTGTGTCTTTCCCGTTTTTATAGGGGTGTCTGTGGAAAAACCGCGTGCAGTAGGGTAATGGCAGAGTGGGCACATGCCGGGTAAAGCCATGTCGGTCAGTCCTAACCGCCGTGCCCGCAATCCCCCTTGGCTGGGTTCGCAAATAGTCGCAAAGTTCTTCTCGACAAGACCGGCAGCCGAGCCCCCGTGCATGCGAGCGGCTGGAATTCGTGGTACAGATCAGCACATGGAACTCGGCGCAACTATGTACTGCATGTGGCTGCTATGGTGATTAAAATACATAAATAAAATAGATAAATATGGACCATATTAGAAATTCATTACTGGCCCTCTCTCAGATCACGGTCAGCTCCGGCGTGCGGTGTCAGTCGAGTTCCCCGACTCCGCGTGGGCCCTCCTGGACGCGGGCAACGGCCCCGTCCTACCTTGTCAACCAGCAAATTCAGCACAAAAACGGTAAACAAAGGGCTTTTGTGTATGTTTTATAGTTCAGTGAGGATTAGTGGCCTGACGCGATTTTCAGCCGGGACCAGCTTAGTGTTAACTCGCCCGAGGTTAACGAGGGAGGACGCGGGGCGGTCTCTGGAGGCTGAAGCAGGAAGGTCTCGCTCGATTTGGGACGCAGAACAGAGGACGGTTAAAAGCGGGTTCTGCTTACCTGGGTCGGCCTGTCGGTCACGTGCTCCCGAACGTTTCGGCCGCTTTAGGGTGTGGATCGTGCCGATCTCAGGCGTGCGCTCGCCGTCCTTCCCGCAGCCTCAGAGGTCCCCTCCGCCGTGGTGGACATCCTACCTCGGGCTCAATCAGATCCCTCCTCTGCTTTCCCCTCTCACCTTTTAGCATTCTCCGACCGTAAAATCCATCCCTTCCCCAAAATGCAGAAGGATGCACTTGTCCGATGAAGTTTTTCCAGGCGGGATTCAAATTCCAAACAAGCCTTACGCGTCCTCCGCGCCGGGGGAGCGCCGAGGCGGGAGGCGAGGGAGAGCGCTCGCCGCCTTTAAATCCCCACCGGCGTCTTCCCAGCGCTGGAAGCGAAGTAGCTCCTCATGGGGATCTTCGGAGTTTAACTTTAGGGGGGCGGTGAGGGAGGGAGAAAGTGGAAAGCAAAGTGAATGCTGTAGTGGAGATTTCTCTCTTCCCCCACTGGGCCCCTTGCCGACTGTTTTTATTGATTTCAATCACTGGAGGCGAGCTGGCTCTCCGAAGAAACACTGTGTAATGTGTTCTTTCCTGGCTTTCATTAAAGCAACTCAATGCAGCGCGGTCACGCTGCCGAGCTCGCCTGGCAACCTGCCTACACCCTCCGCTACCGCTTTCATTGGAGGAGAGCGAACTCGTGGTTTGGGGTTGGTTTATTTATTTTTTTTTCTTGATTTTTTTTTTTTTTCTTTTTTGATTCTCCAGCAAAGATTTCAAAACAGCCTGTGCTCTGCCTCCGCCTCCTCTTGCAGCCCAAAGCCTTTTTAAACTTCGGAAGAAATTGCCAACTTCCCTCCCCCCCCCAAAAGGGGACGACTTTGGTGGCGATGAAAACATCTCGTGCTCCTTCTATTAAAATTCCTCCGGGCGTTGTTGGGGAGGGGTTAAAAGGGCTGTGTGTAAGCCACAGGGACCGGGATACAAATGATTTCCGAGGGGTTTCCTCCTTTTTTTTTTTTTTCCTAATTCCATCTTCTCCTGATTGGTTAACATGGTTTCATTAAGGGTAAGAGAGTAAGCAAAATCCCTCAATAAATATGTGAAAATTCCTGGCAGTGCTGCAGTTGCAAATGGAGCACAACTGCGCTCCCCGAGCCGGCGGTCGCGGCGGTGTCTGAACTATTTCTCTTGTACTCAGACTGTGATACCGGTGGAGAAAAATGAGAAATAAAATATGGTCCTGATTTATGCCTTAGAACTTAGTCTGCGGCAGTATGTATTTTATAGGAGCAAACAATCTATAAAGTGGACTTCAACAAGAAGCTGAATTCTGTGAATCGCACTGTTCTCTGTGCTTATAAATGCTTTCGGTTAATTTAGTAAATTGCTCAATTGCTTCTTATTCGGCCGCTCCTAATGATAACACTTTATGTGCTCTTCAGAACTGGCTGTAAATCTGTGAAGCGTGTAAAGATCACATAGTTGTAAATTAAGCCCGGGTTCGAGCTAATAAAAGCGCATCTATTCTAAATTGCAGCTGCGACTTCAGGGTGCTGCCTGATCGCTTCTGCTTGCGAGGGGCTGTAGCTGTGTACACAGGGCCGCTTTTTTTTAAAAAAAAAACCCCAACACTTACATGACCACTGAAAGAATCCTTTCCTGGATCAGAAAGATAAAAAGCTTGTTCTTATTGAAATGTGGCTTCCTGCAGAACTTGTTTGAGGCTTTTCTGCCTGGGTTGCGTCTACAGAAACCTTTCCAAATCAACTTAATGGAGGTTATTCCCAATGTTTTTGTTGGGAGGAGTTGAGATTCTAAAAACACAGAACTTTTATGAAAAACCTTAATTTTTTCTTTGAGTAATGTATAATTTTTTAAAAAATTTTCCCCTCTAAGTGCTACGGACAGGGTGTAAGGAGGTATACTTCTACAAATGTTACTTTTCATTCAAAATTTGCTTTCTGCATAGGCATGAAATTTCACGTGCCCTCTCTGGGCCATACTTCATTTCGTGTGGTTCTAAATGATAGAAAAATAGTTATTTAAATTCAATATGGCCGTGAACGGTTTTATGCAAATTCTGCGGGGGTGGCTGTGGCCCGGCGCTTTGGCACGCCTCAGGTGGTAAATCATTTGTCTGTCTTCCTTTTCTGAACCTCCCCTCTGAGGTTTGCCAGCCTTTCTTCTCGGTGGGTTTTGAACTCTGTTTATAAGACTCCGCTTTGTGTTTTTAAGCTGGCAGATGGCCAGTTATTTGTCTGGGTTCGGATGTCTTGTGTACGGCAGAAACGGGGCGTTTTGCCTGCTCCTAACCGTGCACGGGGCATCTGCGGGGCACAAGGCTACTTGTAGGCAGAAGCCATTCCGTGACGGGTCGGTAGCTCCTCATCAGCTCTTGGTCAGTGAACAAAGTCCCTTTTGATATTTCTCTATAATAAAAGTTATGAAATAACATGAGTTTAACGAACAAACAGAGCGATACAATACTCCCACTATGAAATAAGCCGTATCATCCGGTTCCCCATCTTTCTCTTTGGAGTTCGAAAATTTGACGCCCTTTTTATATGTTCGTCACGTTAGTCAAGTTCTAATTTATTCCTCTGATTTTCTGACGTTGCTTGCTTTGCTCTTTTACGGACTTGGGTTGCTGTGCTGGTAGAAAAGGATAAAAGTTGTTTTGCTTTTGGAGGAGCTGGATTCGCTGGTACCAATAAATAATAACTCGGTGCTGTGGCTGGGTCTGCGGTTACTGCTGTGGGTTTGGCAGCACAGCCGAACCCTTCAACAGGCGGAAGGTTCAGACCTACACAGCCAAATCCCAAAGGCAAATTTGTGATAAATGAGTATTCGGTTCATTGTTGCGATTCTTCAGAGTTTCTGACTCTTTGTCGACCTTATTCTGTGCTGACGACATCCAGGTGGGGATGCGAACGTAGGAGTCTTTGAAATGAGGAGTGAGGAGGAAGAGGAGCAGAAGCCTGTAGAAGATGTCTTCGATTCTACTCAGGCGTGAGGCAGTCAAGGACCTTTGGGTAACTATGAATCTGGAAACAAATTGAAAAATGCACTTACTGCTCTGCTGAAACACAGTCCGATAGGAGTGCTGGCCGTGCCACCCTGGTCGTGGCTGCCCAGCGATGGTTCACGGTCCCCTGGCAGGATAAGCGTTGATGCAGATGTGGTCTCTGAAAAACTACACCTGTTTGGTTTGGCCACTTCTGCTGAAGAAAAAAGGGTCAGATATCTTCATGAAATCCTGTATGGAGTACATCTTTCTGCCTTTTGCAGTTTCTCTTGCGGTTGTAGTTACTTTTCTCAGTTCTGAATAAACGCTCGCAAAAGGTTCTAAATTTGTGCAATACTTCCAGGTTACAAAGAATAACGGAGAACTTGAACTGGTATCTGAAACTGCCACAGCTGAAGCTTCCAGATAGTTTGACTCAGATGCCTCAGACTATTTACAGTAGATGACTGTGTTGACGCACCGTTCGGGATTTCCGAGGCCGGCAGGGATGAAAGGCGCTGCGTTGGCAGTCCCAGTCCTTTGCACGCGGATTGACGGGGTACGGGATGGACTTTGGGAATTTGCTTGAAGGTGTCTGAGCTCACATCTCCATACCCTTGCGAAGACGACATGGATTTTTATGAGCATAAGTGTTAAAGATTTGGGGGTCTGCCTTGTTCGAAATGCGGCGTTCAGTGGCAATATCCCTTTTAGCACCTTTTTGGGGCTTCTGGAAAGTTTCCAAGTGGAAGACTCCCACCTCCTTAATCACGAAAAGACCACTGGCTCCCCTCTGAATGTCGTTCATTCACGTGCGCTGACCTAGCCTGACCTTGTTTAGATTGAGATCTAATGAGCCCACAGGCCGAGGTGGTGGTGTAGCGCTCAGCGGGTTTGGCAAATAAATCAGTGTTGTGTTTTTTTTCCTTTTTTTTTTTTTTTTTTTTCCCTGTGTCCATGTGGTTTAAATTTATCACGTCAATAAACAAGTGTCTCGGGCGCTCAAATGGGGACTTTACAATGTTGTAGTTAAGACTAAATTGTAGCGCTACAAATTGTGATGTCACTTTTTAAGTATAGAAGGGGACAACGTGGGATATTTATGACCTCAAAACAATGAAGTCCTGTTGGTTGGGGTTTTTTTTAATTTAAATAGTGACATAACACTAAAACTCTTAATCCGAATGGCAGACACATCTTCCAGAGAAACAGTCACACTAACAGTGCAGAGAAAGCGGAATTAAAAAAATCAGGCTGTTGATTTGAATAAAGGAGAGATGCATCAGTAGGGTATCATAACAGAGGTCACCCAAGTTAACATAAATACAACTAGGCTTTACATTCCAGTGAAAGGTTTGGGTTTGTTTTCTTTTGAGTCCCAGGTTTTGGGGAAGTTCGCTTTTGTTTTTTTTTTAAATCGCGATGAAACCACCCTCAGCTTCAGTGGAGAATTATAGAACCAAATGTAGGTATTTTATGAAGGAAATAAAACTTGCAAATTGAAAACCGCTCAAGGACAGATCGTGGTAGGTACTCCTGGATCAGTCATGTTGACGTGGATGGATAAAAGCGTAGCTCCAACTGGAAAAGCTGCATGAGCTGTGAAGTTGTGGGCGCTTTCTCATGACGGGTGTCGGCAGCCTGGGGAAGCCCCTTGCCCGCGGACGATGCTGTGGGCTAGCAGTGGCCACCTCCGGCTGTAAACCTGAACTGTTCCGTGCCCGGGACGGCACCGACCCTGTGGGGAGAACATCACTCTCCTTCTGGACACCCCGTGGCGCATCAACGGCGATGCTGGCAACAAACATCCTCAGGGCTCGGGATTTACCTTGGGACCTCCAGGGAGGCAGCAACGTGGTTTGATTTTAACGGAGCGACCGGGGAGAGGGATAAAAAGCTTTTTGGTGATGCGAGGAATGTTGCAGGGGGAGGGAAGGTACAGAGATGCATTTACTGTACGTATGACGAAGCGGAGGCCTCTTTATCAGAGCAGCTCTAATGATGTGCCACAGTCGCTTTATTTGAAAGCTTCATGGCTCACAGAAAAGTAAACAAATTCATTACATTATTTTTAAAAGAAGATTAACTGTAGCGTGTTGTCTGTTGGACAGCTGCTGTAGTAATCTTTTACAAACACTTTATAAATGACCACCCTCGGTGTTTTCCTGGGCTTTGTGTGGCTGGGTTGTTATTTTAGTAAGTACCAGGGTGGCTTTTCAAATGCAAACGTTGTTTCCTGTATAACAATTACGTACCCACCTTCACCCTAAATATTATTTTATTCTCAGCATGAGTTATAAAATGTCTTCTCTACAGATGCAACATATGTTGCTTTTTTGCATGTATTTACACATGAATGCTGGCTTTCCCATAGAAGTTTTTAAACAAAAAAAGCAAATCCTCTTTCCTGTCCCTCTCCCATTTATCCGAATTTCTGCTTTCTTGCCCTTTTTTGGTCTTTGAAAACAGAGTTGAAAAGATGAGTCAGATGAACTGACACTGAACAAGCGTTCTGTCCTTGGCAGGTGTCTCTGGCAATCCTCTGTGTTTCCCCAGTGTTGCCCATAGTCCCACCTCTTCTCGTTAAATGCCGTGAGCGGGATATTTAAACGGTCTCAATGGAAAATGTTAAATACGGTTAGATAAAAAAATGGGGGCCTGATAACCTATTCCAATCGGAGCCCCCCGAATTTAGAAGTGTGTCAATGTTTGCGATTCTGAGTTGGCTACAAATGATGGTAGGGCAGCAGTACACAGCAAACAGGGGCTACAAACCCTGAGCTCGTCACGGAAGCCAATACTTACAGTGTTTTTGTTACTGGCTTCTCCGTTCTTACTCGGAAGAGAAGGTGATGTTTGAATGGTCCTCAGCGTTCAGACCTTTTAGCCTGCACTGTATCGCAGTGCCTGACCTGTGGAGGTGGCCAAGGACCAGCAGGTCCTTAAACCACGATCAAAGTTTTAATTGGGATTGTGTGAGGTCTATGACTATCACATAAGCTAAGAATTAGCACCACCCCTTCAGTCTTGGACTGGGAAATATCCAAAAGCAACACCAAGACAGTGTAAGAGTCTTGTTTGCAGAATTTCGTATTTTTTTCATTGCTCAGTTGTCACTGGGAGGTTGCACAGAAGAGGTGACTTTACGGTGTCTAAATCCCTCCTGCTTCCCGGGGTACCTAGGGGTTGGGATACCCAGAAGCTACTTTGTCGACAATTTTGTGAAGGTCTGTGTACGACCATCATTAGAGGCGTTGGGGCTCTGCAAAGAGGCAGTCTTGGGGAGGCCATTGAGTAAACAGCCATCGAGTATTAGACCAGCTGTGATTTTTTATGCTTCTAGTTGACACTAAACAATTCAGTGGGACTGTTGCCTGGAAAGACATAAATGAACCCCTCTCAGACTTCCAGGAGTCCCTGGAGTCAGTTGCATCGTGCTATGGAACAGCTTTTTATTTCTGCATTGTGTGATCTCACACTGGATTTTCCCTGATAAACTCAGCATAACTATTTAATGCTCTTCATCTGTACGTGAAATAAATATTTTCATTTAGAGTATACTTATGGGTATATTTATAGTAATTTGGCTTTCAATGTGAATAATTAACTATTCTGTCTATGAACCTAAAGAAACTCCAACCTTTGTTTATGAAGATTGTGCATGTGTTTACCTAAGATTGCTAAAGGATCTCCATGAGGTCTTGGATGAAGATGGTAGTTGTCACATCTCCTTCGGGATGATGGAGATGAAGCCCCTGTGTGGCAGACAGAGGTTTTCTCAGTCCAGAGGAGTGTGAGGTCACACAGCAAACAGCCCCAGAAACTCAGGATCTTAAGGAAAATCTCCTTCTCCCACTTAAATGTGTGTGTGCCGTAAAAAATAATCTGTACCCTCCCTCCGCTACGGAACGGCCTCTGCCGTTCCTGTTCCCCCCTCAGGTTGGAGTATGGGAGAACAAACAGGACAGCAAATCTTAGATATGATGTTTAATACGTAACTAGAAGGCGCTCAGGTTCCTGCACTGCTGAGAACAGGATAATCGCCTATGGAGGGCTGTGCCGCAGATTTCCGCAGGTGCGGTACTGACAGTTCTGGGAACCGAGCGGAGTGGGGGCTGAGGGAGGCATAGTGAACAGTAAAATAATGGAGCTTAAAGCTTCTGGGTTTAAATATTATCTGTGTCCTTCTATTGCATCGACAGATATTTCGTTCTTTCCTATAGAAATATAAACGCTTTATTTAAATGTTGATTATTTCAGGCAACAAAAGAAGAGGAAGAACTTACCGCAGAGGAAAGGAGGAAACTGGAAAGAAAATTAAAGAAAGAGCGCAAGAAGAAAGAAAAACAGCTGATGAGGGAAGCTGGAATCTCCACAAAAAAGGCAGAGCCCCAAAAGCCGTCGGGATCGGAGCTGGCTCTGGCCTATTTAACCAGGTACGAACAGTAAAACCACTGCAGGTGTTCCCTGCAGAAGTAAGCTGTAAACGGTGCCGGCGATCCCGAACAAGCGAGTAGTAATAATAACACATGAAAGGAAATTGCTGCAGTTAAGCCCCAAGTTAATGTTTCATCGCAGTTGACACCCTGGGGCTGCTCACCCCGTGGTTTTGTGTCCCGGGAGCAGCTGATGGGCCCTCGGTACGGTGCAGAAGGGCAGTTTCTGCCCTGAACGTCTTACAGGTGATGTAGAAACAGCCCCGGGTGAGCCGCGCTCACAAAGGTGAAAGGCGCGTTGCAGCAAAGGCTGCGTTGGGGAAATGAGCTCGTTTCAGTGCGCTGTTTCCAGCGAAGGAGTTCCAGTTGTTCTCTTTATAGAAGCAAATGGCACAAAGGGGTTGACCATTATGGAGTCTGAATTTAACCGTCTGCGTGATATTTGGTATTTGTAAATCGAGATGGGCTTATGCCGCTATTTTAAAGTTAATAGCGTACAATGCCTTTTTTGTGCCGTACCAAAGCGTATAGCAAGTCCAGCGGCTGATTGCAGATCGGAAGCAATTACTTCATCTAGCGAGTGCACTTATTTAGAATACTTAAAATTCCAACATAAAGCAAAGTCGATGGTTAAAACAAAGAACTACAACAAAGCATTCACAGTGGCCCGCAGCCATGTATAAACAAGACGATAGTGTTTATTTTTTTCCAAACGGCAAAAGGTACCCTGTCTGTAAGACCCGCAGGAGCCTCTTTCAGCTAGCGGGTTGCCGCGGGGAGCGATTCCAGGGCTGCGTCTCTGGCCGCGCTCGAACCTGGAGCATCCGGACTCTCTGAATGGTTACGTACCGCGCTCCGTGGGGAGGGAGGAAATTAATTGCATTCCAGGCAGAGGGACATGTGCATTTTTGTTACATAAGCCCCAGCACGCAGCGATAGCGAAATGACAATAATATTTTTGATCTGGAAAACAGCTGGAGTAGCTCACCACTGGTTTGAACTGCGAGTGGATTGACGGTTAGCTCGGAACCATCTGCACAGGCCGTACGCTGGTATGTGCGCGAGCGAGCGGTGGCTCCAGAGATAATGGGTTTCAGGTTTGCAAAGCGAAGGAACAAGCTGTGGGGTTTTGGCTGATACCCCACTGTTATCTGTGTGTGGATTTTTGCCTTGTTATGCGAGAGAGTGTGGAACTGTATTTGGAGTACTTCGACTTAACCTCTTTCACTTATCCTGTACCAAATTAACTGGAAAGAGTAAACCTGCTGTGTCATTTGGCCTTGTAATCCGAGGGCCCTATGGATGGCAATAGGGTGTGAGGGATTATTTCAGCAACGGCCAATTTGAATTTTTTAGATTTGACAGGGGTAGTGGTAAGATGCCGAACTGCCAAGCAAACGTAACCGTAGACAGCATTTAAGACCCAGATATCCCAGGACTGTCTTCCACGGTTGTAAATTACAGAACAGATTAATCCTTTTACACCTCAGAAGTTTTTTCAACCCAGCGAGACTGGAAAAAGACAGAAGTGCATTTAGAGTAATCAGAGAAGGAATATCTTAGCCGGGGAAGGGAAACTAAAATTTAAGCTCTGGAAGTTTGTTGAGAAGCTGCAGCAACTTCAGTGGGTCAAGGATTTCAGTCTACGTGTTTTTGTAGGGCTACAGGCATGAATAATATGTGGGAGGACAAGTTAATCTTATAGATGCAAGAGACTGATGTAATTGGAAGTAAACAAAAGGGTGCTGGGGATGTAGGTTTTGCCCCACCTACAATAAAAAGCCGTCCATGACACAGGGATGGCCAAGTGAGGTGGCATCTCAGTTCCCTGATGACATGTGAGTCTCCTGTAGGACAGGGGGAACTTGAAGTACCATATGATAACTAAAATTGTCATTTTTATTTGTTAAGAGGCTATTCGCAGTATGAGAGTGCACCGTATGAGGCTTTAGCCTATGACAGGAAAATACTGGATTTGTTTTAGTGAAGTCTTGTTTGGTAACTTGGAAAGACAAATGTTAGAAAGCATTCTGTGAAAGATTTTTTTTGTTACACATCTAGACTTTCGCCATGCAAGGGAAAATTAAACTTGTTTTGTAGGTCATACATATTTTAAGAGGTATTAGTTCCCTCAGAGTGCAGAATCGGCTTTTCCGGTATGTGGGATGCTTCAGCGGGAGAATAAATTTCTGTTTCAAGGGGTAAGGTCGGGGAGAGGTGGCAAAAATTTTACTGGAAGGAAATGAAACATAGTTAATAACAGTTCCTGTTTTGTGGGGGTCCTCTGCTTAGAAAGCCCCACTTCTGCACCAGCTTTGCCTGTTCCATTGAAGAGATAAAATGGAAGAAGCAGGTGGCCCCCAGGCCGAGGGGGCACTCTCACAACGACGTGTCTCATCCGTGTAGCCGGGCTGGGTTAAGGCAGAGAGTGTCGAGGAGAGGGAGGCAGAGAGGCAGCGTGTGTGGGACAGGACCGCTAACTGGGTGCTGCCCAGGATGCCATTGGCCTTCTTGGCCGCCAGGGCACATCGCTGGCTCATGGGCATCCTGTTGTCCCCCAGGACTCCCAGGTCCCTTTCCCCAGAGCTGCTCTCCAGCAGGTCACCCCCAACCTGTACCGATGCATGGGGTTATTCCTCCCCAGATGCAGGACCTACATTTGCCCTTGTTGAATTTCATGAGGTTCCTCTCCACCCAACTCTCCAGCCTGCCCAGGTCACGCTGTAAGGAGGCACAGCCTTCCGGCGTGTCAGCCACTCCTCCCAGTGTTGTGTCATCAGCAAACTCGCTGATGGTACACTCCATCCCTTCATCCAGGTCATTGATGAATATATTGAATATACTGAACAGTGCCCGCTGCCGGGGACTGCTGGGGGTCTCTGGAGCCCCCCGTGCTGCTGGGCGCAGCTGACCAGTTCTTCCCATGTTCCAGGTTTGTTATTAGAGTCTACAAATAGTCCTTGATGCTTTGCCAGCCTCCGGAGAGGGCAAATTCTCATTTTACTGGAGAACCATCCTGGCAATTGCGAGAGGCTTTTTTTTCCCTATGCGTATGGGATGGCCACACGCACCAGGAGCTGATGCCAGCGAGCAAACCGCAGCCGATGACGCTAATATCAGCGGTGACGCCGATAGCCCCGGATGGGCGCCCACCAGGTTTTGTCCTTCTGATAGAGGAGAAGCAGCCGAATGGCTCCTGGCTTTTTCCTCTCTCCCTTTGTGTTGGCCTGTGGGAAAAGGAAAGGGGGAGAAAAAAAAGAAAGTCTTTGCTTCCCCAATTTTTCTCTCACCTTTTCCCCCCCATGAGATAAGTTCAGGTGGTTTCCCGGCGCGGTTCTGTCGAGTGCAGCAATCGCAGCGTGCCCGCGGAAACAGGAGAGAGTCACCACGACGGGATTCTCCAGTTTGCCGGGGGAGAGGAGGGAGACCTGAAGATATTTAAAGGAACCTAAACCATTCTGTGGTTCCATGGTTAAAAATAAGGAGCTAAAACAAAAAGGGAAGCAGAAAGGTTATAAAGCTATGAGAAGGAAAAAAAGAAAATGTGGAATAATGAAAAAAACCTGAGCGGTACTGAACAGAAGAGAAAAAAATCCCTGTGAAATTCCGGCAGAGGAATAGGGAAGAGCAGGAGTGGGGAAGTGTTAGTGGTTGAATAAAGTGCACAAATCTCTGCCTTTTAATGACGACAGACCTTTTTTCTTTATGATGGTAAGTGCTGATTCAGGTTTAAAGCCAAGATGAGAACGTCTCATTACTTTGATTCTTGGAAAATAAAAAATCATCCTTTGCTGAGCATTAAGAGCCTTCAAGTGAAAAGATGTTGCAATTCATGAGAATGGTAATAAGACTTAATTATAACCTAACTGACCTTCTGTGGTGTTAAAATGTTGGCAGAATTTGTTTGTCTTGGCAAGCCGCTCTCTCCTAGAAACGTTTCTGTTCTTGTGTTTGGCTTAGAAAGTTCATTGCTGTATGGATCTGCACATATGGTTTTCTCCACCGCCCATCAAAGGAATAGAGATCTGAAAAGATGTCACTAAAAGTATGTGGAATTACAAGATTGATATCATCTGAAGTAGAAGTAATAGATAATATTGTTATCTGGGTATGGCTGTGAATTACTGAAGCCTTGCAATATTATTTATCACATGTTAAAATTTAAAAAATAAGCTGCTGGAGTACATTGCTTTTCTTTCTGTAATGCTTGATGTTATACTAGTAATATATGTCACCTAGACGTTTCCCAAGGCATTGTCTTTTCAGTTTTCTTTCTAGATCTTACTGTCCTCATCCCGAACTTAAATTTAGGGGGGATTCAGAGAATGTCAGACTTCTTTAAAGAAAAAAAAGATGCTTGTAAGAAGAATGCGAAGCAAGGGCACATTACAGAAGCACGAAAGTGAGACGCAGAATTTCCCCTCGAGTGGGGAAACAGTCTGACTCGGCAGAACAGGAGGTGGATTTTGCTGAGCGCAGTGGCGATTCTGCTGAAAGCAGCGTACGGCCCCGGGGCGGCTCTTTATCCGCTGGGTTTGCAGAATGGAAACAGAGCCCCGTCCTGGGTCAAACTTTATTACAGACAGTGCCAAGCACGGGAGATTTTAAAGCTGAAACGTTGCTCTTCCTTTCAAAGATCACAGAAACTTGAGAGGCATCGCTGTAAGCATGTGTGTGTGTGTGTGTATATATATTTTTATGTATTATTTGTTGATATTTACTCCTGCTGGAGCAGAGGCCATCTGGAGCAGGGCATTAATAGGTACTGTTCGTTCAGTGTTACCGTCTAGGAAGTTTCTGATTTTGGAAGGAACCAGCAGAAGCTTCTCCTGCGCTGTAAAGGCGGCAGCACCATTTGAGATTTGTGGCCGAAGAGCTGAGATGAAGGTGGCCCTTCAGGAAATCACAAAACCGTTCGCCCTACCACGTTTGGGCCCAGGTGACTGTATTGAGAGAGCTTCTGCGCAAACACAGACCCACTCGTTGATGCTGAAAAAGAGTTTCTAAATTTAAAGCACATCGAGTGGGCTTGCGGCAGGTTGAGTTCGCTTCCTTGATCCGTACCATTTTGAAGCTGTTTTTCCTCTCACGGTTTAAGTGTATTTTTAGCCACGGTCAGTGATGGCTTTTGATGTTTGACTCTGAATTGAAACTTAAGTTATTCTCATTGCTGCTGGCCTTAATCTTTATTAATTTCAAACTTGGCACTGGTGTTATGTTTCAGCATCAATGGCTTAAGCTTTTAGATATTAAGAATCACCAATACACTAGAAATCTAAACATACAGAGATTTTTTTTTTTTTTCTCTCTCCAGAGACAGACTCCTTGGGTTCAATAGCAACTAACATTAGCATTTAGTGTCGTTCCTCCTTCCGCCGTCCTCTGGGACGGAGAATGAGTTTCCTTCCTGATAGGGAGGTGCAGCATATCTAAAAGCTCATCCGTTATCTTGAATTTCATAAACTGCTGGAGAACTGCTCAAGTGATGAATCTCAATTAGCCAGTAGCAAAAATAGGATGTGAACTTAAGAGGAGCTATTGTAATTAGACACAGCGATGTGGCTGAATTCCCATCACCAACTGGGGCTCAAAGGCGTCTTGAAAGAGCAGCTTCTCCTCAAAGGTCAGGGGAAGAGTGATAGAGGCTAGTTTTGCTTTAATAATCATAGGGTTATTTTTTAAAGGTTCTGGGGCAAGCATTAACTATGCAAGCAATTCATCTATTCATACGTGCTTTTAGTCATTTTGTCATGTTCATTAGTTCCCTGAGAAGCCTCGTGAATCCAGAGAGTCGCATAGAGGATGAATTTGCATTTGGCGTTGTTCTGCGGCTGTTCTATGCGCACCGGGGCAGGCGCTTGCTACTATCTGATTTCAAAGGCTTGCACTTTCCCTAATACTCTAGAGGTCAGTGAATTTGTTTTAGCGCTTCTCCGACTTTCTATATTGCTTGACTTTTAATTTCTGCCAGGGCCTGACCTGCCTCTAAGTGGGATTCCTCTCCTTGACCTAAACCAGCATGTCTGTAAGGCTGAGTGTTTTCCAGTCGATGCTAATAGTTGGACAGATCTGCCTCATTTTAAAGGAAGCCACACTCTCTGTTTGCGGCAGAGGAAAAAAGTCTCGTCTTACTAAGAGTGAGTTACCTTATCGTTCTCCTACACTCCCTTGTGTAACTTCAGTACCCGGTGGCATCTGATGAAGCCACGTCAGTTTGTTTGCCGTTCCCTGGCAGCTCCGGCATTACTCAGAAACTCCACAAAGCTCTCTGTTGCAATGCCCACACCTTTCCTATTTTTAGGGTGCCGGTATGCCGCAGTTATTCTTGCTGGGGGTAGGTGGAGGGGGCTTATTCACTCTCCAGATTCGGTGCTGCTTAGGGCTGTTCTGTAAACGTACTTATCTTCTGCAGAAGGCAAAGCTTGCTGTTAGGGTATATGAAGCAGAAAAATTGTTCTGCTATGTTGGACCTGATATCGAGCAAGGTTTTCTAAATCATTGTATTGCCCCACATTTTGTAAATAACTTCTCCACATCCTGGTGTTTACGTCCCTCACGTGGCCGTATGGGTTTTCTCCATCGCGCCGCCCCTCCAGTGCAGCAGTGCATCTGTCATCCTTCAGGTTCGGATGGTCCTTCCAGACACCGGTGTGCTCTGTTGCTCTTCTTTGAACTTGTGTGTCTGTGATTGTTCTGGAAATGCAAAACGTGGAAGCAAACGCGCTGTTTTACTGGCGCCGCCTTCCAGCTTCGCGCAGAAGGGTCTGCGGTGCCTCGCTGCCCCTGTCGCTCTGGCTTTGGTTTTTGGGTGACAGCACCGGGTTTGTCTTTGAGCCGTAGCACATTGAGATTTCACATTTAATTTGCCGCACACTGAAAACCTTTGCTTTGTTTTTTCTCCCCCCAAACTATTACTCAGTTTTGTGGTAACGGCAGCGTTGGCACTAACATGCCAGCTATAACCATTGTAAATTTTTCACTGTCTGTAAAAGGGACAGATACCCTACCGTGCCAGAGCTGGCTTTGTGATGTACAGTTCCACACGTTAGTGTTCTCCTTATCATCCGATTATTCAAACTATGCATTTAGGATTCTGCGAATGTCACGTTACACTCTCGGTGATAGCAGCATCCAGCTTTTGCCTGGGTACCCGAGGTGCCCGCGGGCAGCCCGGGGGGTGATTTCCAGTCCCTGTGATGCACTCGTTGACGGCTGCGTTTGCTTTGCTGGATCCCGGTGGCAAGCCGTACGCGGAACTCTGTTGGAGCCACACCAGTGTTTTCCTAACCCCCGCGTGACATCCACAGGATGTCACATTGTGCAGGAACTGCTTTTAAACCGTTATTAACTTCTTGGTGAGTTAGCTGCTTTTTATGGTTCCAATACGACAATTCCGCTGCTCTGCAAGAAGCTCATTAACATCTTCCTTTTAATTTAGTGAGTTGATGCAGATTACTGTCCCTTACGTATATCTGCTCTTTTTCCACCTATAAATATTACAGCTTCAGGCTTTGCCTGAAGAAGGCTCACCAAAAAAAAGCAGGCAACATTGTTGGTCTGCAGCTCTTGGCCACGAGCTCGGCTGTGCAGTGCCAGCGGTTCCAGAGGTGCCGGTGCCGAGCAGAGGAAGGTGCCTGCAGGACATGGTGCTGTGCAGAAATACTGACCAGGGTCCGGATGCTGAATAATGGGCTAACCCCCGGCTGAGCCTGAATTAAGAAGTTGTGGCTCTCTGCAAATGAGCTCGGGCACTGCTGGGAGCTGATTTATCAGTCATAGTGCTTCCAGTGCCGGGGCGGGCACTTGGGCTTCTTCAGCACTTGCTGAATCACAGAACCGTTATGGCTGGAAAAGACCTTTAAGATCATCAAGGCCAACTGTTATCTAACTCTGCTGGGCTCACTTCTATCCCATGTCCCTGAGCACCATATCTAGACAGCTTTTAAATACACCCAAGGATGGCGATTCAACCACTTCCCTGGGCAGCCTCTTCCAGTCTTTGATAACCCTTCCGGTGCAGAAGCTTTTCCTGATGTCTCACCTAAACCTCCCCTGGTGCAACTTGAGGCCATTCCCTCTTGTCCTATTGCTTTTTACTTGGGAGAAGAGCCCACCCCCGCCTCGCTCCCCCCTCCTGTCAGGGAGCTGTAGAGAGTGAGAAGGTCTCTCCTCAGCCTCCTCTTCTCCAGGCTGAACACCCCCAGGGCCCTCAGCCGCTCCTCACCAGACGTGTGCTCCAGACCCC
>NW_009646541.1:1166779-1202204 GCF_000708025.1 Charadrius vociferus
GTTGGCCTTCTTGGCCCCCTGGGCACACTGCCGGCTCATGTTCAGCGGCCGTCCACCAGCACCCCCAGGGCCTTCTCCCCCGGGCAGCTTTCCAGCCACTCTGCCCCCGGGCTGTAGCGTCCGTGGGGTTGGTGTGACCCAAGTGCAGGACGCAGTACTGTTGATAAAGTTAAAACTCATGCTGACAAATAATAGTATTATTTACTACATTCTAAAAACAGCAACCAGAAGTAAGAAAAAAAACCCAACTTTAAGTAGCTCAGAGCCAATCTCAGCTATTTTTACCAAGAATTTCTGGGAAGAAAATGAACCATAGGAGTATATTCTGGGTATCTGTAATAATATCCTGGAAATGTTCCAGATGGACAGAATTACTTTTTTTTTTTTTTTTTTTAATAATTTCACTCATTTCTCGGAAGTCCTCTCCATGCTGGTGTACCAAGTTTTGAAGCATCTCGGTACTTACAAATATTTTTGAGTGTGCTTTGCCATTTCTGGATTGCTGGGTAAGCAGCTCTGCTCTCTGGAGACAAAACAGGTGCTTTGAAGATTCTGAAACGTTGGGGTTTAAGACTTTTAAGCCTATTTGTAAGTGGAAGTTCTCAGATGTTGCAGGTATCTCTGTGGTATTTTCAACTCATTCAGAAGTAGGAGGTTGTAGGAACATCAGCCATTGCTCCATTTTCCAGCCCTGCTGGTAAATGCTCATGATGGAACTCATTCAGCCGAGCTTTGGGAAAGCAGCTGCACTAACACCACTTTCCCTGAACCAAACCTCTTAGCGTTTAGCTATTCATATTGTTCTGGATAAACTCCTTTCCACAGGGAATGAGTTTGGAATAGCTTCCCTACCCCTTGGCTTAGCGCTGATGTAAGGCTTAAGAGCAGCAAGCAAGGGAAGCCCATGTCCACGCTGAATTTTTCTCAGTCAGAGTCAGAAGCTGTTCTGTCATTCCAGATCTGCTCATGGTCCTATTTAGTTTATGACAGAGGAAAGAGATTTCTTTTTCTCATTTCCATAACCATAAATGGTCACTATAGTTAACAAAAAGGGAGAAATAGATTAGGAAACTCTAATGCCGCTTTATGGTTCCAAATCAAATAATTCTCCTTTCTAAATCTTTGAATTAATTTTATGGAAGGTCACAAGTACACATCTCAAAGCATATTTCAGCAAAAGCTGCAGAGTGATTTACTTTGAAACCTTCTGTCTCTTTGCGCTTCTACCATTTTTTCAGTGTGAAACAAAGCTGTCAAAATATTTACTTGGGCATTTGGTTCGAACATTCTCATAGGGAAATACTGTATTTAATAGCATCATTAACATGAATTCACAAATCCTTTCATCTGACATCCATCATTTACAGGATCAGCTGAAAAATATGTTATCGACTAACCGTCCTCGTCTTTAAAGGGAATTTTATTTTTGTTTTTTTAAAAATATTTTCTTTATCTTCTCCCCATCATAGTAATGGTAAGTTGCTTTTCCATAATACCTTTCTTGATAGCTTATCATGACTGTGTTTTGACAAAATAAATTAAAAATATTTTGACACTAATTTATCCGCTCTTGCTATGACAGCTTTTGAGAAATTGTTGTATTACCCCATTTTTCAGATGGATAGATTAAACAGTGATGAAGATTGTGACTCACCAGAGTCCTTGTACTATCCAAAGGTCTCCTTTCAAGCAAGTGGCAGGCGGGGAACTGGACATAACTTTCTTCTCATCTGAACACAGGCTCCGTTTTCTTTGGCCCTACACCAACGTCTGGTCCCAACAGACCTGTAGGATTTTTCTCAGGTCCTTATTTTGAAGGAGGAGTTTGCGTGGATTTTTTTCTGTAGGGGCATCTCGAGACATTCCTAAAGGCCACCAGCAACTGTACTAACCTCTGGGTGGGTGTGCAATGTATGGACTCACATTCCAAACCCTTCCAGCTGCTCTGGGAGAGGTTTCTGTCTTCCATGGTTGGGAGCTCCTTGCAGTTGTGGTCCTTTGTAGTCGGGCTGCAAATCGTCAGAGCAGCTTCATTCCACTTTATTGCTGCTGATAAAACTAGGAATGAAAATTCCTGAGTTAGCCAGCTGGAGGTTACAGTCAGCACTTTTATTTTCGGTCACATATATAAGATTTTTCTCCTGCATATGGTCTTGTATTGGATGAGATCGGTGGCTCTTAAGATGACTTGTTCTCATGTGCCTGAGGAAGCTTCCCATGCATTCGTGGTGAATTGATTTTTTCCAAAGTTTAGTTTGCTTTTATTTATTTATAATTTTTTCAGTAGGATTTTTAAGATTCCTCATAAATTTTCACATAGATGTTGTCACAGCTACAAATTGCATTAGCAGTAATTCCCCCTTCTGTGCGAAGATGACCAGCTTAGTGGATGAGGGAAAGGCTGTGGATGTTGTTTACTTGGACTTCAGTAAAGCCTTTGACACTGTTTCCCACAGCATTGTCCTGGAGAAACTGGCTGTTCGTTGCTTGGATGGGTGTACTCTTCACTGGGTAAAAAGCTGGCTGGATGGCCGGGCCCGGAAAGTGGTGGTGAATGGAGCTATATCCAGTTGGTGGCCGGTCACAAGTGGTGTTCCCCAGGGCCTGTTCTGTTTAATATCTTTATCAATGACCTGGACGAGGGGATCGAGTACACCCTCAGTAATTTTGCAGATGACACCAAGTTGGGTGGGAGTGTCGATCTGCTGGAGAGTAGGATGGCTCTACAGAGGGACCTGGCCAGGCTGCATCGATGGGCTGAGGCCAATGGTGTGAGGTTCAACAAGGCCAAGTGCCGGGTCCTGCGTTGGGTCACACCAACCCCACGGACGCTACAGCCCGGGGGCAGAGTGGCTGGAAAGCTGCCCGGTGGGGAAGGACCTGGGGGTGCTGGTGGACGGCCGCTGAACATGAGCCGGCAGTGTGCCCAGGGGGCCAAGAAGGCCAACTATGAAATTACCCTGTTGGCTAGCTTGGGTCAAGTGTCCGGGTCTCGTTCCTCCTCATCCCTGCACCTGGAGAGCTCAGAAACACTGAGACCTTGAAACCCACACACCATAGCTGGTTACAAAGTAAATATTTTCACACATTAAGACACTAATCTTCTAGAAGTGCCATCCTCCCAAGCATCAGAAGAGAAATTAGTCCTGTGTCGCTCAAACCAGGACAGGAGGTTGTAGCGAGGTGGGGGTTGGTCTTTTCTCCCAAGTAAAAAGCAATAGGACAAGAGAAAATGGCCTCAAGTTGCACCAGGGGAGGTTTAGTTTGGATATTAGGGAAAATTTCTTCCCCGGAAGGATTGTCAAGCACTGGAAGAGGCTGCCCAGGGCAGTGGTGGAGTCGCCATCCCTGGAGGTGTTTAACAGAGGGGCAGATGTGGTGCTGGCAGACATGGGTCAGTGGTGGGTTTGGCAGTGGCAGGTTGATGGTTGGACTCGATGATCTTCAAGGTCCCTTCCAACCTGGACGAATCTATGATTCTATGATTCTAATTAACCTTAGTGCTGTAAAGCACTTCCTCAGGTGGGGAAAACTAGATTACGTGTGTTAAGTCCATAAATATTGGGGTAAAAATAGTTAAGGTTTCTTTGCCTGATTTTCTTTCCTGTAAAATAACATCTTTCTTTCCAAATCTAGTTAAGAAAATTTAATGCATCCTTTCTTAATGACTCTCATTTCCCGTAAAATAAAATCTAGTATAAATGAATTTTCTTAACAGTTTATTAAATGTAGTCATTAGATATTTCTTGTTGAGATCCAGCTTTCATCTGTCCATGGTAATATACAAAGGAGGTTGCATCTAATCAAATAATTAAGCAGCTTTAATATATTATTTCATCTGAAATGACTTTTGGAACCCTTGTAAGATACGTTAGGGGGATTCAGAGGCAGAAGTCTGTGATAACAGGCCAGGCTGCTTCAGGACCGTATCCTGAGGGCAGACGGACACCTTCATTGCTCACGGGAGTCCCGAGCGCTCAGCACGTCACACCATCGCTTTGGCCCCTTCCATTAGTCTTGGATGAAACTTGTGCACTACTCAGGCCAAATAAACCCAGCGTAATTAAAATGACCTATTTCACATATGGGTATTAGAGCAAAGTGTCTATTGATGTTTTTAAACTACCAGCAGATTGCAGGGGTTATTGAGATTATTTGAATAAAATAGCGTTTGCAGTGAGTGTGGAGCGTTGCTCTTTCCTCCCGGCCGGAGTCTGCTCTCCCCTGGCTCTGCTCCCCGAGCCCGGACAGCCCACCCTTAACCCTCTGCCGGCTTTCCAAAAAGCCATCTTCTACTCACCCATCCTCTCCCATTCAGGCGACGTTTTTGACATGGCAGAAATGCGAAAGGAAGGTTTTATGTTTTCTCTGTGTCATAAAATTCAGCTGTAGGAGAATTAACACTGCTGCTCACTTCCTCAAACACATTTAAACTATTCATCCAGTGCCCAAATACTCAAAAGAGAGGAGAGTAGTTTCGTAGCTCTAGGGAATCGTTTAGTCTAGTCAGCCAAAGCCAAAATTAAAATTTAAAATGCAGTTGGCAATGATTATTAATCAATTAGCTCCAGGGAGCTGTCAAGGCTTCCTAGCCAGAGTTAGAATAACAAGCAATATTTTTGAAATAATAAAACTGGATCCTTAATAAAACTCGTCTCCTCCTTCACACATTTATTAGTATGATGATGCCCAAAAAGGTATTAGTAATTACTTTTATACGAATAAAATCGAATTGGAGTGAGAGCCATTTGCAGGAAGCAGTAATCGGCAGATCAGTGTCTTTAAGCGTAGATTACTCGAAATCTTAGTCGGGCAGTGCACATCACAGGGTGTTAGAGGAGGAGAATCTGACGCTGTCCTGAATACCGTAGCGCACCGTCGGGTTTTATTATGCAGTGAGAGATGCCTGAACGTACCGGCCAAATCCAGAAACCGCGAGTGGGCTGTCAACTGCTGTACACTTTTAGGGGGATCTTGATATTTTCATCGCCTTGTCCCTTTTTAAAACTCTTCTGTAAAAAGAAGAGTGAATCACTCTGTAGGTGCTGGTTACAACGTCAGAGATCCAAATGGCCAAGGGTCTGCAAGACTCTCTCCTTCTGCCTCTGCCGTACTTCCTAATGAACGCAGCCGTGGGATGGCCAAACTGGGATGTAAAAAATGACAAAGGTGCGTGACGGGTCGGTTGTTATTTTTTTTGAAAGCTTCTATATATGTTCTTGTGATTGGTCCAGAATAACCCCAAATGCGGTGTCCTCTCAGATGCACTGCAAAAGCCATCTATGCGATGGGTGATTTGAAGAGGGCTGCGTGGGACTTCCTGGAACAAAGATGAGCTGTGCCTAATTAGCCAGCAACAGAAATACTTGGATTTCGTTTAAAAAAAAAAACAACAAGCCCACAAACGTAATTTCTGCAACAGTGCACCTGGGGCTGGCATCCAAGAGAATAATTATCTGTTCTGCAGTACGGTCCTAAAAGAACTCGGGTAAGTAAAGGGGGTAGGAAAGAATTTGACAATCCAGGATGTTTTCTACGTGCCTACGGAATATTGTCACCAGAAGAGACCAGCGCTGTCTACACGGTGAGGGCCCAGTCCTACAGCACGGGCACCAGCATCCCTTTGAGGAGGGATTTCTCCTTTCCTGGAGGCTCCAGCTGGAGCCCCTGGGCAGCATGGTGGGACAGTTTGAGGCCAGCTATTTGTCAGCGTGAGTGTCTCCGCTTGTCAAGCAAGGAGAGGACATGGGAGGTACTTCTTCAGCGATGCTGCTGGCACTCAGCCCGCCAAAGTCCAACAGATCGCAGAGGTGGGGTTGCACTGCTGGCACCCCCCAAATTCCTCGAGACCACACACCGTGGTTGGAGCAGCTCCTGGTTGGAGCAGCTCCTTTTCCTCAAGGATGCAGGGAAGCCCTGTCGGGACGTCTGCATGAGCTGGATTTGAACCTTGTGGAGAGGGAAGGAGGCGAGTTGGCTCCCTGCAACTGGGGCTGGATGTCCTGGACACTGAGAGTCAGAAAGGAAGGATGTGCACGGCGATGGGCCTCGGCGCGGGTAGGTGTCTCGTTAGCGTAACGAGAGAGCATTGCTTTTCCGTGTTACAGTCGAACGTTACTCTGGAGTTTGGAACTGCAGAAGAGCACTTCTGATCTTGTTGGCTGTAGAAGTCCGTTAGGTCTTTGCAAAGGTAGAAACAGCACAGAAACAGCCAACCTGAAGTTAAATTAAAGACATCTGGTTACAAAAAAAGCAACGCATTTTCGGCAGCGTTGCTGATGAGAGGCCCAGCTGGATTAGACACCTTCGCAGGGTGCCAGCATGGCTTTGTAGCTGCAGGGCTTCCTGAAATAGCGTGATCGCTTGCACGGTAACTGAATAACACGCACTTTCACCTCAATGTACTGAGCAATAAATTGGCACTTTGGCATCCTGGCTGGTTCAAAGCAGAATCGATCAGGCAGCATTTTCAGTATTCACATCCTTCTCCAAGTGGTCATTTCTTTATCCTTCTTCAAAAACTTTCACCGATACATTTTCTCATTAAATTGGTTTCTCTTCCAGCATTTTCACTCCGCATCACTATACGGAAAGCTATGACACTTTCATACATTGCTGGTGTTTTCTTATTAAAAGCCAAAAGGGGTTTTTTGGTTCATTTTTGTTTGTTTATTTGCTTGGGGCTTTGTTTTTTAAATCATTGCTAGGTTTGAGATAGGCCTTAAAATTATACAGATGTTTTTAATTACACTAGTACATACTTTACTTCTCATAGCAGTTTTTTGTAACTTGTCCAATTCTTCTTTCACTATCACGGCAATATTCTAAGTGTAGCCACTGTAGGTAGGACCCAGCACTGCTGAAACTATAGAATGTTTTTGTATTGACACCCAGAGCAAGATTAAGGTATAGTAATGCTCCACTACCCACGACGAGGTGTTAGTGTGGTAGTTTGTGGCACTGAACAGTAGAATTGAATCTTGTAGATCTCACCTGAAAGGACTTGCATCGCTTATCCTGGGGAGCAGTAAAATGCAGTGATTATTTGCTCTAGCCGAGAACCACCCCAGAACTTAGTTTTCTCTCAACAACATGGAATTACAGAGTCACAAGCACTGATTTCAGCCTCATTTCAATCTACATGCTCTTCACATCCCTCCTTTGAAATTAATTTAAGAAATTAACTTTTTCATTCGTTCTTAATTGTTTAATCTCTTCTGTTATTCTTTTCTTCTTTGAGATGCTAGGAGGGAGAATCTTTAAAAGTTTTAAAAGCTGATTTAAAATTTAAAAAGCAATGAAAATGAACTACTGGTCGCAACTAAGCTTGAATCCACGCCTTGGCAGGAGTGTTCTGCCCCACAGTTGGACATTCCGTGGTGTAACGGTAAGACAGAAGACAAGTGACCATATTTGTTTTTTCTGGGTCTGGTAGCGTATCCCTCATCTGATCATCAGAAAGTGTTTATATAAATGGATTGTTGCCAACTTTTGAAAATGATTTTACTTGCAGCTGGCTTCTTAGATGATTTTCATGCAGACTATGGGGCCCTCTTTATCTCTTCGTACCCCCCAGCATGTTCTTCATGGGAGGGAGGCATAACAGTTGTTTTCATTTTGCCTTTCCCTTGTTTCTGGTCCGGGCATCAGTGTGACCAGAATTAAGTGCAAGAAAAACTGGACATCTGGAGAGGAGATGGGGCTTCAGCACAGCGCTGGGATAGCGCTTAGTTGTATATTCCTTGCAGGAGCAGAACAGATTGGCTGCGAAGGGCTCAAAATTCTGGGTTTTATTCTTCTTCTGTGATAATTCAGGTCCCGCTTTGTCTTCTTTTTATGAATGTATGTAAAATAAAAAACACGTTTAGCTTAGCAATATAGTAATATTCGCTGTCGTCTTTCGAGCCCACTGCCGACCTTTTTGTTATTACTGAAAACAACAGAAAGTTCTCAGCGTATTATTACTGCTATATAAATTTTCAGATCAAAATGCAATTTTGCTGCAGGCAGGCTGATACAGATACCAGCAACCAAATAACTGTACTAGAAAAAGAATTATAAAGGTTTTTTTTCCTTTCCATCCAAGCGGGATGGTCTTGGCATCTGCAGGTAGGTTGGTGTCTATGGCAAGTTGACAAGTTGAATCACAGGAAGGTACCCTACGTGTATTGTACCATATTTGAAGGATAGAGGCGCTGCTGATGACCTGCTCTGTGATTTTGAGGCATTGTTAGAGTTTTCTGGGTCAACTTTCCTTTCCACTTATCATGTGTCTCATCTGTTTATACTCGAAGCTCTTCAAGGGAACGTCTCACGTTGCGTTTGAACAGTGCCTATAGTGGGGGAGGAAGGGGATTTCTAGCTTGGCTGAAGCTTCAGGATGCAAACATAATATAAAACGTTACAAATAATGGCAAGTGATGAAAGTACATATAATAAAAGATATGCCGTGATAAACATTTTATGTAGATTTAATCAAAGCTTTGCTTTAAGGCACAAAGGCCTTTTCCTTTTGCTTTATAAATACTTTCTAAGAAAATTCCGTGACCTGTGTAGTTTGCTGTACTGATACAATCAGATACAATCTGTCCTTATATTGGACATCAGAACAAAAATGGGACACTAAAAAGCACGTTTATTTCTTCCTGCATGTGTGATTCCTAAATCTAAAAAAAAAAAAAAAAAAGAAAAAAAAAAGCTTCCTCCCCTCTCCTTTTCACGTCTTTAGTCATTATGCTGCGTCTAAACCAGATGGAAGAATATATTAAAAATTGTTTTGAAACCACAGATTGAGAAGTGGTGCCAGGATTTTCAACCAAAAATGTGGCACTGGTTCTAAAATCTGTTGACAATTTTAGAACGTTTTCTTCTGGCAAAAGAGCTCAATTAGAGTCTCTTCTCTTCCAGGAAAATAAGGAAAACCTTTATCTGAGTCATAATTTAATTAGCTTGCAAACTGGATTTGAGAATATCAGTATAAATATATTAACTTTCTCCAGGAACTAGAGTTGGAAGATAAACAGAGTCATCCATAACGTGAGAAAAACACAGTTAAAAATAAAGGCTATGACTCTCTTACATTGATATCTTGAGTCCAACCATAGGGTAGTGTGTCTAAGATTTTAATTACAGCCATTCCGGTCAAGTCTGTGAAAATCTATTTAGATTTTGGATATTTTTTTCCAAATGAGGAAAATCAGCATCACACACACTTGAAATAAGATTTCCTCTTACCTTACATGGAGCACTGAAGCGCACTGCAAGGCGGCTTTCTGCACATGCAGGTATTGACTAAGACAGATATTCAAAAACTGTCTTTTTAGAAGTATTTTTTTTTAAATGCCTCTGAGAGAAATAGAAGAAATTATGAATACCCCCGATAAACTAAACACTTTTACATTTCCCATTAAACAATTGTATGTGTTATAACTGGACAAAAAATTATTATTCCTAGTTCAGTATGTGCACTATAGGGCATATATAAAACTTCCATCCACATCCATATATTTTTTATATATCCATATAAAAACTCCATCCGTAAGATGGCTCTTTTCCCACAGGAGTGAGTTTATGCCAAATTTCTGCTCGCTCCATTCTTCTTCCCGTGGTTCCAGGGGCCTCGGTGAGGTGCCGGGTTCCTGTGCTCACCTCTTGGCCATGGGTAGTGCTACAGCCACTGCGGAAATGACCTGGGAACAGTATTCAGAGCTTCCAAATTCAGTCCTTGCAAGGGCAGTGGGCTTGTCCTAAACGTAAGTGCGTGGTATTTGAAAGGCGCTGCTATTGTATGCATTGCATTGCGAAATATTACAGCGAGACACTTGAGTGCCAAGTGTTTCAGCAAGGCTTCAAATGCCCTTAAGGGAATTTTTTTGAGTATGGTGGTTCTTTATTGAGGAAGCATCAGTTATCTGCGTTTCACGGATAGGGCAGTGAGTGCTGGAATGATGCCTTCTGCACCGTTTGCAGACGCGTTTCACGGATAGGGCAGTGAGTGAATGATGCCTTCTGCACCGTTTGCAGAGCGCTTGGGGAATAAAGTGCTTAACTTGATTCCTGCAAGCCTTAATCATGTGCTGTAACTTCTGTTCAGCCTTCCGTGTGGGGCGTGTGGAAGAACATAGGTGATCCTTCCAGTCCCTAAAGGGGCTACAGGAGCGCTGGGGAGGGACTTTTTCCAAGGGCATGGAGTGATAGGACGAGGGGGAATGGCTTCAAACTGGAAGCGGGGAGATTTAGATGAGATATGAGGAAGAAATTCTTCCCTGTGCGGGTGGTGAGCCCCTGGGGCAGGTTGCCCCGAGAAGCTGGGGCTGCCCCATCCCTGGAGGTGTTCAAGGCCAGGTTGGACGGGGCTTGGAGCAACCTGGGCTGGTGGGAGGTGTCCCTGCCCAGGGCAGGGGGTGGGACTGGATGATCTTCAAGGTCCCTTCCAACCCAAACCCTTCTGTGATTCTATGATTCTGTGTGCTTAGTGACAGGTTTCAGGCTGATGAATAACCAAGTGGATTCAAACAGCAAAGTCCCCAGATAAATGGGGCAAGAGGAATGTGACAATTTTTGTATAGTGTTGGCAGTACACTGCTTTTAACGCTTCAAATAAATCTTTTCAGTGTAGCCTTGAACATGGTGTAATCAACCAGATCCACCACTCTGTCCCTCCCTGGAGATTCAGTGAAGCTGGAGAGAGGGAGGCGTAAATCACAGGAGAGCAAGAGGAGGCTCCACGTTCACCTGGTCCTCAGGTCTGGAGAAACCTTTCAGATGAATTCCCTGATGCCAAACCTGGGCTGTATGCTGGAGGAATTCAGATTTGGTGGCAGTGTGCTTTCCCGTGGATAGCTATCCGGGCTGGAAGGTGTCTCTGAGGTGGGCTGAACGGTCAATGGCCCAGAATTATGTGCAGATGCCCTTGTGGCAGTGCTCTCCTGTCTTCTGGAAGGTTATCAGCAGTCACATGGCTTTATTTCTTCCCGTTTTTTTTAAGACTTGTCTCCTACCCAATAATCTTTTCAGTTGAAGGAGTAAAATGGTTGGTTCTCAGCGTAGTGCTTTTCTACACGTAGGGGATTATTTAGTAATTGTGACAGCTTCGCAGGGTTTGGTCCCGGCCAGTACTCTCAGCAGATGCATTGTGTTGTCTTCCTGAATCCAATTTGTAACAATAATAATGTTTTTCTCTTACTGTGTTTCTGGAACCAATTTGACTACTTTCCCTTCCCTTCTCTTTCTTCCGGGATGTCCCAGAGAGCGCTCTGCCATGCTCGCTGCCAGGTGTCTTCTCTTCGCCTGCTGGTGCTGCCCGGATTCCCATGGTTTGGGAGTAGATTTGTGCCAGATTACTTTAATGTAGAGACTGAAAAGTCATGTATGAGGTAGACCGGTGAGAATCTTGGGCGGCTTTTTCACATGAGACTCTCATGCTGGAAACCAAAAGCCCAAATGTAAAATTCCCTAAGCCGCGTGATTCGTTCGATTCGTTGCCTCTGTATCTTCAATTTCAAAGCCTTTGGGAAGATCATTTGTACAAACATAAAAGTTCTCTTTAACTAAAATCAACCAATGTGTTTTTTCAATGAGCTAGAGCTCGTAAGAAAGATTGAAACATTAACTGTGTAAAGAAGGCAATTAGTGTTTGTACCATATACTGAAAATTAGCTCGAGGCATACTGGAAAAATACATGTTCTACATGTATATATTTTTCATCCAATTCCATAGTTGATAATAGATCTGGACATAGATACTTCTAAAGGCTACCAAATTAATTCAAACTGTGCAAGAGGTTGTGATTGTCTATAAGAAGTTTTTTTAAACCATAACGTGGTTGGTCATACCCTGTATATGTAATCACTCAAAGGAAAAGCCTTTTCTGCTGCTGTAGTATGTCAAGGAAGCTTGTCTGCATGTAAACAGCAAACTGAGCCCTCTCTCCTGGTACAGAGCTTTAATTTTTGTAGCTGAAAAGTTGAACATTTCTAAAAATGTACTAATTACGTCATTCTGATAAAAGGAGATACTCCTCTCACTTTGTCACGGAGTGCTACTTTCCATAGGTTTTAAAGCTGTCACAGGAGTAGGAAAAAAGCTGTCATGGTCATAGCAATCAGTGGAAAACTTTTATTTTAATAACTGTTGGGGGGTCCCATTACAGGGAGCAGCTGCCACGTTATCTGTCTTAAAGGCTGCGCATCCATTATCATGAGTGTTTTGCCCACGGTTCGATAGGAATTGAGGTCAAGAGAGGGACCGTTTCCCTGAAGGGGGAGAAACGGGAATTGATGCAACCGTGGATAGAGTGCCAGTTATGAACTTGGGAGCATTTTCTAAAAATCTGAGTATGCCCATAGTCTATTAAGAGAAATACTATTTTTTTTTACCATTCCCATTTAGCGTTTGGTTCTCACAGGGCAGAGTGCAAACCAAAAGAAACCGTTCGTGAGGCTCTGATGCTAAATTGGGCACAATCGTACTTTCTGTGGTTGATTGTGTTAAAGTATTTGTTGTTTATATGAATTATTATGGCGTATATAGAGTGAAACTTTTCGGGAAGACTAGCTGAAACTTTTGTTTGTTTCTACAAGAGAATTCCCTGGCGTGAAAGTCAACGTGGGATCTGAGATGCGGGAGTAGAATGACTTGCCTTAACATGTAGAAGAGAGCATATGGTTTTGGTAATAGACTAATAAGAGCAATTAACCTTATGGTGCACTCATTTGTTGGTCTCAGTTGTTTATAAACTAGGTAGTAAAGATATTTTAACATCGTATAGCTTTATAGGAGATTCGTGAAATCAGGCTGTATTTTTTCAAGTTCATGCCTAGCAGTACTCAGGTGTAGCGTAAGTGACAGAAACGTAAAATTAGCAGAGAATAAAGTATTCAGGGTACGACGCGGTGCGTCTAACCAATGAATATAATCACAAATGTTTAAATACATAGTGTAGTTTAAAGAAATAAAAACACGTGCTAAAGGTTTTCATTAGAAGAGGGACTGTTTTCACAGGATGCGGTCACAGATCTGTCATTCGGCTTGTTCTTCTCGCCTTGCAAAGTTTATAATGTAAACTGTTTCCAGGCTTATTTAACGTAAAAAAGAATTTTAAGCTCACCTCCTTCTCTGCACCGTGCAAATAGTCAGCGTTTCGTATAACATCTTCCATGTAATTGTGCAGAAGGATGAACCTCATAAAAGAACGGGTTTCTTTCAACGGCAAGCACCATCTTTGTTGCCTTTTTTTTTGGAAGGACTTCTAGAAGTTACGTCACTTCCTGCAGAAGTTCCAGTTTCTCAGTTAGGAGCGCCTGCGTTTGCCTGGCAAACAGAGAAATTGGGTACCGACGAGCAAGTAGCTTGCCCCACAAGCTGCAACCCCAAGAAAAGCCCTTTTTCTGCCATTCTCTGGGGGCTCCTCGCCTTACACGTGGTGTAATGTTCACAGTCGCCGTTGCCCAGTTGGGCACCTTGCTGCGAAGGCAAGTGACACCGAGGGCTGAATGACCTTTATCTTGCGAGTACTTTGGTTTCGAGGTTGGTGGTGATGGGAGAAGGATGGTTTCCCCAGAATAATATTTTTTTTATTTGATTCTGTAACTTTTGGCAGTCAGCTTTGGGGCTCCTGCTTTTGTGCAATATTTGTTTTGCAAACTTTTGCCTTTTTATTGACAGTATCCCAGAAAAGGCCTCTAAATTAGTTCATTTGTGGGTATAATTTCAGCATGTAATATACGATATATTGTGGTTATTAGTGTTTTGTCTGCCCTTCCTGGTTTACTGTTATTTGTCTGATTTTTACCTTACAGGTTGGTTACAGACGTTTTTATTGAGTTTAGTTAGTGATAACCCTAACGAGTTTTTGCTACTTTGTCTTTATCCTGAATTTGAAAGCCAAGACAATGATTTTTTTTCTTTTGGGTTTTCTGCAGAGACTTCCATGAAACTCTTCTGTACAAATTTGTGGTCTCGTTTTTTTTCTCTTTCATTAAATTGACTGAACAATGTATTTGCTGGTGCAGCATTCACCGAATATGAGGACTCTTTTGCTTTATTAGACTTGACAGTGTTTAAACAATACTAATTCTCATACCCAGCTGGCTTTTCAATTGATTTCTGTGCTCTCTGTTGCTGCGTAAAACAAGCCGGAACATTAAAGACATCTTGTCTGCTACCCTCTGGAGACTTGTTTTTCTTTAGAGAAAAATCAAATAAGTGTAAAATGCTCTGGGTTTTCTCCTCATGTATTTTCTTCTGGATCTTTAAATGATATTTCAGTGTACTGACAAGTTTTGTACATGTTAAGATGCTAATTTTCAAGCGCATTATTTAAAGAGCAGTCTTAATTTTATAGTGAGATTTGCTAGTTTGCTCATTTGTTTATAGAAATAAATGTCTGCTTCTTCATCTAAAACTGAATATACCAGCTTTAAAATCATGTTCAAGGTGTAGATAAATGTGCCATTGTAACCCAGCCTAAAATTTTGCATATTTAAAAATGTGTTCGCTAAACAGTCAGAGAACATTTGCAGATGTTAATCATTTGTTCTACCCGCTCACTTTTAACAGTATTGAAGCAGCCTGAAGTTTGGAGCTGAATATTGGAATCTGAATTCCTGGGGAGAGGGAGACATAAAAAGCATTTTTCTATCCTGTAAACGTCAAGATTTAAGTCACACCTTTAGGCAAATCCAAGCCTTAAAACACATGGTCCCGAACGATGAGTTTTCTCTGCTCTGGACAGGCAGGAGTTGCCCCGGGATGGGCTTCGGCCGTTGCGGAGGTGACCGTTCTGGAACCAGTCGCTCCTTCCAGTCCTCCAGAGGCTGTTTAATTTTATAGGAATTTCGGTTTGTTGTGACATACCAACTTTCTGAAACCCAACCGTGATTCCTCCTCCGCTCCACCTCCCCAAACACGCAGGCAGCCCTGCAGCTGGGGGATTTGGGGTTTGGGATTTGGGGCGCTCGGATGTCGTGGCTCAAATAAGGGCAATGACCTCTCGTAAAGGAGTGGTCAAAGCTGAGGAATGGGATTTGTTTTTTAACTTCAAGGGATCAGTGCTTTCTGATGAAAATTTGTAACGTTCTTTTCTTACATAATGTCTTCCTATACTCTTTTTGCACTTTTTGTGCCACGCCAGGTCGCCGTCCCTCGTGTATGAAGTGTGTGCTGGTGTCCCGTTCACCCAGCGTTGTGGGACTCCGTGTCGGGGGTGCAAAGTCACGTGGAGTCAGTGTAGCAAATATTTGATGAATAATGAGTGTTTTGAACACACTGTATGTCATTTCAGCATTTTTTTTTCCCTTTTAAATTTCCTACAGCTGGTCTGAAAACCCGGGGGAATGGAAGTTTCAAAAGACAAGACAAACCTGGCTTCTCCTGCACATGTATGATAAAGAGAAGGTTTGTATGAACGCCGCTTTTTCTCAGAACAAACACGATACAAAGTTTTATACATGCGTTGCAGCTATTCTTTATTCACCACAATTTGCTAGTAGTAGCCATGCACTTTTCTAATCATTGTTTAATAATTTATAAATCCACTACTTTGTTTTTAACCAAAATGCTGAATTGCTTGGAATTAATCTTTTTATTTTGTCGATGATCATTCTCCTGTGTATGCTAGATTTTTATGCTTGACATATATCAAGCATAAATAGAGCAGATTCATGTTTTATATGAATCTGGAGATTGCTGAGAATTTGAGTCATAGCCTTAATCTGAATATCTGAATGCGGAACCCAATAGTGTAAACCGGGATTCTCATATCGCTTCAGCGCTCTCTGGCTCCGTATGAGATGTACGGCCATATTGCTAAGATGTTAAAATAGCTTTCTCATTAAAATATAAGTGAATCCTGATGTTGATTGTAAAAAGCATAAAGCGTAACCAGAAGCTAACCTTCCATCCTTACCGAAATCCAGTCATTCCAGAACTTAAAAAAAAACAACCCAACACAGATTGAATTTCCAATAAGCGTCTGCCCATGGTGGTACCGAGCGGGGGTTTGAGGGCATTCCGTGCGTTGTGCAAGAGAACAAACATCTGGCCGTTTGCACAGCGCCTTGCTTATTGATTCATTTAGTTGACATTCAGTTAGTTTTTGCTGATACTGTGTGTGCACTGAAATGTTTGAGCATACCAATCTTCCTGACCCAAATTACTCAGCAGCTCTTAAGCCAATCACCTGACATAGGGTGTTACCTTTTAACGATTAAAAGTGCTTTTAGAGAACCAGGTAACTAAAAGCAGAGTTTCCTGAAGGCAAAAACGTTCACACAGTGTAATAATTTAGGAGGATTAGTTGCAGAATGCAAATTTGATTGTAGGTATCTGGGTTGTTTGCACTGTCTTCTATTTTTAAGTTTCTCCTTTAAAAGTCTTTATCAACCTTTCAAAATCAATGTCTGCTCTTTAGAGCTACCTAGAAATCGTTTTACAGGCAGAACGATGTTTTTACTCTTTTACCTGTTTACTTTGGGGTTTGTGTGGAAATACACTGGGAAATAATTAACTGTAAGTAGCATTTGTTTTATGTATCAAAATACAGCTTAACTCCTTATTTCTCAGTGCTGAAATAAGACTTCCTTTCTCTTTTTTTTTTTTAAAGTCTGATGAAAGTGCTGTGATTTATCTAAATTCACACATTTTGTAGTTTAATCATCAGAGATGCATTGAATATGAGCTTTAGATAATGATTAACATCTGCATCTAGATTCAGTAGAGTCAGGAGGACTGCTCAAGTGCTTATAATTAAGCACATGATGAAGTCTCTTTCTTCATCAGGACTGTAGGCAGGGCAGAGCAGCTTCTTTTGAATATTTTTTTTTTATAGCCAAATCCGACTTCCTGCCCATTACAGAATCAGATCTGTTGGATATCCAAGCATGACTAAAATACAAAAGGGGACATGAGTTTCTTTCCTGCCTAAGCCGCATCTTTGATCTCATGGTGTCACTTGGATGCCTACTGAAAAGCCATGCAAAGGAGCGGATTGAGTTTCCTGTACCGATAAGCCTCTTTCTGCAAGAAATAAGTTGAGGTTTTAAAGTCCTTTACAACACGAGGGTGTTTTAAGTCCCTTTAAGATCCATCTGGTGGTTGGCTGAGAGCTCCCGAGCCAAGGCTGTATACCTACGGTGCACATACGTCTCCAGGATCCCGTATAAAATAAACACTACATCATTTGTTGATCTTTGTCATCTGGCACGGCATTTTTGGAAAGTGAGTGTATCAGCTGTCTCCAGCTTCTGGACTGCAGAGCCCCGGAGGGGTTCCTGACGCTCCCGCAGGAGTAGCTGAGAAAAGGCAGCGCGGCGGCGGCGGCGGCAGAGCGCTCTGTTGGCTTTGCAAAATACGTGTGCATCGGCAAGTCTAAAAAGCCCGAGCACTCTGCATTCCCCCTCTTTTCCTGACGCCGGTAATTATTTCACCTTGGGCTATTTCCCTAGTAGTCGGCCCCAGCGCACGTTAGGCAGTGAGAAGAGCGGCAAGGTCAGCGTGTGAGGGAGAAAAAGAAACAAGGAAAAGGTCAAAACAGTTTAACGAAAGAATAATAATAAAATAATAATAAAATCCCGCGAGCATCACTTCCACTTGCCAGAGCCGTGGTGGGAGATCTTCATATCCAATTTCAAGCCGGCCCAAAAGCTGATCTTAGAAGAAGGATTGTGTTCCTTCTTGTAAAACCTCGCCAAGAGCCCCTGAAATTTCAGCTCTTGTACTGCTTTGAAGAATTAAAATTTGGATTTCGTTAGCTTTTTGCTGGCGCTTTCTGTGTTCCAGTCGTTGCTATGACTATTGTGTGTGTCAGTTAGGGGGAAATAGGATGTTATCGTGCCTCCGTGGTACTGTCGCGTAAGGTCTCGCTGAAATAAACCGAAGAGCTGTGTTAAAGAAAAAAAATCAGACTTTTCGAACACTTGAGCGCTTATCCTTAGGGCCAAATGCTAAATGTTTTCAAGGCTTCAGGCAGCCACACGTCTGTCTGCACACTTTGTATTTCTAAATTTAGAGGAGGCTTTTAATTGCCCCTTCAAGCACTTTGCTTAAAGGATATAATAATAACTGTAATTCCACAGAGTGAGGTATGACTATGCCATGAGGTCTGAGAACAAGAGGTGTAAATTATGTAGATGATTTGGCCAAGCTTTGAAACAGAGAAATGTTGCTGAGCTTTAAAAACCCGATACTGAGCATCTGCGTTAAAGGAGCACTATCATGCTGAAATTATTTGTCTCTGAATGTTTTTGGCTGTTACTAGTACCAGTTTACTGTGAGGAAAAAGGTTTCCAAAATATGGACAGTTTTCCCTATGTTTAAATGTGTTTGATTTGTATATTGTAGCAACACTTCATATCTCATCCATTTCGGTGTTAGTCACTGTAAAATTAATATTTTTTTTGTATCTGTATTGTTTCTTTAACGCATGAGCGTTTATGTGAAGAATTAGAAGGTTTTCCGTAGCGCATAAGTGATGAGGCTGAACGCAGACGTTAGTTTTGATTTATTACTTTGTAATATCCCTGATTGATGAAGGCGGTGTTGGAATAGTCTTTCTTCCTCTTCTCTTGGAGTGATAGAAGTTTTAGTGATCAAAGTTACACTGCCAAATGTCGATGGAGAAATAAGTTGTAAATTAAGTATCTGTTGAAGCTCTGTCTTCTCTGAAATGTTGATACTTTGCAGAATTGAAACAGCCCTCGAATAATTAGTCTCCAGTCCTTTAAATACTTACGTATGTGTTTAACTTGACTCATGTCGAGCATGCCTTTTAAAGTTATATGTGTAAAGTTAAACATGGAGAAAAATATTTGCAGGATTAGGTCATTCTAACATCTCCTGATTCACAGCAAAAATATCCTCTTACTGCCTGAAACCTGTTCCACAGATACACAACATAAAGTTGAGATGCGTCAACGTAGAGCTGTTCACCTAACACTTTTGGAAACGGGTTGGTTTGAAACACTGAATAAATCATTCAGAAGTCTTTGCTAGGTTATTGCCAAGATTATTTGACGTAATGATCATTTAAATCATATGCCGTACCAGATAAGCTACAATTTAACCTGTGACTAGTTAATTAGAAAGGGAGTGGAATGGGGGTAACGCAACTGTAGATGACTAAACTGCTTTTAATGCTCGAGATGTTGGTAGAGCCTATCAGTTTTAGGCAGCGTGATTTAAAAATTATTTCCATATGTCTGAATTCAATTTGTCTTTCAAATTAAATTCTATGCCTTTGTATAAGCATTCTGTCAAAGTGCTTGATGGTGGGTGGTATCTCATCTTAGCAAACAAATCATTTTGGGTGGGGGGCGAGGGTAATTCCGGCAAAATCCATTCCTCAGACATGTGCACGCAATTCTTCCTGAATTTACTAAGGTTTGCATACATTTTTTCCAAGAGAAAAATTTGGCTAGTGGGTTTTTTTTAATCCCAGCCACCCTCACAGCCTTGAGCTCACTGTCAGGGAGCGTTTGTGTTTGCTGAGCAGCATTTGCACATCTGCTTAGAATTTCCTCTCGGATGCTTTGCCCGTCTGAGCACATGACAGTCCTCCGCCGCGGTCCATCCATCCCTCCCGGCAGCGTCAACCTCGGCGAGATGCTTTTCCACGGGGAGGTGGGCGTTGGCGAAGGCAAGAGCCCAAGCGCTTCTCCTCATTATCTTTCAGGTGATGCTTTGACATGATTGTGAATGAGAGAGAAGGAAATAAAGCAGGGGTTTTTTTTGTTTGTTTGTTTTTCTTCCATGTTTTTTTTTCTTTTAAAGGTTCCCGACAAGTATTTCACCATTTTACTGGATTATCTGCAAGGGCTTCAAGGCGGGGCGCGAGACATAACTGTGCAGAAAGCAGAAGCTTTTATGAAGGAATTGGATGGTTCTGATGCAGAAGACCCAAACCTGCTGGAGAAGTGCGAGCGCATACGACAAGTCCTGCAGCTGCTGTCCTGAGAGTATTTTGGTGTCGGAATGGTTGTCTGGTGGAGAGAAGGATGGGCTGTCGGATACAGAGACTGTAAATGAGTTGTAAAGACGTATTTTCTAATAGGAATCCTCATACTAAATTTTCAGATTTTGTACTCATCATTTCCTCCAATTGCAAATATTTACCGTGTTTTGAGGTGATGAAATAAGCGTAACGTATTTGGTCCAGAGACATGCTATTAAAAGTAATGTTATTGTGTACCATTAGAAAAATAAACCCCTCTTTCCTGTTCTTTCTTCTCCACCTCCCCCTGTTAATTACTGTTAAATAAGAGGAGCTTTGCAGTTCTTAATAAGAAGAGCAAAGGAACCAGCAGAAAGCCCGGAGTCTTTTTTACAATGGCAGCTTTTCAAACGAGCGCCCAGCCCAGCGCTTGCTCGGCCGGCTGGCAGGGATCCCTCCCCGCGCTAGGAGCGTGTCGCTGGGATTGGGGAATGGCGGCGCTCGGTCTGTCGAACACGGGCTGCGCGACGCAGCTGCTTGTTAGCGCTTCACACGCTGACACCATCAGCTTTGTGAGTTTGCCTTTTGTATTTTCAAGTCTTCAAATGCGTTATGGCGGTTGTTTAGATGTTCAGATATTCCGGATGGAAACGGATCAAATCCTTTGACTATAGGTAGTGAAATCATCTGGTGGCACCTAAACCTCCCCTACGGCGAGAAGTGCTGCGCCGCAGCCTTCCCTCTCTATCCAGCCTGCCAATATTGCGTTTTCATCTTTCTCTTGGAATTGGCGTCCAAAAGAGTTCATTCGCATTCATTCGCTTTGACGTGGGACATTTGTCTCCTGTGAACGTGCTGAAAATGAGGCTTTCAAGTGAAAACCAAGGACATTAATTACTCAAAAGTTGGGTGATTGGCTTATTTAGTAACGCTTGTATTCCGTCAGCCTTCTTGACCTGGTTCTTTAATGTTTCTGCAAACACGGTTCATACTTTATTAGTAACAACTATACGAAATGTGCAGTGTTTTAGAAGAGTGGCTGTCTTTGGGAGTTACGGCATTAATTTGGAGGGGTGAAGGAGGGGAGGATGTATGGATGTGCACGCCTCGTTTTTCAATAAGAAGTGTTTGAGGGGATTTGACAGCCTTCCCAGGCGTGGATTACTACAAATCTTTAAAAATATGAAATATATTGCTAGTAACAAATAACTTACGCTTTCTGACTTTTTGAAGATGATGTTTTCAGCCAAAAAAAAAAAGATGAGAGACCAGCATGCCCCGCTGTAGCACAGGAACTGTGATGGAGTTTAACACAAGGGCGGGCGGAATTCTTCGGTGGCGGTGGCCGGGCTCCCCGCTGAGCTGCCGGTGGTTCGTCAGCGGCTCCGGGGCTGTTCCCGAGCCATGGGGCGACCATGGGGGGCTGCGGGGATGCACGCGGTGTCGAAGCCTTCCTGAGGCCCAAAGCTGTATAAAACTGAGCTTCCAGTGCACACGTTGGTGAAAGGGGTCTGTAAGAAGAAGAAGCGATACTGGTGTGAAGTGAACTACAGGACGATCATTGGATCTTATGTTTCATGTCTGAGAATATGCAGCTGAGATAAACCACGCTCACGCCAAACAGAAGCCGATACTTTTTTCTTTCCATCAGGGGGAAAAAAAAGGAGTTTCTCAGGGATGAAGTTTTCAAAGTGTCTCTGTGAGTTTATGATTGCTGTTTGGGTGTCAGAGAAGGCTTTGTGCTCTCTCTTAGTTATTTGAAAATTGCCACTTTTGATTTCTCTACTGCACAAAAATGTAGGTCCTCACTGTGCACTTAATGCACCTTTGTAGCTTAAAAGCACAAGCACATGGCAACCGTATTTTGGAAGAGACTTGTAAAAAGGACTGTAAAGGTAAGGTCCAGGAGGAAAGATGAATCATAGATGGTTTAGGTTGGAAAGGACCTTGAAGATCATCCCGTTCCCACCCCCTGCCCTGGGCAGGGACACCTCCCACCAGCCCAGGTTGCTCCAAGCCCCGTCCAACCTGGCCTTGAACACCTCCAGGGATGGGGCAGCCACAGCTTCTCGGGGCAACCTGCCCCAGGGGCTCACCACCCGCACAGGGAAGAATTTCTTCCTCATATCTCACCTAAATCTCCCCTCTTCCAGTTTGAAGCCATTCCCCCTCGTCCCATCACCCCATGCCCTTGTCAAAAGTCCCTCCCCAGCTCTCCTGTATCCCCTTTAGGGACTGGAAGGCCGCAATAAGGTCTCCCCAGAGCCTTCTCTTCTCCAGGCCTCTCAAACCAGGACAGTGTGAACCTTTAATGATTTTGACAGATTTGGCAAGATTTGCCTTTCTTGGACCTTGGATCTGACCATGTGCAAATGTTGACAAACCTGTGGGAAGAGAGGCTGTGTAGATCAAGAATGTCATATTTCTTTTTATATCAATGAATAGTAAAAGCACGTGAGGCCTGCCAGTCTGGGGTCCACGGGAACAGTAACGGTTGGAAAAGAGCAGTTGCTGCAGTTCCCGCGTGCCCTTCAGCGCTGCCCGTTACTGGGTGAGGGACATGGTCTTCAGCCTCCGCTTCTTCCAGTCATGGAAAATTCGGATGTCAAAACCTAAGGTAAGTGTTGCTATGGTTGTGTTTGGCAGAGAAAGCAAAGGGTGATGTTTCCTGCTACGTGTGCCCTGGTGTATGGTGCTGTTCAGTGGGCAGCGGTGTCTAGAAGTTGGGTAAAAGGTTTGTAAAACTTCTACTTTGTGTTGTTGCTGTATATGTCTTGGCTTTCGAAGCTGAGTAGGAAATATTTTAAGCGTTGTCTTATACTTGTTGTTGTAGTGCAGATAGGACAGGGCGCTTAATTGCATTTCGCTTTTTTACTTTGCCCCTTTTTTTAAAGACTCTTCAACTGGTTGGTGAACGAGTCGTCTTCAAAACACCCACGAAATGCGAAAACAAGCACATTTTTGGGAGACGTGTATTGCGAGGCCCATTTGAAAGACAAGATTGTGAGGACCCAGACAGCTTACCCAGCCGAGCGTGCAATGCAATAACAGCTCTGGCAATCAAATGCTGGCTTTTCCATGTGCGAGCCACCGGGCCACCTTCTGCTTCCTGCTCTGCTTGGCATTCTCATCGAGGGATTTATTTTGCGGGATGGGTAAGTATAGCAAGGTTTCCTCCATCGTGTGTTTTAAATGATTTTAAATTATTAAGCGTATAAGCACTTATGGAGTTCCTGTAGCTGGTGAGAGCTGTGCAGGGAGATACAATCTGGCACTTCAGTCACTTTGTTTTGTCAGTTGGTCACGTAGAATTTTCAAATCTCGACATCGCTTATAGTTTAGGCAATTATGGATAAAGATAGAACAAAATGGTGTCTCTGCCTCCGTTTAAATCAGTCTGCTGGGTTAATAAAAACGGCATCCAAGGCTAGAAGTAACAGCGCGTACAGACTGACAAATTACATCTTCATCTGCCTACTCTAATTGTCCTCTCGTCGAGTTAATGTGTTGTGTAGCTCTGGCTAGAAGAATTCGTATCCTAAGAGAATGTTGAAGTCAGGACTTCTAGGCAAAATAAAGGAACATTAATTACTCAAAATTGCTTAAAGCTGGAACTGTGCCTCTAATGGAAGTACTAATTACTCAAAATTTGACAATGTAGAAAGTTCCCTTTAATTTGGCCGATCCTTGCTGTGGAGGGTTCTCCGCTGTCTGCCCACAACTTTCATTTGTTATCGCCGTTGTAAAATTATGGAGTAAATGAATTCTTTGTTCTTATTTCGAAGGGGTATATCGTAGCTGTTGAATGTGTAATTTATTTCCTTATTTCCTCTCACTGGAGAATAGCTGTGCTCTGTTTCTGTTGCTTTTAAAGCAAGGTGACTCTTGACTCACCTCTCATCTTCCAATAGCTTAGAAATGCACTTCTTCGGTTTGAGCTTGGTTTATTTGTTTGGGGTTTTGTTTGTTTGTTTGTTTGTTTGTTTTGGTTTTTTACTTTTGCCACTAAGGCAAAATATCGAATGTTAAAACCTACTCGCATTTCTGCAAAGCAGAGCCAGAAAAAAACGATCATGAAAGAGATTTAAGTTGCAAAGTCAAGCACTCAGGAAATTAGAAAACATAAGAATGGAAATTGTCTGTGTAATTTCAATTTTACTCCTTCACGCAAATGTGGTATGATGCAACCTCTAATTATGTCGTCAGCGCTGTCTTTTCCATTGTGTGTAACTTGCAGTGCTGCTGCTATTCGCATTTTGAAAAGTTCGGGCTGCGAAGTAGTAGCTCTGCTGTGCGGATGTGATCCCGCCCAGAAGCAGTAAGTAGGAACTTTCCTATTCATTTGGTGCAGGAACCAGTCATAGGTGTTTCATCCCAAATGTTCCCTTTAAAACATGTTTTAATATTCTGATTCATTTACAGTCAAAATACTGAATTGATGTTACTTAATTTAAATCCAGTTTTGTTGACATAAAACTTTCCAGTGGCTTATTCTGGGTCAGCCTTTGGTTTCCTTTTATGTCTTCCTTTCTGTACAGCTGAATGAGCCGGTTATTTCTGTCCCTGCAAATAGGAATATTAGTTGTTTACAGTGATTCCAGTCATACAAGGACACAATTAAATGTCCTTGCCTTGCAGGACAAGCTCATTTTAGCAGTGATTTATAATTACGTTCTATTTTAAATCTTCATAAGAACATACACGGTCAACAACTTAATATGGTCAAAAATAATTATTTTTTTTAAATATGGGGTTTTTTTCCTGACAAGGAACGGGGAATGCCAAACTAAATAAAACTAATGAGTAAATGGTGGGGGAAGGGGAAAGCAAAACAGTGGTTTATCTTTCTTTGTCAAAACAAAGCTGAATAAGAAGCTTGTGCTCCTAAGAAAGTTTGGCTGCTGTTAGAGACACAGGGGGAGGGCCCTTCGGTTAAAAACAGAAGAACAGTCATACAGTTGCTCTTACTGATTTCCCCCCCCATGCAGAAAATTTTTGGCATTCCCCAACAAAACCCACGAAAACACCTACGTCAAAAAAATTAAATAGGTTTCAAAATCAAATACTTAAAGGTCAAGAAATGCCACATGTATATAAATGGCGAGAAGAATTCCAATTCTACCTCTCTGCGCCTCCAGCCTGGAGACTGAATGAAGGGGGATTGTGTTAGAGGCAAACAAGCAAAAACCCCTAAATTATGTGAGCTCACAGTTAAAGATTACCAGTTACCCTTCTATTCATAGGAAGGTGGAATTACATTTCCCGTTAGCTTTAGTTATTCAGAGGGTTTAAAGAAGGTTTGCTGCTAATTGAAATATCATGTAGCCTTTTGCTGTGACAACTTACGTCCTTTCTCCTCATGGTCCTACGTGTATTTTATAAAATTGTAAACCATGGGACACGGGATCTGTCACTCTTATTTGCTTATAAATAGCTAGACCTAGCTACAGCACCGTGAAAATCATTATTAGCTGTTGAGCTCCTTTGGATGCCGAGAAGGATGTTGACACTGGGTGTCTGTACTGGTCTGGAGGCACAACAGGCTTTGGCAGCGCCCGTTGTATCAGCCAGGCGTTCTTAAGCTCCATGAAACTGCCCAAATCTGGTACAGTGATGGAATGTGCCAAGTGAGCGGCGGTGTTTGTCTGTGGAGCGCTGTGGCACGTGAGGCTGCAGGATTTCAGCCACTTGGGATGCTCCGCACATGGGATCTCGGCCGCTTGGGATGCTCCACGCGTGGGATCTTGGCCACTCGGGATGCTCCACACATGGGATCTCGGCCGCTCAGGATGCTCCACAGGTGGGATCACAGCCGTTTGGGATGCTCCGCACATGGGATCACAGCCGCTCAGGATGCTCCACACGTAGGATCTTGGCTGCTTGGGATGCTCCGCGCACAGGATCGCAGCCGCTTGGAATGCTTTGCACATGGGATCTCGGCTGCTTGGGATACTCCGCCTGCAGGATCTCAGCTGCTCGGGATACTCCGCACACAGCTTAGCGCCTTCCTTGGCCTGGCTGCCCCTTTTCAGTCTGGGGCTGCTGAGAGTTACAACCATTTTATTTGTCTGCTTTCTGTGGGCTTAATTTGACTAAACAAACTGTTTTAAAGCTGTTTTGGCATATCAAAAGCTTAAGCTACAGTGAGAGTGTTTCTCTGGTCGCATAGATACGTGTAAATAGACTTTATGGACTTCAGAAGGATAGTGCCCTTTATTAGAAGCAGAAGCTCTTGCAGGATCATGGAAATGACTGCCCGGCACCTGATTTACCTTGCTCAATGGCACTGGCGTTGCCGCGGGCTGTCACAAACACAGGCTCGCAGATAGACACGACGAGAGCCACCCAAGAAACCATGTATGGGCATCAAAGGTACCAGAGGGCAAGGATGACAGGCGGGAATGTCACCTCCTGAAGTTGCCTGGTGGAGGCAAAATGCCACCTGGCACAAATCCTGGCTGCCATAAGGTTAAAAATAATAAATAGGATCACTATTACATAGGGAAATCTTTTGTCCTTGTTTAATGGGGCGCTATGATATGCCAGAAAGAATAAATGTGGAGTTTCTCTGAAGTCTCACTTGTGGTTAGTGCTTGGGGCCAAACTAGCTGAAAATACTGGGGTTGATTGTAAGCGGGACTCTGTACAAACTGCTGGCGTTAAACCGGTGAAATCCGGGTGAAATTCCAGTGTCTAAGTGTGCCCATCAGCAGCGTCAACTCGGTTCACTGCCCTGGTGACATCTCAGCCGCGGGAAGGACTTCTAGTCCCTTTTTGTGATGATCGTGTGACTATAACATAAACCCAGAGTATCTGTGTATCCAAAGCAGCCTGTAGACCCTCTGGACGGCTGCGGTTTGTTGGCCACGTTCTGCTGCGTGTTGCAGTGAAACAGATAACAGAGAAGTTGCTGAGGTTTCTGTAGATGAACTTGACGCTCACCCCAGAAGATCCATCTGTTTTCTCCCACCTCTCCTGCCTGCAGCTCACTTCCAGTCCCACGGAGGAAACCCCGGCTGTGGTTTCAGTTCAAGAATTAATCTGCAATGAGAGGAAGGTTCAAGTTTTCCTTTGAGTCCTTCTACCTCCTCCTCCTCCTGGTCACGCTCAAGGTGAGCCGCTGTCGGGGATGAGACTGCAGCCTGTGTCCGAGCCAAACTCTCCCCTTTCAGAGGCAGCTTTGAGGACTGTCAAAGGCAGCACCAATTTCCAGTTGGACTGCACAGCTCTGCCTGTACCCTCATCTCCTTGGAGGCTCCGATGCCTTTCGGGAGGCTTTTGGAAGCTTCCAGTGCCCATTGTAAGCAGGAGCATTCATCAGCAGATGGTCCTCACGCTTCCCTTCCAGGCGCTCAGCTCTACCCACACCATCTCCGCGCACCCAAGGATCTGCTTCCACTATCCATCTTTTTGTGAGAAAGTGCTTTCTGGTGCTTGCCACTTCAGCTGGGATAGCAGAAGGCATTAGGGATTTAAAGGTCCCGATATATCATAGTCATGAGAACTGAATTATCTTTAAAATTTACCCAAATTCCTTCAATATGGTTCAGGATTTCCATCTCCATCAGCTCCTGGCTGGGAAGATGTCCCATCAAGCAAATCCAGACCTGACATCTGGAGGTGCAGCGATGATGCCGGGCTGAGCCCGGTCCCAGACTGCGTGCGACTTGCAGAAATCGGGGGAGATGGCAGAGATTATTTCAGCACTTTCAAAACTGCCTTAGATGACTAAAACGAAACCTTCAAACAAAAGCTCAGCAGCTCTTCAGTAACGCCTGGGAGCATCCGCCTCTCGTTTGGGTGGTGAAACGTGTCGGTGCTTTCCAGCCTCCAGTCCGTGCGTTTACCTCCCCGTGCTCCTCCGTTGGGGTTTCCAGCCAGGGTCGCCCTCGGCAGCGTTGATCTCAGGGCTGTTCCTTCGTACACGTGAACGCTTACTGCCCAAATTACTGAGTTGCTAATGAGACGGCGCTGCTCCTTGTACGGTTGGCTGCAGCAGTTTGAAGAGGGTGAAGAGGGTGAAGGTAGAGGCAGGGTGAAATGCCGCTCGGGGAAATGTTGATCTCCTCGTACAGCTTGTACAGGGCACACACCTCCATCAGCACTCTGCCTATTGTCAGATATTCTTATTGTCAAAAAGAAGAAAGCCCTTTAGATAATTTTAATTTATTTCCAGTGTTTTTAATGGCCTGTTTAATCTCAGAGATGGAAAATCTGCAGTGAGCGGACGGTTGCGTTATGAATATTGCACCAGCATCCTTCTTTCCTTCCTGTACCAGCTCCTGAGGGGATTAGAGCTCACTTTAACTGATACTGGGACACGTTCAGCTGGCTGAGTTAGCAAAGAAGAGGAGGAGGAAAACAGTTCATCAAAGTTAAGAAATGCAGAAGTTAACTTTTAGTTCAAAATAGGCCAGGTAGAGCGGTCTGGATTCCGAGTCTGTGATATTTTAATAGAACTCGTTCAGAAATGGTCACCTGCGCAGCGATATGGCATGGAATAGCTCTCTGCGCTTTATTATATCGGATTACTTTTCTTTTGAACAGGCAAGACTGCCAACTGTAGAACGCAGTACGAGGAAGGAAAACTGCAGCGAACTTGACAATTATTTCCAGAGGTTAGTTCAGTCCTAGAAAATATTCGTTGGCTCTCTAAAAAAGAAACAGGGGTTCCCCCTTTGTTTTCTAAATCCTTTTTTTATTATTTCAGCTCTCTTTGGGCAAAGGGAGAAAAAACCCAAAAACCTGACTGCAGAGAGAGCAAAAATACATCTTTGACGTTGTTGAATGAGAAAATACTGACTCTCGTTGAATTACCCCGTTAGTGCTGAGCAGACAGAGTGTCTCAGGTAACTTTTGTTTGGGTTTTTTTGGGGGGCGGTCCCAGTAGAAGATGAAAACATGGCAGGTGACTCTGGGCTTATGCTGTTCCCTCCGCGGGTGGTACAGATGGTTGCTGCTCCACGAGAAGAACGAAGGGAATGTGACGAACCACCGTCCTTCTGCAAACAGCACGTCCCACACGCTGTTCCGCTCTGCTTGTGCCGGTGTCCCCTTCCTCGTTGCTGGAATGGCGTTCCGGCCAGCAGAACGTATCAGCCAGCCTTCACCTGCATCATTGCCGGGGCTGACGGTCTTGTGTAATATTGCTTTAATGGTCAAATTAAACTTTTGACCTGCTATCCGGCTGGAGGCCACCGCTGGGTGGAATTTTCTGCAGGAGTGCTTCGCAGGATGCTCCGTCTGCGGACTCCTGCGCCGGTGCCAGCAAAGGCAACCGAAGGCGGGTAATGGAGAAGGCAAACTTCTGGCGTTGTAGGCACGGAGCAAATTTTACTGTGATGTCAAACGGTGGGAATGATGATTGAAAACGGTGACTACGGCATGCGTGCCTTGATATCGGGTGCTATATAAGTTGCTGTACTTGTATTTTATTTTTCTTTTTTGGGAGCTGAAAAGTCTTTCCAGTTCAGCCAGTTACAGGAAAATAATTATTGGTCCCACGAAACGTTTTGCTGCAGAGATTTGAAGATGACAAAATACCGTGTCCTGCTACTGCGGCCCCATGGATTAGAAGGCGCTGTAGCGTTCCAGAGTGATTTTTTAATATTTAGAAATGATAAAATAATGGTCTCGGAGGAAGGAAGACAGATGTCTCAGCTGGCTTATCTAGAAAATCCTGCCATTTCTTTCAGACATGACCTTTACCTAGGTCATCTTGTCTTTCTTGCGACTCAACTGGATCATTATAATGGGCGCCGGCTTGACATACCCTTGAAATGGATTCAAAATCCAGCCCAAGCTGTTTTCGTGGAGAGAAGAAAGTAAAATGCTTATAGTCCTGTTCTGATTGTCAGGATGCTAAGGCTATAATTCAAGTCATTAGGCTTAGTATATAAAGCCCTCCGTAATCCAAGTCTTAAGAATCTGAAAGGTCACTTGTGGTCCAATAATCCTGAATAGTAAATGTGACGAGCTAGCGGTGACTGTCCTGATCCTAAAGCACCTCTTAAAATAAACGCTCGTCTCTACCCCAAAAGCATATGCACATCATTGTCGCATGATCCGAGACCACAACACTGCGAAGAATAAGCAGCGTGACTGTGGCACCACTGATTTTTTGGAAATTATTTTAATAACTGGACCGAAGGAGTAGACAGGAGGATGCTGAAGGCTTTAACGACACACCCTCCTGTGGCTGCAGTGGTCCAGTGGAGAGATCTGTGCTGCAGACTGCTTATGACCGAGATCCCCCAAATCCTCCCCAAAATCTGCCAGTGCAGCTGCTCGTGGAAATAAAATGAGCAGAGGTGGCTTACACGATGGGAACAGCAGGGCTTTGCTCATCCCCTGGTTCTGACAGCAGTGCCGGAGATCGGCCAGACAAGAGAGCGTCCACACCAGTGATGGGGATGGAAAAAAAGTTATCCATCCCTCCTCCCAGCTGCGTCTAACCACCCTCAGCACAAACCCGGGGATGAAGAGGAGTGTCGGGTACCAGGAGGGGACACTGCAAGTGGTGCCATAAATGGTGAACTCTTCCCAGTCCTCCCTTTCTTTACCCCTCTGGCGTCTTCCTGAGGAGATGTCACGGAGGTGGGTAAGGGACTGAGCTCCCAAACTGCGATATAGCAAAGCACGTGCGCAATCTCACATGGAACGGACCCTGTAAATTACCCCACCAGTCCAAAGCAGGCGGGGGGCGGAGAAGGTCTGGCAGATCCCAGGCAAGCATAGCCCCGCTCTGACCAGCTCGCAGGGACCCGAGAGGCAGTGGCTTTGCAGAGCGGCCCAGAAAAGGGGGTTCGGTAGGTGGGGGTGCAGCGTGGCTGCGTGGAAGGAGCCCCGGAGCAGTTTTGTGGGAGGAAAGGACAAGGGGCAACGTGGCAGACCTGGAGGATGCGGGCATGGACTGGTGGGGTAATTTACAGGGTCCGTTCCATGTGAGATTGCGCACGTGCTTTGCTATATCGCAGTTTGGGAGCTCAGTCCCTTACCCACCTCCGTGACATCTCCTCAGGAAGACGCCAGAGGGGTAAAGAAAGGGAGGACTGGGAAGAGTTCACCATTTATGGCACCACTTGCAGTGTCCCCTCCTGGTACCCGACACTCCTCTTCATCCCCGGGTTTGTGCTGAGGGTGGTTAGACGCAGCTGGGAGGAGGGATGGATAACTTTGTTTTTTCCTCTTTAATATCTCCTTGCCTTTCAATTTGTTCAGTATTTGGAGTGATTTCATCTTTATATTGTATTTATTCATCGGTTCTCTGGATATGGTTATTTTTGTGCCCTGAAGGGCCCTCTTTTCCATTCCATCTTAATATATAACTGCTATTAACATCAAGGCATGGTGCATGCATAAAGGAGCACTGAATAGCGAAACCACACTTAAATACCTGTGACCCTTTGGCTTTTCTATATGGAACGGTTATTAATACCTCGTCCTTGCCATGTTTCATCAGAGGATGCTGCCACACAAGGCATAGCTGGGGAGGTCTGATCGTCCCTTTATTACAGAAGGGAAAAACAGAGGGAAGGAGATTAAAAGATTTGCCAGCAACACAGAGCAATCAGCGGCTGTGCTGAAAATAGAAACCCGGCTCCTGGTTTCCATTCCCCAGATTTGGCCTCTAGACAACACAACTATATTAAAAATGTAAATGCAAATACAGAAAATATTTCCTTTTTCGAACCTTCCCCGCTAACATTTTGTGTCCTTTTGACTCTGTGCTTCACAGAATAAGCTGGTAGCGCTTGGATCAAAGACTCGGCAACCAGATGGGCTGCGCTCGCTGAACACAGCGAAGGAAACCCGACCGAACCACCGAAACCTCAGAGTGACCAAAAGGCTCGTGGCAGAAGGTGGGAGGAGGCTTGTGTCTATTTTGAGACAGAAAAGCATTTAGTAGCTGTAGGCTACTGTTCAAAATACTTTGATTACTGTATTTAAGGAAGCCAAAAGTGATGCTGTTGTGACAGTCAGTCCCTCAGCCTTCGTATTCTAGCAAATATTCTCTCTTATAACGTACCGCAGATATGAAGCTGGCAGCTTAAGGACATGCAGGCATTTTTACTGTTTGGTATTAAGGTTGCAGATGATGGGTAAATCAAACACAACTGAGGTTTGAAATGCGTAACAAGGAGGGAGTCGCGAGTTGAGTCTCACGGAGGTACCGCACAGCTCCAGGGCCTCGTGCTCTTCCAGCCAGAGACGCTGGCAGTACCATTCATGGTCTCATTCCTCTGGGTTTGTCCCAGCTTTATTTCTGTTCCCATATTGTTCCTCTGTGCTGTAAACAGGCTTGATGATCAAAAAAAATAAAAATAGCATGTGGATGCAGCCCAACCAAACAGCCAGAGTAAACTTCATGGGAGAAACCGGATTTAGCGATGCAGCCCTGTGTCATGCCAAAGAGAGTCCATGTTAAAGGCTTTTTTAAGAAGCAATGAGAAAGCCGTCTCCTTTTAAAGACATTTCCCTGTGCTCATTAAAGGGCCATAATGCTGCAAATCAGGGATAAATTCTGACAGTCTCACTCCTGTGCGTCGCTTCGTATGAGTAGGGTGGGAGATGTGGCCGCACGTGTCCAGAAATCCCCCGCGGAGCCGGTGACGGCAGCACACGGTTCACCATTGTGTCCAGCAGAACTGTCAACACCACACAGAGGGATCATAGACACCTCCTCATCGGGACACTTGGAGGAGAAAGTGAGTGTTGCTGGAGCCTGTGGAGGGGACCGAGCTCCCCTGCAGCATGTCCCACATTCCTGCAGTTGGTAATGGCAAGCTGTGACAGCAACTAATGGTCAAACGCAGCTGGTGTCAGAGGGACAAGGGTTGGCGTTGGTGAAGTTGATGCATCTTCCCTAAGACATCTCATCCCAGAGCTCAGCTCCTTCTGAATCATAGACTTATAGAATGGTTTGGGTTGGAAAGGACCTTGAAGCCCATCCCGTTCCCCCCCCCTGCCCTGGGCAGGGACACCTCCCACCAGCCCAGGTTGCTCCAAGCCCCGTCCAACCTGGCCTTGAACACCTCCAGGGATGGGGCAGCCACAGCTTCTCGGGGCAATTTGTTCCAGTGTCTCACCACCCTCAGAGTGAAAAATTTCTTCCTCATATCTCATCTAAATCTCCCCCCTTCCAGTTTGAAGCCATTCCCCCTCGTCCTGTTACCACGTGCCCTTGTCAAAAGTCCCTTGGGCAGAGCACAATGAAGATGTCTCTTGCACTACCCACATGGAAATGTCCAGAGAGAGAAACTGCCCTCAAATGACACCGCACAACTGCTGAAGAAACCAGTGCTTCCACTGAGACCTCTCCTCTCCTCTCCTCTCCTCTCCTCTCCGCTGAACAACCCCAGCTCTCCAGCCCTCTGTATCCTGTTCCATTCGGCAGAAGCCCAAATTGAGTGAGATGAGATGAAATGTAAACCATGATGGCAGCTGAGGACATCCCGTGTTCTCTGGAGTTAGGAAGCTCCTTGACCTATCGAGTTGGGGCACCGAGCGGTGCTCCCTGCAGGTCGCTCACCTGCCCACAGAGCGGGGACGTGGTGGGGACGTGGGAGTGACACCTCACGGGTCCGAGGTGGCAGCCCGGCCAACCGGCGCAGGTGTGCTCGGCTTTGGCTGTGGGGACAGTCGAGGGCTGAGAGAAAGACCTAGGAATTTCTTCTTGCAATTTTTTTTTTTTTTTTTTTTGAGATTACAGCGGGCTCTTCCTTATAAAAGGGAGAATTCCTGCAAATACTTCACAGTGACTTACATGATTCTATTCTGACAACTAGATTTATGTTATCGTAACTATAACATTGCGGTCCATAAGGTATACTGACTACTTCTGGCTTCGCTTCCCATCGTCTCCTGTTTCACCGAGGCTTCGGGGCTCTGAGGCTGTTTTAATGGCTGGGAAAAGCCTGTTCAGAAAAGGTCTTTTGTGTCATCTTCATGCTTGTAGTTGATACAATAGCAAGAAAAAAGCAGTTTTCATTAGCAAAACTGTTGCCTTTTCCCTTTTTTTCTGGCTTACGGGAGCAAAAGTTTCACTGGTGAAGACTGAACGTGACACGATTTTCAGTGCTCAGCCAGCAGCTTCTGAAATACATCCACCTTTCGGGAGGTTAATGACATCGCAGCCACTGAATATTTTACTGGTTCAAGACCGTACGTCTCTGACCTGGTTAGACGTTTACTGGCTAATGGTTGATGGAGCAAACCTCTCGGGATTTTTTTGCCTGGTTCCTGGAGAGTCGCTAGGGAGAGAGGGTCGAAGCTGGTTAGAGCTGTAGTCCTCCTTCCAAATGGGCCTCCTTCACCCGCTGCGGGTGGGTGACCATCCATGCGGCTCACCTGGACAGAGAACACTGCTGCGTTTTAACTTAAAATTACTGATTGGATGAAATATTAATCTGGAAGCTCAAAAGGAGCGCGGTGCCCCTTTGGCTGGTGATGCAGCGCAGCGATAAGTTAGCATTTGGGAACCCCATCATTTGCAAACCCCTAAAACGCTTCCAGGGGAGGTCCGGGTTCCTTTAAAACAGCTCTCGAACGGCCATGGGCTCGTTTCTCAGTATTGCCACTGCTGAGACTACAGGTTAACAAACCTCAGGCTGGATTTTGCAACTGCAAGTCATGTTTCAAGCGCTTCATGGGTGATAAAATACCCAAATTGTGATAGATTGAGTTACTTTATTATCTGCTGGGGGCACGTTTGCTGCATCGCTCTTTTGGTACGCCTCTTGGTGACGACTGTGATTCTGCTCTTGTGTCTATCACTGTCTCCTGTGGCCTTTGAACTAATCTTTTCCCTTTTCCATCTGGATTTTCTTTCTGTAAACCAGGGATAATCCAGGCATTTCTTTAGCTGGAGCGCACTTCACATGCAAGTGAAGGGCAAAGCGCTGGAGAACTGCTAGCGTCCCTGAAATGAGGGATGGACCCCAGGAACCGCGAAATACGATGGGTTTTTTTAAAAGACAATCTACACACGACTGTAGCAGCTTGTGTCCCACTAAACACCATTTAAACACTTTAACCCTCCTCTGACAGCTGCCTGGCATGCAGCTCTGAAGAGAAAACCCCAAATCTCTCCGAACCCGGTGCGAGCTGGTGCCGCTGAGCTGTGTTACGAGATGCCAGTTCACCACAGGCAGCTCCAGCCTGGAAGAGAAAGCTCGCGCGTGGATTGATGGCTTGGAAAGCGCTCGCTGGTCGCAGGGTGAGCAGCGTTTCGGCTGTGCACGGCGCCGAGGGGTTTGGGCGGTGGGGTTTGGGCCAGAGCTTGCTGGGGCTGCCCCAGGCTGTCACGGCTGTCGGCACGTGTTAATTAGCTGAAGGGAAAGGTCCGAGGCAGCTCGTGCCGCTTCAAAGAGCCGTTCGGGGTAACGTTTAAAACACAGCTCGCAAGAAAAATAAATGGAGAAAGGCTCGGTTTGTTCCCGTGGCCGCCGGCGAGCTGCGGCCGCCGAGCAGGGAGGGTGCAGGCGAGGCCACCCACG
>NW_009646541.1:1202220-1227864 GCF_000708025.1 Charadrius vociferus
CCTGCTCCCCCAAGGGGGCTGCGCGGAGGCGGGGATGGGGAGGACCAGCCCGCTCGCGGGGATGGGGAACGGTGTTTTCAAGGCCACAGCCTTGAACAACCCAACCTGGGGACCCGACCTCTTCACCTGGGTGAGAGTGTGGAGGTGGGGGGCTTCTCCCACCCGTGATTTCGTGTTTGCTTTGGAAGAGCCACCAGTCCCGGGCTCTGTCAATGGCGGGAAGGCAGCGGTGGTGTGAGGACGCATCCCAGGCTGGTCCGGGGTGACACGGGCAGCAGAGGGGGCTGTTCCCATGGCGTTGGGGACGACAACGTGGCTTTGCCGCCCCGGCACAGGCTGGGCCGCGCAGAGCTTTCTGCGCAGGTACACGCTGTCAGAGCAGAGCAGGGCAGGAAGCAAAAGGTTTTTTTTTTTCCAGAGAGAAAATGAAGGAGGAGAAGCTGAAATCTTCATGCAGAAAGAGAGGAACGAGAAAGTATTTCTCTCAAATGTGTCGTGTTTGTGCATAATTAAGCACCAGCTAAAACCTGGGATCGATGCTTCAAGGATCAGAGAGCAGGCAGATGGGATGAGACCACTGAGGAAGGAGAATTTAAAAAGCACGGCAAATCCTGCTTTAAAATGTGCTGCAGCTGGGTCTGGGGGCGGTGCTGGGGAAGGAGGAGCCCCGTGTGATGATGAAGAGCAAACCCCGCAGCCTCAGAAAAGAATAAAAGGTCTGAGAGCGGAGGTTCTGCCAGGTTGGCCCCCGAGGAGATGAAATGCCTCTGCCCAGTGCTCATCAAGGAAAGCAGCTTCAGAGGGGAGCTGCCGAGCGTGCTCGGGGAGGGGGCAACCTTGAAAAGTATTCTAGAATCAAAGAAATTGAGGGCTTGGAGCAACCTGGGCTGGTGGGAGGTGTCCCTGCCCAGGGCAGGGGGTTAGAACTGGATGGTCTTCAAGGTCCCTTCCAACCCAAACCATTCTAAACGGGCAGCCTGGCTTGGGACTGAGGCCTTTTTCTCTAAAGCAGAAATTGAATTCTAGCACCAAGTGCCCAGAAGGGGCACGAATTCGTTAGTGCTGCCCACCTCCGGGAGAGGCTGGGGATGCAGCCAGGTGGGACGGGGACTTTGCCGCAGGGTTGGCGAGCGCATCCCAACGCGCTCCACGCGCGACCACTGCACGTGCCGGTGAACAGCACAATGCTTCTCAAATGATGCTTTTGGGGGACAGATTTCTCCACCTGATCCGTGCTTTCCTCCGGATCCCTGCGGGAGCAGGGCTCGAGCGGCGTGCTGTTCCCGCGGCCCGGAGGTGTCCCTGCCCAGGGCAGGGGGTTGGAACTGGATGATCTTCAAGGTCCCTTCCAACCCAAACCATTCTAAATGGGCAGCCTGGCTTGGGACTGAGGCCTTTTTCTCTAAAGCAGAAATTGAATTCTTTCCCAGCACCAAGTGCCCAGAAGGGGCACGAATTCGTTAGTGCTGCCCACCTCCGGGAGAGGCTGGGGATGCAGCCAGGTGGGACGGGGACTTTGCCGCAGGGTTGGCGAGCGCATCCCAACGCGCTCCACGCGCGACCACTGCACGTGCCGGTGAACAGCACAATGCTTCTCAAATGATGCTTTTGGGGGACAGATTTCTCCACCTGATCCGTGCTTTCCTCCGGATCCCTGCGGGAGCAGGGCTCGAGCGGCGTGCTGTTCCCGCGGCCCGGTGCCGTGCGAGCTCCCAGGAGGACACCCCCGGCAATGGGGATTATCACGGTGGGAATGTTTAACCCCACCTGCCCGTTGCTGGCTCCGAGGGCAGACGCAGGGAAGGAGACCTCGGTTTCCGCTCTCTAGTCCTCTTTGGCCAAGAGTGGCTGATTTGGAAGGGCTCGACCTCCAAATAATTACACACAGCCCGAGGACTTTCTTTCCCAACTACAAATCCGTGGGTGGTTCGGTCCCGGGGCGCTCTGCGTAAGGGCTTTTCTTTCTTTGCCTCCCTTTCTGTAATATCTCCTGTGACTTGTGACATGACCCTGCCCTGACTGGGGAGGTTTCGATTGTTTTCAGAGAGATCATTTACTCCTAGATAAAGATTAATTTTCATTTTAATTTTTAACTTAAATCTCGGAGGTGAAAATGTTTTCGTAGGCCATCTAAGATGCTGTTATCTTGCCCAGCTTTGCCTCTTTCACCCCGCAGGTAATGAGTAACCTTTCCTCTGGCTGGGTGTGTGTGGGGAGGTGGGCTGATGGCTTCCTCGCTGCCTTCTCTTTGGGAACCATCAAGACATTTTTAGCGTCAGAGTGACATCTCTCTGCCTCTTGCTTTTGGTAATTCTTACGGTGTGAGACGATGCCGTTCCTACACCGTGTCCCGCTTCCCTCCTTTCTGCAGGGAGCCCAAAAGACCTCCCAGAAGTGGCCAGGAGCAGAGTCAGCCCCAGGGCTGCGTTGTTCACAGCCCAGCCCCGACACAGGCTGCGGGGCCGTCCCGGGGCACAGCTCCACACCCGCACTCCTCAAAGCCACATCGACAAGTTGTCCAAGCACAGACGCAAACGCGTGTATCCAGACTCCCAGTCTCCTGCTCTTGCCACAGGCGCTGGTGTTTGTAACGCAAGTGGGTTTGGGATGGATGGAGGGTTCCCGGGCAGTGTGTGGTTTGAGAGAGGACTGGGTTTGAGCTGAGACCACGTCCTCTCCGGTTCATCTGTGGCCCGAGATGGATGGGAGAGTCCAGGTTTGAATGTGCGTCATGTCCACTGTAAGCGTGAACCTCGCTGCACCTTGGAACAGTCCCAAAGCATCCCTGAGGCTGATACCATCTCATATCACAGTATGGAGCAGTACAAAATCCTTGTGATCTAAAAGGCCTCCAAAAAAGGTGTCAAATGCTCTTTTCCTTCGTACAGGACCATTGCATTGTCTGTGAGATCAGGGGAATTTTACAAAAGTGATGTCTGCTTCCACTAATGTCTCTGACAGGTCTCACTCTGTTAGACGCTGCCAGAAACAGCAGATGTTTTACAAAGCCTCTCACATCCATATTGATTCAACAATCCAGCTCTCCAAGATATGATTTTGATACCCCTGTTGTTGTCTACAGAGTGAAAGTGGTACCAGTTAACGCTGGATGGGGAGCAGGAAGAAATGCCCCTCACTGAAAGACCCACTCACAAAAGAGGGAGGCAGAACGCTGAGTTATGACTTTGGAGTTTGCAGCGGTGACTTGGTTTTTCACCAGCCTCTGATGGGGAAAAAAACAAGAGGAGTTCAGCAACTCTGCATTTTATTGAGCTTTCTGTAATGTAGCTGGCAGTAAGGAAGAGTGAGAACCGTGAAAGTGCCGTGTTTGGTGTTTTACACGGGGCTGGCGGATCGCTCAAGCCGGGCTGTAGGGCTGCCCTGACGTAAGGGGGAGTTTCTGCCTGCACACCCTATAGGTCTTTAGGACAGTCCAGATTCAAAGTGTCAATAAATAGGAAGAGCGCAAAGATAAGCGACAGAGCTCCCAATCTGCAGAGGCAACAAATGGGTCCCGATTGTTTTGCACGTGAAGATCGCCCAGTTCTGTTCCCTTTCGCTGGGAGACAATGCCTCAGTGCGAAGGCACAAGAAGGTGGAAGAGGAGGGAAGATGTTGCCCACCAGCTGTCTGCCCAGCTTCAGGCAGGGCCTGGAGCAGGTCTCTCCGCCTGCGGAACCTGCTTCTCCTTCACCGTACCGTGGGATGAGCCCTGCTTGTCTACCCTGAAGGATTATTTGGGGATCAGCGTTTGTAAGGTAAAGAGCTGGAAGGCCGAACGTAGAGAGCTGTCTGTGTTCAGAGGGCAGGTTAGAGGAAGAGGATGGAAGAGAGGGATGAAGAGGAAATCTTTAGAGAAATGTGTGATCGATGCCTAATAATAAAGCAGATATGGGACTCCCAGGTGCTAGGAAAAAGAAAGGTGGCAGATGCCCCATCCCTGGCCACGTGCTGTGAAATCATTGCAGGCAGAAGGATCTGAGCTCGGCGTTGGAAATGAAGCAAACCTGCCCCGCTGCGCTCGGCGGGGAGCCCGCGAGGCTGCACCTCCACCGGTCCCGTTTGGACTTTGCCTTTTGCAGACATAAATTCCAGTTTTTGTCAAGAGCTGGGGGTGGAGGGGAAGATTGTGCAAAGTGCAGCAAAACCCCTGACATCACTTAGTCTGGATAAATATAATGCGATAATGCGAGCATTCTCATAAAGGTGTCTCGGTGGCTTTCCAGAAAGGCGAGCGCCACCAAAACATGGCTGCCTTCACCCCCCTCCTCATCTGTGGGGTGTGCGCGTTGCTTTTATCAGCTGCACTCTATGTTTTAAAAGTTTTGAAGCAATCAGCTTTAAATTTGCCCCCCGGTCCATTTCCTCTTCCCGTCATTGGCAACCTGCATCTGCTGGACATCAGAAGACAAGACAAGTCACTAATGAAGGTAAGAACAAACGTCCTTTGTTTCTCGGGTGTTGAACATCAGCATGTACCCATTGAAAATCCTCCTCTGGTGGTAGTTCTGAGATGCTTTTTGGTGCTAAATGCGTTTTTAAAAAACTGTGATGTTTTAAAGGTTTTGGAATGACCAAGGGCTCTGCAGGGAGCGATGATAAACACAAGCAGTGCTTACATGGGAACGACTCACACACTGAAAACTATGAGTATCTGCATCAGATCAGACTGATGGACCTAAATTCTGGCATCTTCTTTGTGTTGTGAAATACTTTAAAATATTTGAGTGTCCACGTAGCCAAATTGAATGATGGATGCTTAATTGTCGTTGCCAAAATAGCTTGTATTTCTTATTTGCGTTGCCAGTTTTTCATGAGAATGGAAATAAATACAGCGCAGCCCGAAGAAGAGATGTAGAAGTCATTTGAAACAGTGAATGACTTGGACTTATGCAAGACAAGGTTCTCGGTAGGAAGCACAGTTGTCTGGCATCTGTCTTCCAGGAAAAAAAAAAAGGGGGGTGAAATTTCAACGTATTTAGTCTCTCAGAGCCAAAATGTGGCTCAGTGGACATCTGCCATGTCAGGACATGGGGTGCGCCTTCCACCTTTTAACGTCAGGTTGCCAGCAGCCCTCTGACCTGCTTAGCGCTATGCAGGGAAGAGGAGTTGGCTTTCCCTCTCTCGGTCCCGTCACCGTGCCATGCGAGGGGCCTCCAAGATGCCTGTGAAGACACATCTTCATTTTACGCCAGCCAGGTCACAGCGGGCTCGACACCCAGGGCTTGGGAGGTGGGAGATGGTTTGGACTGTGGTCCTTGTTTCTATCCAAGACCAGAAATCCTTCTGCAGAGGAGGGGAGAAGGGGTTTTGGGGTGGTGCTGGGAAGAATAAGCAAAGCAGAGGCTGGAAAGGAGGTGACCTGAGGATGCAGGAGCGAGGTGATAGCATCTTGGTGAAGACCAGACTCAGGGGAAGGTGTTGGATAGATCGACCACACCAGTGCTTTCTTTGCCCCATGGAACTATAGCATCAAGAAGCCAACTGGGAAAGGGGTCTACAGCTGGACCCAACTGGGAAAGGGGTCTGTGGTTGCAGCCTGGAGGACCCTCTCGACGTCCTCTGCTCTTTGAAGTCAGGGCAGAGCAGACTTTGTCTTTGTTAGCAAAGAAATGACCTGGAGTCAAAATTCCTCCCCAAAAGGGCAATCCCTAAAGGATTTCCCCGTGGAAGTTGTACAGCAGATGATGCCGTTATTTGGTCCAGCAGGAGGGGTTGCTAAGCTTTGGAGCCTCCTCTGGTTTACATTGGCAGAACGGGTCTCCTTTGATGGGACACCGGGGTTGATCTCACGGTAGCTTTATGCAGTTTCAACTCCCTTGCTGTCGGTCAGGTCGTAATTCCTCGTTAAGGCCTGGCAGGACCATGTTTGTGAGCCTCCAGAGAACTCCTGCTGCCCGGGATCTCAGATCTCACTAGAAAGTCCTCCTGTGCGGTGGCTTGAAAGCTACGGTGTAGCAGGAATAAAAAAAGTGGAGTGTGGTATTGTGGTAATTTTCTAAGGCGAGCTGAAAGAGCAATCATTTCTTCTGCCTTCATCCATCCATCCTGGGTGAATCACGTTATATACCTCTTTGCATTAATTACAACAAAGCTTTTATTTAACTTTTTATAATAAATGAGGACACCTCTGCTCTTCCATCCTCTTGTGGTGGACGGTAGCGTTACTGCCTGCCCCATCAGCAGTTGCTCCAGAGCTGTCTGGCAGATCTTGGTGATGCTTTTATGCTGCTGGTGGTGTCCAAAATGTCTTGTTACCTTCTGCCTCTTTAACCCCCTGGGCCAGCCTGAGTCCAACCAGCTCAGAAAAACAGTAGTTTTATGGAAGCTGTTGGGTTGAACACACCAGTGTTTATTTGCTTTCATTCCTCTTCCGTTTAAGTGTCCCAGGGCTTTGCCTCTGGCATCCCTCCAGCCCTCTGGCCACAGGAGGAGGAGGGAAGGAACTCTTCTGCCGCCCCAGCAGGATGTGCCGCTGCCAGTGATGACTTCCATGCTCTGATTTTTCTCTCCTTCCAGATTTCAGAGAAATATGGCCCCGTGTTCACCGTCCATTTGGGGTTCCAGAGAGTGGTGGTGTTGACTGGCTACGAGGCAGTAAAGGATGCCCTTCTGAACACGGCGGATGTGTTTGAGGACAGACCGGCTATACCCATATTCTATCACATCCAACATGGAAACGGTACTGGCAGGTGGAAGAGATAAGGACGCGTTTGCTACGCTCTTTCTCAAATGTGTTTTTCCAATTGCGACAATATTTAAGAGTCATGATCTGTGTTCTTATCATCGAGGGCTACATTTTGTGGGGGGCTCAGGGCAGTTGTTTGTTTTCTTAAGAAAAATACTTCTGGGGTTCTTCTTATTTGCCTTATCAGTTTTTTGCTTTTAGTGGCACTTGGGTCACATTTCAAGGGTGGGTTTTTTTTCAGCGCGGAGGGAAGGAAATTATTTTTCACAACGTGAAGGCTGAGGTCCTTACGCAATCTCTTTTCTACAGTTACTGGGAGTTCAGACAAAGTGTGGATCATGCATGACTCATGATAAAGACTGCAAGAACTGGCAAGAGTGCAATTGCACGGGCTATTTGTACCTCAAACAATTACTTCTGTAAACAGATTTTTGGCGTGTTTCTGAATTGCATGTTAAAAAGTAATACATTGCCCAAGACTAGACATTGAAAAACAATGAAGGGAATAATCCCGGGCTGAAAGGAAAAGATTTGATGACCTAATATGTATATAATGCATACAGCGTGTGGGTTTTCTTTTTTTTTTAATCTTGTTTTTAAGAGTGAGGCCCCATGTGAGGAAGGGCACAACGCACTACTTTCCCAACCACCGTGTGAAGATGTAGACGATGTTCAGCCCTCCGGGGAAGGGAGGGCTTCTGAATCGTACCCAAACACCTCCGTGCCTTCTTGGCTGAGTGTTTTTTTGGCAGATGGGGCGGTATTCCCCAGCTGTAAGCAAAGGTGCTCCCTGCCCCCCCCTCCTTGAGCCCTGCACAGTGTACAGTTCATCCTCTAAAACGCAAGTTGTTCAGTGGAATCGTTTGCCCTGTTCATGACAGGGACGGAGCGGTGTCATCTGCTCCTGGCCTTGCTCTCTGAAACAGCTGGGTCATTTTTCTAAGGAAAAACACGTCAGCCTGAGACAAATACCACACATAGAGCTTTTTACTGCGTATGGCTGCAAAGAGACAAAGCTAGTAACAAGGCAAACCCAGAGCTTTGGTGTGAACAGCACCCGACGGTTTAAAATGTTGCCTCCAGCCCTCCTGAACCTACCTGGGGTGGTGTTTTCCCAAGCCAGCCCCCCACAGAGCCCCGAGTCCGCTCCCGAGCAGGCTCCACCAGCTTGAAAAATACCTGTGCTCCGCAGCTGTGCTTTCGGTGTTTCTGAGAAAATCCCATACCGCCTCAGCCAACAGGGCATGAAATCCCTCCGTAGGTGTGTTCTTTTCTTCTCAAGAGCTCTGGAAGACGACACGGCGGTTCACCATAGCCACCATGCGGGATCTCGGCATGGGGAAGCATCTTGGCGAAGAAATGATGCTGGAGGAGCTTCGCTTTCTCACTGAGTCGATCAAATCCTTCAAAGGTGAGCTGGAGATGGCATTGACTGTCTTATGCTACTTTATGATGCCTCTGTGAAGACCTCTGGGTTGCTCCAGAAATGACCAATACGGTTATGATTTCGTTCATTTCTAGGTGGGCCTTTCCGATTACGATTTTTGAATATGGCCCCCACCAACATCACCTTTGCTATTCTCTTTGGGAAAAGGTTTGATTATGAAGACCCAACATATCTCACTCTGTTAAGACTCATAGATGAAGTTATGCACCTTCTTGGCTCTCCATTCTTGCATGTAAGTTACACTCTGTGCCGAAGTGCTTCAGTATCTCATCAGAGTTGGTAGGTCAAGCTGACTTACTAGTGCTGAATGGCTCTGCAGAATCTTCAGGGTACTGAAACATAAGAATCATAGAGTGGTTTGGGTTGGAAGGGACCTTTAAAGATCCTCTATTCCAATCCCCCTGCCATGGGCAGGGACAAGATTCTTTATTTGGGGTTTTTCTTCCTTCATGAAATTCTCTTGCGAAGGAGGTCCAACATCACGTGGTGGCACTGGGCTGAGAGGCTGATGTCACCTCCCCAGCGGAAGGGATGTGCTTCATTATTCTACAGCCAGCAGCGGCAATACCTGAGACTGCCAGCGTGGCGGGACGTGGGGCGGGCAGTGTCCAGGAACACCAGTGGAAATCCACAAAAGCGCTATAGACTCTGCCCTTTGTGTTAGTATTTTTGGTTACATTATTTTGTGAGCTTTACAGTTTAGGGCGAATTGTAGTCTCCCGTGAGGAAACAGACCCAAATGTAGGACTGGGATCTGGGCAACCCTCTGTCTTTGGTGTTTCACAGTAACTGCAGGAAAATGTTCCTGGAGTGTGTCTTAAAAATGTCTGTAGCACTTTTGACAGAGGGTTCTGAAGGACTCTGCTTACCTGTTTTTTGATATTTTTTTTGTGGTTTTGTCAGTATTTGTCCCACAGTACCCAGAATAAAACACAGAATGCCAGCATCTCCTGCTCCCTTGTATTTTTGATCCAAAGAAGGCTCAGCTGGAAGAGACAGGAGGGGATCAGGTGCCTCTTGGAGGGCATGGCCCAAGTGTCTTGATTTAAAAACACACCGGTGATAGAACTAGTGAAATAATGACCTTATTTGTCCATGTACAAAGAAAAATTGCCAGGCTCATTCCAGTTGTTTTCTGCTGAATGCTGTGTGAACATCCCAAAAGTAACCTCTTGTCTTAGGGACAATTTCGTGTGTATTTTAGGGTTACTTGGTTTTGGTCTCTTGCTACAATTTCAGCAACTAGTGAAGTTACAGAGTAGTGGTACAAAGTACAGAGCTGCAGACGTTATATACGGACCTCTCATACCGCCTGTCGTGGCATTAAATCGATACCCACTCAACGGAGCCGCATGAAAAGAGTATTCCAACTAAGAGGCTCTCACCTGAGCCAAGAGCTCTTGTTCAACTTAATCCTCCACCACAAGGAATAGAGTATTAGTTACTTAAGGTAATATTGAAAGTAATTCCAAAAAGCCGTTAAAAAAAAAAAAAATGCTGATGGGTTTATTTCCTGAATGAGAACTATTTACAATAGTTACCATTTATAATAGTACAGCATCCTTTTTATTTTCATCTCTACAGCAGGTTTAGTTTCGCAGAAAACAACAAAAATTATAACTGGTTAGCAAGAGCAAGGGATTTGTGAATCTTACTCTGCAGCGAGTTTATTTATAACATTGAGAAATGGTGTAAGTAACCCCCCTGCACATAAAATGCAACTGATTATTGTGCTGTGAAATTTAACGATGCTGAGGACTCAGTGTAAGTGATTTATAGTTCATGTGAAAGTTAAAAATGATGATCTAACAACTTTAAAACATAAGTATTTTGGCTTGCTAAACATTTGGAGTTTTCTTTGCGTAATGCTTTATCTTTTTGCTTTATTACCTCTTTTAAAATGTAATTTCATTGTTTCATGAGTTTACGATCACTTTCCCTTAATTGTATTTTTTTTAAAATTTGTGCTTATAGGCTCTGTCTAGACAAGTCTGATAGGCTCCATTCATTTCTGTAGAGAACTTTTAATAAGAGGAGGCATTTTTATACATTAAATTTTTTTAGCTACCAAAAAAGAGAGATTCCAATCACATGGCATTTGGTTCCTCATGTAAATGATTTCTCCATTATGATACTTGAGTTTTAGAAGGTAATGGGTGAATTGAAATTTTTTTTCTGTGATTTTTTTCCCGTTTTTCTTTTTAGTTATTCAATTTCTACCCATTCCTTGGATTTCTCCTCAAACCTCACAAGATGATCCTGAAAAGAGTAGAAGAGGTGTCTGTGATCTTAAAGAAGTGCATCAAGGAAAGCAAAGAACGTATTAACAAAACCGACCTGAAGAGCTACATTGATGCATTGGTATTCAAACAAGAGGTATTTTAACAACACGATGGTTCCTAGTGCGGTATCTTATACAGAGACACTCTGTGTTGCTTGTCTAATGAACATACTCTACTGCAGTCTACATGAAAATATTTAAATTTGGGGTAAACGTCCTCCTATTGTAATACGTTAAATACTGCATACTGCAGGAAAAGCAAGAAATAATTAAGTAGACCACATTGCATGAATGTGTAAAACTTGTCCTCGGGTGTTAGCTGCGGTCCCTTCCTCGCTGGAGAGCGAGAGAGAGGTAATGTCGTTTTCCCAACGCATCCCTCCCCGCAGGCATGGGAAGAGGCGATGGATTCCCAGTTGCAGAGATGCAGAAGTTCCTATTGCGTTCACGCAAACACATCACCAGCTCCCACGTAGAGGGTTTGCCAACGGGAACGGTCGCGTGGGAGTATAGCAAGGAAGGATCAGTCCGTATTTTTGCCCTTTTTCTCCCAGTGTTTGCATCGGTGTGCTTGAGAGGGGTGGTGGGCAGGACGGGTACTTGGGCTCGATGCCGTGTTGCAGACAGGAACAGGCGAGGTTCCCGTCAGCAGCACAAAGCAGGGACAGCAGAGTTGATGTGCCGGTGGTGTCCTGGGCCTTCGTGGTTTCCCTGTAGCTCCTAGGAGCTCCTGGCACACATCTAGACAAATTCCAGCTGCCTGGGAAGGCATGGTCCTGCACCTCTCGTCATTGTTCCACCTTCTCAGGACCCACAGGCAGGGGATGGAAGTCCTGAGTCGATCAGATAACCACTGCCCAGAGCAGATAAATGTCACGTGATGTTGGAAAATCAATGAATTGGTCCAATTAGTTCATTTTTGGGGGACAAAACTCAAGTGCAAAAACATTTCTGCTGAAAACTGAAGTATTTCTGTAATGGTATGTCAATGAGGTGCATCTTGGCACTTGTAATTCACGTGCATCCCACTGTAGTGGCTCTGAAGACTGCGTTACCTGTCCTACTTCTCTCTTTCCATGCTAACAGCACTGGGCTTTTTCTTTTTATTTCCCTAAAGGAGCAAAAGAAAAACAATATGCTTTTTAATGATGAAAATGTATTGGCCTCTGCGCTCGACCTGCTCATGGCTGGCACCGAGACAACATCCACGACCTTGCAGTGGACCATCCTGCTGATGATGAAGTACCCCGAGATTCAAAGTAAGACACCTTTATGGGTTTGCTTTTCTTATGTAGGGTGCAGTGACCCCCTAAGTGCTGCTCACCTGTAAGATCAGAGCACCTGGAACCTGTCCACCTCTGTCCCAGCATTGTATGCTGCCATTCAGGACCAAAGGATCTTGGTTTAGTGGTGGTTTTGGCAGTGTCAGGTTGATGGTTGGACTTGATGATCTTAAAGGTCCCTTCCAACCTGGACAATTCTATGATTCTATGATCTGAGGGGTTGTTCTCTCTCTGCTCTCAGGGGCTGGGCGACCTCCTGCCTGAGGTAGTTCAACAGTCATCACAAGCTGGGATCTGAAGGTGCTTTATCACTGAGGAAAACTCACTTTATGCCTTTCTTTTGCCCTCCAGAACAGGTGCATGCAGAGATTGAGCAAGTTCTTGGCCCTGACTGCTTGCCTACCTTTGAGGACCGGAAAAAAATGCCATTTACCAACGCGGTGATCCACGAGGTGCAGAGATTTGTCCCCCTCCTGACACACGTTCCACGGTGCACCTCTGTTGACACCCACTTTAAAGGCTACTTCATCCCCAAGGTACCTGCTCTTCTCCAGACGAAGCGGGGGGGTGCGGCACACCAGTGACCCCCAGGGCAAAATGTCACAAGGAGTGGGGGAGGTTGAAGCACAGGGCTTTTGGCGGGGAAGAGCCAGTTCCCTAATCCCCCGTCTCCTCCGCACCCAGACCGATGGCAGTGTGACTTCAGGGTTACGCACACAACTTCCCATTTCCCATAACTCGTAATGTGGAGTCTGTTCCTTATTCTCTTCACTCTCCATTGCTATTCATGCCCCGTAGAGCAGTTCTGCCTCTGGAGTACCACGGCATTGTCTCGTTGCCTGCTTGAGGCAAGCAGAGAGCAGCTGGGCAGGAAGGAAGCCCGGTCCACCTCTCTCTTCTGCTTCATAACTCAGGAACTGCCAACAACCGTTGTTGTTTAATCACATATTAGTCAGTAATTCCTGTGAACTCGGTATTCACACTAACTAAGGGTCATATGGTCATGTACAAGCCCAGAAATTAGTTCTTCAGGGGCAGAAATCTGCTTCCAGCCACAGTCCAAAGGGAGGAACACTTACACGGCTGAATGCGCAAGGCCAGAAGTTTGCTATGTCCACACATGCTAAAGCAGAGTGCGGTTGTGCCGCAGGGAACAACGGTGATTCCTCTGCTCACCTCCGTGCTGCTGGATAAAACACAGTGGGAGACGCCAGACGAGTTCAACCCCAACCATTTCCTTGATGCGGATGGGAACTTCGTAAAGAAGAAAGCGTTCCTGCCCTTCTCCGCAGGTAACGGAAGCATTTGACCCTGCACGGGGCGCCGAGTTCCCCGTGCCCCTCGGAAGGTCCTAGCCAAGGGACAGGATCCGAGCTTCTGTTGGGAACGGCACAGACACCAGTGGTGGGGATGGTTTAGAACTATGGGGTTCTGGGCTTTGATGACTTGCAAACAGCCCCTCAGCCCACACCAGGTCCTGGTGTTTAAAGACACCACTGGGACCTACGGAAGACTCGACGTCTTCAAGCAAGGGTTCAACCTTCCCTCTGCCTTGGGAAGGCGGGTTTCTAGGGTGTCCCAGATCAATTCCTTGCAGGCTCAGAGTGAAACAGCCCCGTTCAGATGCCTGAAGGAAATGAACGGTGGTGGCTGATGAATATCACGCCACGCTGTTTTCCATTTCTGAGGCCTATACTGTCCCTCACACTGTTGCTACCCAGTAGTAGGGAAGAGGTGTCAGGTCGAGCCACCACTTACCCAATCTCTCCACCAACAGCCATGCTTTTGGCATTGCAGGGCGGAGAAACTGCATTGGAGAAAGTCTTGCCACGATGGAGCTCTTCATCTTCTTCACAGGCTTGATCCAGAAATTTACTTTTAAGCCTCCACAGGGGGTCAAAGAGCTGGACACGACTGCAGAGGTTGGATTCACCATGAGACCCCATCCGCAGTGCGCCTGCGCTGTGCCACGCCAATGAGCCCAAGGCTCTGAACTGAGAAAAATCGACGGGATTGTTTTGCGCAGAGCCTAGCAGATGCACGAAGGAAAAATCAGATCCCTGTGCAGTAGCTACAAGTGGCTTCTTACTCAAAGCCTTGCAAGTACTGGCTACATGCTGAAATACCCGCTGAACAAATATTTTTCTAAGAAGCAGAGGAGGGCTGGTGGGTGAGGTTACCTGGAAAATTCCAGCCAGGTACATGACTGGAAATGACTGGACAGCCACTGCTTTACAGATCAAATATACAACATAAGAAAGTAATTCTTATTGGGAGAGGATGATTGTCAAGAGTGGGTCATTTCTTCACTTGGAGAGCAATAGTAGATACAAATGTTGTGTCATCTTCTAATCCCTGCTCTTTTCCCTGCTGCACACGGGATAAATGATTCCCAGGTACCTGCGCTTTCTGTGTCTGATGGATGCTCTTCCAACACTTCCCACACTTCTGGTTTTGAATCCCAGATGCCAAATGCTGGACTTTTTAGGTTCCCCTTGCTCTGAGGGACCTTAGCATCGTTCCCTGGGGGTCTTTGGCCCTGTCTGCGTACAGGTTCTGCTACGGCTGCATTGATGCGGGACTTAACAGCTCTCCCCAGACAAGTGAAGACACTCCCGCCCCCATTTTTACAAAGGTAGCTCAGATACATAAACACGACTTCTTTTCAGAGCACCGTGTGTGAACCAGCAAACATGCAAACATTGCAAAGAGGCTTCTAAAGTGCCCTTCCCTTAAGCAGCACAGAAACTGGGCAGATCCAGGCAAAGCGTTAGAAAACCTGTCCATCTCCCCTTTCCTTACGTCTCCCAGCTTTCTGCGGGATTTGTCAGGATGCTGTCTTTTCCTGACATTCCCATCTCTCCTCCTCCTCTGAGAGGACTAGAGATGGAGCCTCCTCCCATCCCCTCGTCAGTGAAGGCTACAGGACTCTTTTACAGCAGCCGGCTCCCTCCTTGGCCTGAAGTGCTGGTGAAGGAGCTGACAGACAATGGGAGGTGGCTGGAGCCATTGCCTCATGAGCTGGTTTACCCCTGGGAGGGATCCTGGTCTGCAGGATGGGGAGGAGAAGACTCCTCCTGTTCCCTGCATATTACCTGATTCTTCCAGGTTAGTGGTAAAAAGGCAGTGCACGTGCCTTTGCTCCCAGCCTTGCTCGCAGGTGACCGCAGTTGGACGTGGGGGTCCATAAAGGCTCAAGGCTTAGCTCTGCCCTCCTCATCCAGCCCCGGGCTGTGGCTTTGCCCCGCTGCAGGGCCGGGCTGTGACTTGGAGGGATCGTGGTGCCATCTCGTGGCAAAAAGAAAATCGAAATGCCATTCTGCCCAGCGCTTCTTGCTCCGGGCAGCGGGCAGAGGGGCTTTGGGCAGGAGGCAGCCCTCCTCCTACACATCCGCAGAGCCGCTGCAGCCCTTGCTGCTGATCGTTGCCCCTCTGAGCGCGGGAGCTGCTGGTCCCAGCATCGGGCAGCGGTAGGGGTGGCAAGCCGGGCTATGGGACACGTTGGCACAGCCGGAGCGGGATTTGTTCAGGTCTTTCTTACTTTTAAAACCCCGTCCGCCTGTCCTGCCCCGAGCTGTTTGCCTTCGATCCAGGGCGGTGTGTTGCAAGGCACAAACATGTTCCACAGCTCGAGGGAAGACCCCCAGGGCAACTGAGGAATGTGGAAATGGTTATTTCCACCTCTAGTGTTTTCTGCTAGATAAATACGTAGCTGAGTCATAAGCAGTGTTCTGCCATGGTTTGGCTGAACAACTAAAGGGCAGGCAGGCACTTTCTTCCGCGGAGGCGTACTCAGCTGTGTAATTCAGTGTGCCAGGGGGCGATCGCTTCCATCCTTCTGCCAACACAGGCACAAGTAGGATGCACTTTTCGAAGGAATCAGAGAAACCTGTTCTCCTTCGGTGTTTGCACCTGGGAGCTCATGGCTGTTGTTGGGGCAGGGGTGGTGGGCAGAGCGCTGGATCTCTCTACCCGACCGGCACTGCCGCAGGCGCCGCTCTGCCTGCCGGGGGGTGCCAGCGCAGAAGGGGATGTCCGAGGAGAGCAGGCTCCGCAGGCTGCCGTGCCATGTGGGAAGGGACCCATCTCTCTCCTTCAAAGCCAAGATTGCCCATGGCAAGGGGTCAGGGCTGAGGTTCCACCAGTGAATTTGGGCAGATTTGAACCCAGCCCAGTTTTGTCCCCCGGAGCACCAGATTATTGCCGTATGTGTCTTTTGAGTTCATATTACTTTTGGAGGGGGCTGGGCCAGGAACAGCCCTGCCCTCTCTGAAGCCAAAGGCAAAAGTGGTTTTTTTTATTTCAGCAAGGCCAAGACTTCCTTCGCTGAGTTGATATGCGACGTGCTCCTCTGTCGCCTCACGTGGCTCTCCCCGCCTGCCCTGAAGAAGACCCCATCCTGCTGCCACCGCTCCTCAAGAGTGACACTGCCAGCAGATGATGCTTTGGGAGGGCAAGAGGCGAGAGGCTGAGGGTCCAAGGCGCTAAGCTGAGGGACAGCCCCAGCAGCGGTGAAGCTGTGCTGGGAACCTTCCGTTCAGCCTCTGCAACCAAGAGTCGAAGACCTAAAAGCGAAAACCAAGGCTATCCCCAGGACCGACTAGTAGCCCAGAGCTGAGCACGAAGGGAAAGCTCTCTGCCCTGGAGTAACCACTCTGCCGATATGGAGGGTCTCCTGTTGAGCTGGTTTTTGGTGGGATAAGGGCATGTAGAACCTCTTACCCATGAGATATAAGTAAACCAATATTTGTTGCCACTCTGGGCACGGGATCAACCTTTCGTGGCATTTTCATTTCTGTGTTATGCCAAGTTGGGTAACGGGCATATGAAGTATAATGAAGACATGGGACTGAAACTTTATTTGGTTCCCATGAAGGGGGAAACAAACAATATGATAAAGCACATGATAAGAAAATGCGTATGGAGAAGTGGCAATTCACAGGCAGATAAATGGATGAAAAATTGCCTGAGCTATACATCAACTGGAATAAGATTGCGGAATATGTTGGCAGATAGGAGTGCTAAAGACAGGGAAAACAGCCAGGCAAAGCTACAGAGGAAAGGAAAACAACCCAAACCAGGTCTTGTCTAATCCCCGATCCCAATTCTCCTTACGTGTGTGTGTGCAATACAAAGACTGTGAAATTAGACACCATTTGCAAGGAAATTGCACGTCTGGTTCCAATGGCCAGACCATCCCAAATACCACATTGACTGCTGAGGTTGGCTCTTGACATTTCCCAGGAGGTCTGAAGAGAGGAACAGTGTTTGCTCCTATTTAACAAGGTCAGGAAAGACAGAGACCCATAAAACTAGAAATGGGTCTGTGTCATTAACTTCTTAGGATCGGTTGCTGGTACAAATCTCACGTGGCCTTGTGGTTTAGACTGCAAACTTCAAAATTTAGATCTTCTTTCATTCAGACTGTGAAGCAGTGTTGAACTTGGTGGTGACAGCGCTTGCTTATCTAAATGAGTTTGCAGACTCTGGGGCAGCTTTCAGGACACTGTTCCAAGGCAGAAATAACTTTGTTCACAAATCACATGAATCGATCTGTTTTTTCACTCTCAGTGTTTGACTTGGCTGCCCAGCCTGGTGGGATTTTGCTAGAAGCTACAGATAACTAGAGAGCTTGGAAAAGTTCAGGAGGTACCTACAGATGGTTCAAGTGTATGACCCACAGTGTATTTCTGTGGCTGTTAGCAAACGGTGGTGCGTCTTTCCTCAGGATTTCGGGCAGAGTTCTGCAATGTTATGAATGTCACTGCTTTGCCAGGGGAGCCTGGGTGTCACACCTACTACCCATGGGCTGAATCCCCTTCACCAGACCATCTCCTTGGTCCCTCCGTTGGCTCTACACCCAGTCTCTCTTGATAAGAAGCGTGTGTTTGTCAACCACAATCATGGTTTCTAATTGATCGTATGCCCCCCTCCCAGCACAGGAGCAAAGAAGGGGTCATCAACCTATGGGGCAGATGTGGTGGAGAGCAATGGAGTGGGAGTGGATGGAGACAGTGGGACAGGAATGTGAAAGAGGGTGATGTGGTAGGGTGGGGGGTGGTGAGTCCTAGCACAGCTAAGTTGGGTCTAAGCAGCTTCCCCACTTGTTGGGCTGCTCTTCGGCAAGGCTGGGGTTATTCACGCAGGACAGCACAGGTTGCCTGGGGCTGAGGCCTTAATGTGAAGGTTGTTTGAGGGACGGTGAGGTCCAAGTCAGACTCTGAAACTCCCGGCTGGGGTTGAAAAGTAAACGTCTGCAGCAACCCTACAAAGAAGACAAACAGCTCCATCTTGGCGAGGCTTTCTCCAATGCAGTTCCTTCGCCCTGCAGAGGAAAGCAGTGTGTTTACTTGATGGAAAGATCAAACTAGAACATTTGCCATGGGCACATTGGCATCTGAGATGTCGTAATGGAAGCAGGAGTGAAACCTTGAAATGCACCAGAGCGTTTCGGAGCAGAGGGGCCCATGTCACTAAAGGCAGCTGTCCCAGTCCCACCGGCACAGTGTGCCTTTTATCCCACATAGCCATCCTATGCATCTTTAAACTTTTCTCTTTTAAAAGCAGCCTGGTAGAAAAACGCCACCTCCTCCCAAAGGGGCAGCGTTTGAAACGTTAGTGTATATTGTAATTAAATGGTCCTGCCGTAGCCTCAGCTCTGTGCAGATCAGCCCTTTAGTTACCTGTGGAGAAGGGCAGGAAAGCCTCTCTCTTTACAAAATTCCCATCAGCATCAAGGAAGTGGTTTGGGTTGAACTGATGTGGTGTCTCCCATTGCGTCTTATCCAGCAGCACTGAGGTGAGCGACGGGATTACAATTATACCCTGAGAGAAAAGTACATGAAGGCACAAAAGATAGTAAAAGTGCTCTGTTTTGGTTAATTTTGTGACACAGACTTCAGTGTCCCAGGAGACTTGCTCCACCTGGGGTAGGTGGAGACCCTGAGGGTTTTATCTGATCAGGCAGCAGAGAGAGAATTCAGTGAGATGTCCCCAGCAGTGCCAAGGATTGAAGCCAAACACCACGTGGGTGCTGTGGAAACCTCAAGCAGAGGGTCACATCCCGTAAAATCCCTGGCAGATACTCCACTGTGCAGATGGCATCAAGGAGGTAAACCAGGGTCACTCGTGGAGTGAGGAAGTCCTGAGCCTGAGAGGGACTGAACTGAGTCCTACAACACCAGTCTCCCCGGACTCAACGTGGTTGAACAGACTCAACTGTGAAACAATAGTCCTACAATGCCAGTCTCATAGACTCAACATGGAAACTCTTCTGGGGATGATTCTGGATACCTGCTTTGGGCTTCTGTCCTGTAATTCCCTCTAAAGAAACCAGTCTCTAGTGGCACTGGCAAAAATGAGGAGGGTGGTGTGTTGCTGGGCTGGAGCAGTTACCTACCTTGGGAAGGAAGTAGCCCCTGAAGTGGGTGTCAACAGCAGTGCAGCGGGGAACGTGGGGCAGGAGGGTGATAAACCTCTGCACTTCGTGTAGCACCGCATTGGTGAACGTCCGATCCTCATACGTGGCCCAGCTTCCAGCTTTGACAGTTCTCCCAATCTCCTCCTGCACCTTTTCTGGAAGGAACAAACACAGTTGGGTTCCAGCAAGAAAGCCAGTTCCCCTGGTTTTGGGGAAAACATATTTTTCCAGGGTCTGGAGGAAGAGGATTCTTAAAATGCCAGCTGGGGTTTCCCCGCTCTATTTCTAGTTCAGACATGATGGGTTGTTTCCCCAGCGTCATACTTCATTCTCCACTCATGCTCTCTCCCAGCAAGGCACAGGGACTATTTGGTTGTGACTTTGACCACCATCGAATTACATCAGGAGTTCGTAATAATAGAGAGATGGGATTCGGTTCTTAAGGCAAAAGAGCTTCTGTGGATCTGCGTCCCGGCTTCTCCCCTCCCCATATCTGCCATGCCATGGATGGAGCGTAGGCGAAAGGAGCTCACTTTGAATCTCTGGGTATTTCATCATCAGCAGGATGGCCCACTGCAGCGTTGTGGCTATGGTCTCTGTTCCCGCCATGACCAGGTCGAGTATGGATGCTATTAAGTTGTCATCATGGAAGAGACTGTCTTTCTTGTTTTTCTCCTTGAAAAACACAAGTGGTAAGAAAGGTCTTAAAACCATCAGTGTTAGTATTCAGCAAGATTGGGAAATACCGCATGGCTACAACACTGTTGACAATCGTCTTGTGTTTGTGAAGTGGGTGTTAAAATAGACCTGATCTTGAGTGCACAGCATTCACCAAAGATGGGAGCACCAAAGACGGAAGGTTTGGAGTGGAGGTCTGGTTCGGCATCCATCTCCAGCCAGATGCAGGCTGAGGCCCAGAGCCAAACGCTGTTCACGGACTCGGCCTCGCAGGTTTGGAAAGAGCCCGGTCTCTCCCCCATACAGAAGGAAATTCAGCTAATCTTAGCTCTGAGGGACTCCTCCTGCCCAAGGACAAGATTGAATCCCCAACAATGTTCAAAATGACCTTTCAGGCCATTTCTGCTGGGCTTTAGGACTGTGCTGACCCTTCCTCCACATAGCTGGGTAGAAGGCTTAGGTTGGCCCAGATCCAGAAACAAGAAAAACCTCAGATCCCAAATACCTTGTGTTGAGTGAAATCAACTGATGTGTGAAACTGCCGAGTCTCTCCTAAATCATGACGCAGGGCAGGGCTAGGACTTGTACGGATGATTTATTATCCAAGTGCTTTAAGTGTATCATTCATCTTGGAGCAACAGTATCGATGATTAATTGATTTGTTGTTGTAAAAATAAAGGCAGAGCCAGCCTTTATGTGAATTCATGCCATTTCTACTAGGAACAAGGAGCTGATCTCACGTTATTAACGCTGCTATTTCAGCAGTGGACTGAGACAGTGGCTTTCATATCTTAATTTCGATAGAGAAGTCCCTGCAGTAGATTACACCAGCTGTAAGAGACTGGCGTCTTATTTCAATAGCACTAGAATAACAGCATGGATTTCAATAGGCTTACATGACATGACAAATCAAGACTCAGCAACTGTTTTAGCTAGAAAATCCAGAGAAGACATTGCGAAGAGTCAAGAGAGCTAAGAGATCAAATACCTCTTGTTGCTTGAATATCAGTGCATCGATGTAGCTCCTCACGCTGTTCTCGTTGATGTCCTCCCTGCTTGCCTTGATGTATTGCCTTAAAATGACGCGCACATCTTCTATTTTCCCAAGCATAATCTTGTGGGTTTTGAAAAGAAACCCAAGGAACGGGTAGAAATTGAAATACTAGTGAGGAATTAAAAAAGAGAAGCATTAAGTCTGCAGAAGTATCAGCATGCTGCAACAGCTTCTTCCTAAGGCATGACATATCGGGTGAGTTTTGCCTGGCAGTAGGAGTATCTGAGCATCCCAGGGACTTCCCGGGCAGATTTTCGCAAGAGAGGGCTTTGCAACCTTTGAGCCCTTATGTAATACTGCCTAATTTTAAGCATTTTTGCTGTTCTGTGGGAACAGATCCTCTCCCAGTAACAGCCAGGTCAGCCTCTCGACAGAGTTGGGGCTCCAGTGTGCCAGGCCACCAGCCAGTTCAGATCAGTATGACATTGGTTAGTTTTTTCCAACGTCAGTTATGTTAAGGACGGGGTATGAAAGTTTGAAGGGAAGCAGCGTTTTCCTGGGACTCTCCAAGGAAGTGTTTTTAATGCAATCTGTGAAATCTCACTCACGTGAACATCAACACTGAATGGGCCTTTTTGGGAAATGCAGCAAAGGCAAAGAAAGCCTAAAGGATGGTGCGAGTTTGTTGAAAATGAAAAAAAAAAATAATCTGTAGAGCTAAAATAACCATAGTTCAGTTCTCATTTTATCTCCGCACAGATGTGCAGGATGGTTCCAAAGGAGAGCAGCGAAAGGGAATCTGGCTGCACACTTGTGGTGACCAAGGTGGTATGACAGGAGAACTGTCACATTTTAGGTGTAATGGTGGGTTCTGAACATTTGAAAACTGCTGAACTAAATCCTGTGGTTTGTGTGGCTCACAAATGTAATGTGCCAGTGTAAAAAAAACGTTAATCTGTGGGGCAGGTTACTTACGTTCAAATACGGAGATCCCAGAAGGATCATAACTTCATCTATGAGTCTTAAGAGAGTGAGAAATGTTGGGTCCTTATAGTCAAACCTGTCCCCAAACAGCATGATGAAGGTGATGTTGATTGGAGCACAGTTGAAGGACGTCAGGCCGAAAGGTTCCCCTGCAACGGGAGGAGGATGGAAACGTTAGTGAGATGTTGCAGCAGCAGTGACGCGTATGGGGCTGTACAGCACCGCGATGGTCTCCAGCTCACCTTTGAAGGATTTGATCATCTCGATAAGGAAGTGAAGCTCCTCGAAAATTCTCCCTTCTATCATTTTTTTCCCCATGCCGAGGTTGCGCATGCTGGATACGGTGAACCTCCGGGTTGTTCTCCACAGCTCCCCGATAGAGAAGAACAAACCTGGGGAGGCCGTGAGGCATCGCCGCTGGGCTCATGCACGGAGGAGCCCCACCGCACGAAACAAAACAGGGGACTGGAGGAGGAGGGATCTCCACAAGTGTTTCTGCTGCCCGGTTTCCCATGGATTTGGGGACTAAGGGTCTCCCATTTCTGTGTGCCCCATCCCTGTATCCTCTCAGCTCCATTCGCCCAGTCTCACTGAGCCTCTAGTTTGGGAAGAAACGAGCTCCCACCCAACCCAGTCTGCCCCAGCCCTCTCCTGAGCGCGAGATAAGCAGGTCTGGCTTTCAGACCAGTACTGGTTGGCTGTAGAGCTGGGGAGAGACATCAGTCTAAGTCAATCACACAACTTTCTGACCCTGTTTGGTTGCAAGTCTGAGGCCTCAAGGAACAACCTTGTGTCTTTGAAGCTTCTCACTTCATCCCATTCCAGCCATAAAGGTATTTTATCTGTGTGGGATATTTTATCTGTGTGTCCTCGACCCTGGTCGTGGACCCTCGTGCCGTGATGCCCACTAACACCACCGAGCAGGGATGGGCATTTCATCCTGTCAGGGTGGTGGAAACAGCGAAGGAAAAACTTTTGTCAGTAATCCTAAGACTATCTCAGATTGTGTCAGTCGAAAAGCTGGATTCCAGCACTTCACATCCGCATCTCGGCTGCAAGGTTTTTAAATGTGTTTGGTTTTTTCTAGAATAAAGGCTATTTTAAAGCAGTGCAGTTTTTAATTTGGAAAGCAAATCTTCTTGCTCTAAAAATATCAAAGCAAATTTCTAAACTTCACTTTTAACTTTTCTCTAATTCAGGTGATTTCATCTGGATCGTTTCTTTTCTGCAAACAGCTTCAGAGTCAACACATTCGCATTTTCTGAAGAAAAAAATGTTTCATGGGAAAATTTGTGACCGGTGTTACTTAACAGCCCCTGTGAATTTACAGCTTTGGGACACCTCTAAGTGGCTCAGACTCGGGGTGAGAAGGTAAGTGTGAAAGGACTTACAGTGCAATACTGACAGTCTCCCACGGGGATATTTTACGTGTGAATTAGCTTTGAAAAATACTTTTTCTCCCCATCGATTCCTTTTCCTTATGTAGCGATAAATTCCTATATTGATATTATGGCTGGGTAATTTCATTTCTAATTGTAATCCCGACTTCAGCCCGTGACCAGCATATAGAGCTGCCTTTTGGATGCTCACAGCTGAAGCCTCAGCTGAAGCAGAGGGTGGACAAACAAGGCAAAAAGTCCTCTGAAATACTCAGTTGCCCTGGAAAAAACATGGGGTTGGTTGTGGGGGCAAATTTCCAGCCTCAGCCTATTGCTTCTGCATGAACCTGTTTGATATGGTCCACCCAAGAGCTTTTGTGGGGAGGCAGGGCCCGGGGGACCGATGATGTCCACAGTTGTGGCACCCGGCCGTGGGAGAAAGGGAAAAACCCTACAGCTCCGAACAGCCAAACCAGTTAGTCCAAAGTCCCCGGGAACCGTGGGGAAGGTTTGTAAATGTGGTGGTGGTGGAGAGCCGCTCTCGTTGGCGTCTTACAGAAATTAACCCCAGAATTACCTCGGTGCCTTTAAAAATCCCACTCCTCACCCTCCAGCGTTTAAGATACGGATCAGCCACAAGTGCATTCGCAAAAATGATGGCAGCGAAAAGCCAGGAGGCATTGCGTGCAAGCGAGGAAAGCCAAATCTTTTCTGTCGGCTTGGCTTTGGAGGGGTCCAAGGGGATGTTTAAAAGCCGGGTGCCGGGGGAGCACAGTTAGGCTGGCACTAAGCGACGGCGTCGTCCCTCCCGCCCGCCCCCGCTCATTTCTCTAGTACCGTTTCCGTTCTGAATTTGGTCAAATATTGGGATGGATGGTCTGTCTACAAACTCCTCTGTGTAGTTCACAAGCGCGTCCCGCACAACTTCGTACCCGGTCAGGACCACAACTTTCTGGAACCCAAAGTGGAGGGTGAAGATGGGGCCGTATTTTTCCGCAAGCTGAAAAAGAGGCGAGCTGTGATGGTGAGGAAGGGAGGGAGCATGCACGGGGCAAGCGCCCGTGGCTTTCTGAAAGGACATATTACGTCCTGGTGCCCTGCTGGGAACGGCCGCGGAGCCGCTGCCTGCAGAACGGCATCTGTGAGCCGGAGCTCATCGCGGTCAGACACGAGGCGTTTCATATAGATGCCCGGCTGCCCCTGGATCCATCCATATGGATTTTGGGCTCGTGGCCACAAAAGAACCCCCCACCCCCATCAGTGCATTACTGATCTGTTTTTGCTGTTAAGGAGAAAGTAAATTGAAAAACAAAAAAACCCACATAGAATTAAAGACCGGACCTCAAATGGCAACACAAGTTGGCAAACTGGAGAAAGATGAAAACAGAGAAGACATTTCAGTGCAAAGAATGATGCTGTCCCACAGGAAAGCTTTGGAATGATGCTCCTCTCGTACCAAAGCCCTCCTGCATCCCTGCTGCTGGACCAGAGGAGCCGTTTGCCCCACGCCAGGTGTTCAGTTTGCCCTGGATGACCGCAAATTGCAAATCCGTGCCCCTCTGCTTGGACCTGGCTTTGGTACCTATAGCTCAGCTGGGCACAGCGGGGAGACCCCCGGCAGGGACAGGAGGCTGTCCCCGTGCCTGTGCACAAAATGATGCTCGTTTTACACTGAGAAGGCTCTGGGCTTATCTTTGCCATGACACAGAGCGGCTTTTTCACTGCCAACACTCCCCAGGACAAATTCTCCGCAGCTCCCCGCCAAAGCTATGCCGTGCCGGGTAGTTTACAAAGGTAACACGGTGCCTCGGGGAGGGGCTGAAAATCCCTCCAGGAGCGTGCGGTCCCGCCGGCGTGTCCTACGCGTGCCCCCCGAGCCGGCCGTGCTGCGTGCGGGTCCCCGCTCCTCTTTGCGGAGGAGAGGGCTGTGGGAGGAGGCTGATGGGAGATGCCTGTCCTGCATCGGGGACCGCAGGAGCCTGAGTACCGCGGCTGCATCTTGCTCCCTCGGCAGCTTGAAAACGGCAGCCGGGGACAGGCAAGAAGAGTTTGGGCTGGAGCAAGGTGGCGGGAAGCCACGGCTCAGGTCTGTGCCTAAGCAAAGGCACGGCGTACGCCTGCAGCCTCAGCCGGCGCCGGTCCAACAGCAGCTTCCCCAGGGGCGAGCGGGGGATCCCCCCAACCCTGCAAAAGCCCCCGTCGGGGTGCCCAGCCGACAAACACTGGTGCCCGCTGCTCGATGCAGTCACTGCTTTTTGCTTTCAGTGGGGTGAGACGGAGGGATAACCCCTCCGGAGTAATCCCGAAGTAAAGGCAAGCATAGGCGATACCAAACGCAGCTTAGCAGGTGAAGAAAGCACGCGGAGGTAATGCCAACCCGCCGGTCAGAGGCTGCGGCGCCGTCTGCCCATCCCCGCTGGGTAAACCGACCGCAGCCCTGACACCGTCCCTCCGGCCGCGGGCGCTGGGACCCTTACCCCACGGCCGGTC
>NW_009646541.1:1227878-1228664 GCF_000708025.1 Charadrius vociferus
CTCTCGCTCCCTGACCCTGGCGCAGGTCGGTCCCCGAGGGTGCTGTCTGCTGCGGCGGGGAGGGAGCGCTCGGCAGCCCCACACCAACACCCCGGGCTGTGCCAACCGCCTCTCGCACCGCAGAACACTTTACCACCGTAAGCGGGGTAAGTCGCCTTAATTACAGGTTAGTGGAAGAGCTCACGGGCTATTCATTCTGGTTCCTTAGTGCAACTTTTCCATCCCTCTCTTGCACTGCCGTCTAGATTTTCAGGCGTATCCAATTCGTCAAGAGGGAAGTGGATTTGGCAAGGGGGCATCTGGATTTTGGCCCTCCCCGAAGCAGTTTTGGGGTCAGTGCCTTGTGGAATTCCCCTTGCCAGTTGTCCAGGGCAGAGCGGAGGGAAGCGGTTTCATTTCACGTTAGTTATGTCCTAATGCTTTAAAAGATTTCTGGGTGTCCGAGCTGTCAAATTAATATTTCAAATCCCACAAGCACTATATACTTCATGTACATCATCACAGAATTCCCATATTACCCAGAGGTCTTTTTTTAATGGTTGATCGCTCGTAAATGACATTGCATCAATACAGACATTGGCTAGAAGAAACCCAGAAAAACATTATAAAGCAGTTTTCACACCTTTAAAATTTAGTTTGAATTTTAAAAGACAAAAAGTTCTCACTGATATATCCCAGGCAGCTTTAAAATCTATCGAGGGTCTGGGTTTGGGGGTTTTTGTCCTACCTTCATTAGTGATTTATCTTGCCTTCTAAGATCCACCAAGTGCAGGTTACCAATGATCG
>NW_009646541.1:1228793-1239329 GCF_000708025.1 Charadrius vociferus
CGGAAGAGGAGGTGGACCAGGAGGAAACTTAAAAGCTGAATTTTTATAGCCAGTTGAAAAATAGAGTACAGCTACTAACACTGCTGCAGACAGCAGACAAATTAATGCAGGATCAGAGATAAATGAAATTAAAAAAGACATTTTTTTCAGTAATAATCTGGTTTTTGGGGAGTTAGAAGCAATAAAAGTGCAGTGGCACTGTTCGGTTTCTGCCAGCTGGCTTTCTGTTTGCTCTCCGCGATTGCTACAACCACTCGATTCTTATTAAGGTTTGTAGAGTACCTAAATAAATACTGCATACTCCACCCTCTTTAAACACCTCAGAGAATGTGGTCTAAGCAGTTTGCAAAGCCTGTCCAGAAGTAAAGAGAGTTTCAAATTACAAACCCATGCATGTGTGTGCAAGAACATATACATGGGAAAAGGTGCTTGGCATTCCTCTATAGCCTCCTCCTCCCCCGGAGACCTCAAGGTCCTTCATTAGCAGTACTCTGACCCTCCAAACGCTCCGCTGACGCGGGGAAACAAGTAGGCTGCTTTGGATCCTGCTGGAATCCTCCCGATTCACATTTGGGTAGGGTTTGAGGTCGCCGTGTTACTAGAGAGACAAATAGTATCGTTACGGGAGACTTTAGCTTTCTGGATGTCAAGTGGAGATCAAAGGTTGTTAATAATGGTAAAGGCCACGTATCCCTGGGGGCTGTAGCCCATAAACTCCTTCATAAAGTCGGCTCTGGACCGCCCAGAAGGGATGTGATTTCAGACTTTGTGTCTGAAGCAGAGGACGTGTAATAGCTAGCCACGGAAAATTAGCTTGGATCAAGTGATCATGAGTGGATTCATGGGTGGAATGGAAAGACAAAATTAGATTTGAAAGCTCTGGGAGGATTCTTCATTTTGCAAGAGCAGCTTCTGAGAGATAGAGGGAAGAAGTTAATGAAGTTAATGAAGCCAGCTGACCTGGCAGGCGTCAGAAAGGGAACAAGACAGGAGAAGGGGATTATTTTAAGTCAAAGATACAAAACACCTGGAGCTTGCATCCCTCGTAAAGGTTTAAATGTTCTACAGAAGGAATTGAGATCTCCCTGGTTGAACAGTGGCTTTCAGGAGCATAATGGGAATAAAGAACGAATGGAATAAGATTGTTCAGGGAAGAAAGAACTGTCTTACATGATCAGGAAGCACAAGGCTAAAGGTACGTTTATTCAGAGGTTAGCTCATATAAAGGCCATTATTCCAGTGCTTAAAGTCCCTAAAGGGGCTCCAGGAAAGGTGGGGATGGACTCTCGATCTTGGAGTGGAGCAAAAGGATGAGGGGGAATGGTTTTACATTGAAAGAGCGCAGATTTAGATGAGATATCAGGAAGAAATTTTTCACTATGGAGGTGGTGAGCTCCTGGGGCAGGTTGCCCCGAGAAGCTGGGGCTGCCCCATCCCTGGAGGTGTTCAAGGCCAGGTTGGACGGGGCTTGGAGCAACCTGGGCTGGGGGGAGGTGGCCCTGCCCAGGGCAGGGGGTGGCAGTGGATGGTCTTCAAGGTCCCTTCCAACCCAAACCATTCTGTGATTCAGCAAATATGGGTCTTCAGTCTTGCAAAGGCGGCAGGGAAGGAAGCGCACCTGATGTGCAGGGCCATAGCTATGGTTAGCACGGTCCCAGAGCATATGGCTGCTTGGTTCTGTGCTGGAGCTGCCCGCGTGGTGTGGAGGTGTTACAACGCAACAGTCCCCCAGAAGCAGAAGCAGCAAGTGTGTTGCAACATTTCTGGGATATTTTTTTGTTTGGTTTTTTTTTTTATTGGTTTCCAAGAAATGGGCTGGAGGCAACGGTTTCCCCCAGAGCATGCCTAGGATGACTCAACCCTGCCCGCACAAGCGAGTGAAGAGGCAGAGGGAAAGATAGGCAAGAAGGATGAGGGCTGGCACGGGGCGCAGAATGTGGGCATTGCCCTGAGAACCTGCAATGGCACACGCTCTGCGCCCCGTGCAAAATGTTCGTTCCTGCAGGGGGTTGTGTTTGACCGGCAGCACCCCACGGTGCAGAAGTTGCGTGTTGCTGCCACTCTCCTGGTATTTCATCCTTGCCCTGGGAGCCGCTGAAACCGTAAAAAGGCCTTTCAGAAAGAGACTTAAATTATCTCTGAAAGGCCGGGGGGGAGTGCATTGGGTTTGTTGGTTTTTTTAAAACCAGGCTCTGAGTGCAATGCATTAAAATGACAAAAGTAAGCAAAGCTCTTGCGATGACAAGAAATTCCTGTCTCAATAATCTGTCTGGTACGTGTTTCGCTCCGGAGCCGCGCTGCTACGTGCTCCCCTGCCCGAGCACACAGAGCCGAGCACAAAACGCCCGCCGGGCGCTGACACCGCTCCGGGTGCATTCCTGGGGCAGCCGGGCCCCGCGGGGTGCTCGTGGCCGGGTTGTCCTCCAGCCCTCGTGCCCGCCTGGCAATCCCCCCGCCACAGCGTGTGGACTGGGTGGTGCTGGTGAGGACCTGGAGCATGGGCATCACCCACCGACCCTGCCCGTTAGCCGGCCTGGGGAGAGCCAGCCAGTAAAGCACCAGCCCCACATCCTTTAAATTAGCTTAAATCCCCCCAAATCTCCGTGCCTTCCCTGCCAGTGCCATTCTGCATCCAGGACTGCAGCCTCAGATAGCTCCTGCTGGCTTTTACTGCGACAAGTTCTTTTTAGGAAGGGCAGGAGCCACAGGAATCGCTGTAAGAGGCCATATCGGAGCGTCATCCAGAGCCATGTCCCGTCTCAGTCAGCAGTTGTGATTTTCTGGAGTTAGAAATCCAATTATTGCCTTTGAGCTGTTTGTGACTCTGAGTATTGCTCACTCTTCGCACTGCTAAACTTGTCCTGGCTGCATGTTGCCCAGGGATCCCTGTGCTCACCTCTCTGGGTGGGTGTGTTAAAGGTGGTGCAGCCCAATTTTGGCATTTTGACCCGAAATCAGTTCCATCCTGCAACACGAGACAGATCAGCAGCAACAGAGCAAAATAGTCATTTATTAAGTAGGAGATAAGGTCAGGCTTGCAGTAGTTAGACCGCAAATAGAGCAACAGCAAAACAGTGGCAGCGAAGGCTCTCTTGTTAGACAGGTTGTTGAGGGAACTCCTTGAGATGGACCCAGAAGCTGGAGCCGTCCCCGCGGGACACGGCACGGCACAGCTATTACAGTGCCGCCTTTAGTTGCGTGAACTAAAGCCGGTGTGAAGAGTCAGGGTCTTGGCCAAACAAAGACTGCCCGACTTTGTCATCCCTTCGATATTCTCCTCCTGCTTTCCTTCCTTCCATTTGCAGCACAGATCAGCTTTAGATGACAGCAACTTTGCTTTGATGTTGTAGATTCACCATAAACACCACCCCCCCCGGGTTCCGTAATTTTCTGTTTCTCCCTTTTTTCTTTCCAGCCTCACCTGCCTTTCCTGCCCCCAAACCAACACAAAAGCACCTTCAGTGACTCACTGCTCCCTGACCCACGTGTGGTTTCCCGCCCGTGTCCCAGCACACGAAGGAGCCTCCTCCCTTGCACCCACACCACCATTCAGATGTCACACACGTACCCCGCTTCCCTCGGCGAGCGTAGCCTTGCGGGTACAGCTACTTCTTCCTACTCCTAACGGCTGCGACATGCAATAAATGATTAATTGTAGTAATCAACCAGCTGCTCTAGGACAGCCGCAGTCTCTGGGGTGTCACCAGCTCTCTGCAGAGACCCTGTGTGACAAGGTGATGGTACAGGTGAGCGACTTGGTAACGAGGTCTAACCTGCTGCTGCTTCCAGGCTCTATTACCCGTTTTACATCTATTTTTACAGTGAGTGCGTACAAAATGCTATTAGCCTTGACAGTGATGGAGGATCTCTGCTGGCAGAACGTGAGCGTTGTCAGCTCTGAATTTGTAATGTCAGCTCCTACCTAAGCGGCCAAAACACTTCTGCAAGCACCGCAATTTTGCCTGCTGGTCCTGTTGCGGTGGCCATGCTCCTGCTGCGCGCTGGGCACACAGAGCATCCGTGGGAGCCCGTGGCAGTGGGCACTGCTCAGCTCGGCGGGTCGGTGCGTTACTCTGCCGGGAGACCTCGCCGCTTGTCCCTCACCCAAGGAGAGGAAGACAGCTTGAAATGCCAGGGGCTGTGTGTCTGGTGTGGAGCTGAAGAGAGACAGCAACAATTTCTAAAGAGTTTAAGCCCCATTTTCAGTTGCATGGAAAATAGCGTCCCTGTTCATCCCAACACACCTGATACGTGAGACTGAAGTTTGAATTTGGAGCCTGGGGATGATGGCTCACCTGCAGTCAATGGGGAGAGGGAGCAAGTTAGACCTTATGGCAGTTGAACCATGCACTGAAAGAGCCTCTGTCTCTCTGTGGCGGGTAGAGAGGATCTAGAGAGCAGCTACAGCTCCTGAGGTGGAAGGGGAGAAGAGGGCTGAGCCCCTTTGGGCTCTCCGATGGGAGCGCGGTAGCCCTGCTGCCCAGCCCCAGGCCGCATCGCCCTCACGCTGCCTCAGGCTTGTGTCCAGCTTTAGCCACGCTGGTTCAGAAACTCTTCACTTTCTGGGGCCGGTCATTTTCTGCCAGTTTAGGGATCTAAGATGGCCCAGTAAGGGATGGGACAAGTGCCAGAGCCAGCATGTAGGCAGGAGAGGTGAGGGAGGGGTAGAACTGCCTGCCTTGGCAGAAGCAGAAAGCTGCTAGACTGGCCCCATCAGAAATAGGCTCTTCAGCATAAAGTGCGTAGTGTGAGTTGGAATGAACCCACTTCCCAAACCCCTTAGATGTTTTCTGATAACTGTCCCATGCCTGGCTCTTGGCGTCAGCCCATGTTACACCCTCGTGTCTGGGACTCGGTAATAAAGATAAGGCAGGTTGTGTCGTACAATGGAAGCTCAGTCTGAGGCTCAGCTGAACATTCGTCCTGGGGAGATTTCTAGATCCATTAAGTGTCTGTTGTCTCCAGCTGGGCCATCAAAATAATCAGTGCTGCTATAGAGCTTGGACTTAAGGCTGAGAAATTCCCTGTGGGGACTCTCAGGGGAGAGCCTCTGATGGGTCACATCTGTAGAGGAGGCTCAGAGCCATTTCATTCTTTCAAACAGCCCTGAAAACTGCATCTCTGATGTGCTGTTCCAGGAATGAATCACACTGTTTCTGAGAGCAGTACTCAGGGGTGTCTGAAGGGTTTGCATTCTATAGACACCGCAAGAGCCGTTGGAAAGAATGGCGTGAATGAGAGAAAAATAGCAGCGCCCGCTGTCTTCCTTCCCCGAAAACTCAGGTACAGACAGCTTTTTTCCCCTGTAACTAGACTTTCAAGCTTGAAGTGAACACTACTCTAACTCCATGGCGTTTGATCATTCACAGGGCACAGCACAAACCAGGTGAGGCATGGGGTTCAAGGTAAAGCCCACATCAGCAGTGAGGTCTAGGTCTGACTTATCCACTCCTGGAGGGGGTTGGAAAACAAATTTGCGGAGCAAGCCTGCAAAGAAGAGGAACAGCTCCATTTTGGCCAGTCCTTCTCCAACGCAAGCCCTTCGTCCTGAAAACAACCAGGAGAGAAGTAAACAATCAGCACCGTAGCTGTTAGTGTTGATGTCTGAGACCTAAACTGGATGTACAGCCCGTAAGAGCAGGCTGCTGAGGTAGGAAATGTTTCCTTCCGTCTCTCTGTATATTAGAGGTGCTGCTGACTTGGTCTCAAACCACACAGAAGTCGGCAGGTATGCGAGACCATTTAGTGACGATGGGTAAATCAGTGTCTCCCAGATCTTCCAAGGAGGAGGTGTTTAGCTAGAGCAATGGTGGACAGGATAAATGACCAGAAATCCCTTATCCTACGTTCTGTGTCCCTGACTTCCATACTTTCCTGGAATCAGTGGGAACTTGTGCCATCAGCCTAACCCCAGGTGGTGCACCCATTACCCCTCTCACCTATGGAGAATGGAATAAATGCCTCTCTCCTAATGAAGTTCCCATTGGCATCCAGGAAGTGGGAAGGGTTGAACTGTTCCGGGGTTTTCCAGTGTAACTCGTCATTCAGAGCGGAGGTCAGGAGGGGAATAATCTCTGTACCCTGAAAGGAATCAAAGAAATTCACAGCTGCTGTTCAGAACAGATCGCTTTCCTAGTTGAGCCCAGGCTGCTTTCTTTTTTCTAATGCAAAGAGGCAAATAAGACTGAGCCGTGGCAAACTGAACTGGGGGATGGTTCCCTGCCCCACTGTGGCTCTGCCCGTTATCAGTAGCTGCTGCTCTCCTTCTGGACCACAAAATGTTCCCTTCTTACAGAATCGGATCTTTCAAGAAAGACGCTGAAGTAGAGGTTCCCCATTTGGCATAAGAGATTCAAACCAGTGTGATTGAGTTAAGCTCTCTGGTTATTCTGGATTCAAACAGCTGTAACTGAGCAGTCCAGTGCATGTTTACAACAGCTACCCTGGATCCAAGGCAAAGCATCGCATCACAGATTAAACCACCCATCACAGTGTCTTTAGATTTTTATATTTTTCTTGTCTGCTTGAAATTAAACTGTAAGGAATGTGTGCAGTGTAAGCTGCTAACCTCAAAACTCACCTTGGGAATCACGTAGCCTTGGAAATTCACGTCGGTAGGAGTCGATCGTGATACACCCATTGGGACAATATTGGCAAACCTTTGTATTTCATGTATCACTGCATCTGTATAAGGCATTTTTTTCCGGTCCTCCAATTTAGGCAGCTTTCCTGGTTCAATGACGTGGTTCATTTCTTCCTGAATCTTTCCTTGGGGGGAGGAAAGGATTAAGAAGCTGATAACCCCCTTATCTTGCAACTGAAATGGCCTCCACTTTGGCCAACAGGAAGAAAAGGGAAAACGTGGAGGGGTATGTGGGAAGAGCAGAAGTGGGTAAGTCGGGGCATGGCGTGGTTCTTTCAGGTTTGTTCTTGAGCCCAGGGAGCTTGAATGGAGTCGCTACAGTACACCCCATGCCTGATTCTGATCACACACCTTAGTTACCCCATAGCCTTCAACAGGAACCAGATCAGAATCAGCTCCTGAGGAGACCTTTAGTGACGTAAGCCCATAGCCTGCAGGAGAATAACGACGGGGGAGCTTTACTGTAACTGTAGCCTGGCCCTTAGCCTCTCCCACTTGGCTGGGCTGGTTTATTGCAATCCAGCTGAATAAAATTCCTTTGTAAAGTCAACGGTTGGTTGTTATCTCTCTCAGAGTACTCAGAATAATTACTCTAGACAACGCTGAATGAGTTCCACTCCCTTCCACAACCAAAGCCTTAAGCATGCAATAGTATACCATACAAGAAAACTTCTCAGCCTTACTCTGAATTTCTGGGTATTTCATCATCAGAAGAAGACCCCAACGCACAGTCGTAGAAGTAGTCTCAGTCCCAGCGGCAAAGAGGTCCAGAGTTGAAAACAACAGGCTTTTGTTGTTGAACATAGTGTGGGGTTTCTTTGACTCCTTCAAAACATACAGGTAATGGCCATAAGTTCTACAGCAAGCGATACCAGTACGTGACCGCGTTGCTACCATTTTAACCTGCATTTTAGCTTTTTGTGACTTTATATGCTCCGGGAAACTAAATGTGTACTATTTTAGCATTAGGGCCCATGCTGTATGGAATTTGTCTGGTCCCAAGGGTATGCGCAGTCCCCACATCCAGACATTAGGTTAGTTGGAATTTAGTTTGTGCAATTAAGTTTATCACTGTACCATTTTTGCAGGAAGGTTTGGGATGATCTTCTCCCTATGTGTGCTGAGTGGTAACTTCTTTCACCCACATGGGACACCTTGACAACTAGATCCCTTTAACCGGCAGTTTCAGTGGAGCTACGGGGGGAGTACAGCACAGCTCACTGGGAGTATGAGCTTTGATATATTCTGCTCACTGCAGTTCTTCTGTTTCCATTCACTCCCCATCCCTGACTGATGGTCAGCCATAATAATAGTCAGAGCTAAGAGAATAAAAAGACTCTGAGACAGCTTTAAAGTACCTGTTGTTGCTTCATCAGAAAGGCATCAACGAAGCCTGTTAAGTTATTTTCATTAAACTCTTCTTTGTGTTCCTGGAAGAGCTTCTGGAGAAAAGCGTTCAGTTCACTGACATTTTGTAGCACAGTCTTGGAAGCTCCAGAGAGAAATCCAAGGGATGGGTAGAAATTGTATAGCTGTGGAGCAAGAGAAGTCTTACTGTAAATTGGTGTTTTGAACACATACTGGTATCTCAAGTCACACTGCTGGTCCCTTGTCCCACACATTTCAGGCTGTAATTCCCCCACATTCGCTTGTACAGCCCAAGCAGCTATGAATTGCTGCAGAAATAGTGTTCTCTCCGTTACACCTCTGCACGAGTCCTTCCCATGACCTTTGGGAGACTCATCAGCTCAATCCTCTTTCAGGGCTTCCAGCTGTGTAGGTGGTCTCAGAAGTGAAAGGTGGGGATGTGAGCACTGTACTTGCTCCAGGGAAAGCCCTCAGGTGTGTCACATCCTACAGCAGGAGAAGGGACTTGAACTGGCCACCTCCACAGACAGACAATGTTGCTGTGCCAACGTGGTGCTTTCCAAGCCAGTTAGCTGAGGCACAGCACCGCGGTAACCCAGCTGCACCGCTCCCGCGAGCCGGACTGAGCACAGCATTGCAGTATGTCATACGGACATATGTGCTGCCGGGAGAAAGGAGGGGTCTCACCCCCATCATCCCATGAGAGGTGCGCACATCTTCAAGGAGACGACTAGCTGCCCGGCCAGACAATTAACCAAACACCCGACGTTAGCTGTTAGCTGGTGCCTCGTCCTTGAGAGCGTCTGTATAACTCTGACCAGTGCTCGGGTGGAAGATGACTCCACGGGCGTTCAAAGCAGAAGCTTTGTGTCAGGAAGGAACGGGCTTATATCAGCTGTTCATTTGCTAAGGTTGAGTTTCCGTGGCCAAAATAAAAGAAAAAGGAGTTTGTCAAACCTGGTTCTAGGGGAGGCAGAACTAAGACAGTTACTGAAGGTGTAATACAAGGAGGCAGATTTGAGATGGCATTTCAAGGCTGATCTCTGATATGAGACGAATTGTGCTTCTGCTCTTCAAAGATGGTCAAATAGTTCCTTTTGTGAAGACTTTGGTTTTTTTTCTTTTACTAATAAAGCTTCACAGACTGAGCGCAGGGGCCTGGGAATCTGTGCATTGAGGATACAGAACCACAGATGTGTTCCGTACAGACTGGCTGATAATGTTCTTGTTCTCAAGAAGCAAGATGTGGGAGGCCAGGAGGACAAATACAGGCAACTGGCTATCTCCCAGAAAAACTAAAAGCTAAAACATAAAATCGAGGTCTTACCAGCACCATAGGGGAGCCCAACAGCTTAGTATTTTCATTGATCAGCTTCAGCAAAGTTAGAAATACAGGATCATCGTATTCAAACCTCTCTCCAAACAATATAGAGCAGATGACATTGGATACAGCATTGTTGAGTATCATCTTCGTATCAAACGGTTTCCCTGTATTTCAAGCAATGAAAACAAATGGCAATGTGATTATGCTCGCTTCAGTCTGGTTTCCTATGGAAATGTAGTCCTGAGCTCCCAAAGAAAACAAAATCATTCACCACCCCGAATGCATAGCAGGGAACTCGGTTTCGATGTCCTAAGGCCTTGGTTTGATAACCGACTTCAGCGTATGCTGAACTTTAACCATTTGCTCAGAGTTAAACTTTCATTAATTTTATTGTCCTGCTAGATGTGTTTTCTGTCTCTGGATGAAAGTCTTGACACTCACCATGGTAGGATTCAAAATATTTGATAAGGGAATTTACTTCCTCCAGGATTCGGATCTCAATGGTTCTCTTTCCCATTCCGAAGTCTCGCAGTGTGGACAAGGTGAATCTTCTCATAGTTTTCCATAGCTCTCCATGGCTGAATGCTATGCCTACAATAAAGGTGTGACACCCTTACGTTACCTGTGGTTAATGAATGTTTGTAAGACCTTTCACACCGGTGCCAAAGCTGCTTGATGCACAGTTATATAAACAAAAAACGACCTCTAAGGGGATGGTACTCTCTGCTGTAAGAATATCATGAACATAGACAAGCTACAAAAACTAACCAACCAAAAGGCCGCTTACCGTTTCCTTGTGTCATTTTCCTAAATATGGGTATTTCTGCCCTCTCTCCAAATTCTTCAGCATGATTTAAAAGGGCATCCTTGATGGTTTCGTATCCAGCCAGTACCACAGCTCTCCTGGGTCCGAAATGCACAGTGAAGACGTTGCCATATATCTTGGACAGCTGTCAGGGTGAATAAATACGTTCATTCAAAACCCCATCTGGACCCTAACGCTAACGCTAGCCACCCTAGCTGGTTTCGAGCCCGAAAGGAGCCTCCCAGCCCTGCCTGAAGTCTCCAGGTGCTGCTGTAACGCAACTAATGAGCAACGGCTATCACTTGCCAGCATCTCTGCTTGCGCCCTGTTTGCACAACAAGGTGTCTGCTATCGCTGCTCCTATCGGAGAAGTCAATAAAATGCCATCGCATTCCT
>NW_009646541.1:1239409-1249662 GCF_000708025.1 Charadrius vociferus
TTCCTGCGGTGTTCTGCAGTAACAGGCCAGCGTAGCCATGCTGCTGTTGGGAGGCTGCTGAGGGAATGCTGCAGCAGGCAGGCCTGTTTATTTTAATGCTGTTGACCCGAGGCAAGCGGGCGTGCACATGTCTTTGAGGCTGAAGCCACAAACACTGCAAAAACAAAGCGAGACAATAACTCTTTCTTTCAGGACAGCACTTGTCTCTAATTACGGCAAGGTGGGTAGTGTTGCAGTCATCGCAAAATTATTTGCTGGCCACCAGTAACTTGAATCCGACTAGGAAGCATATTCTTGTAGATAATGCCATAGGAGCTCTAGGCTTTTATAGCAAATTAAAGATGAATCATCTGTTACACAGAAGGGTGGCTTTGACAAGCTAATCATTCACTCGGTATTTTAGACTTCGTTTAAACACACTGCAAGCCATCCGCTCCAAATGTCTTCGTGTTTCCGATGTGCCTGGGTTACCATTTGCTATGCATTAGATACATACTGAAAATTGAATTTCAGATTAGAAGCAGCTCCCGTTATTACACCAGACAAATTGAATTTGTTTTCATCAAACAGTGGTTTGACGGCTTGGGAGATAACATTAACGCCGGTTCTTTCATCCCCGGCAGCTCACAGACCGCGCGGCAGAGCCAGGGGCAGGAGCCACAGCCGCCTCCCAGCCCTCCTTTGGTCATTTCTTTGCATTAGTACTTGTTGGAGTCAACCCTGCTTTTTCTCAGCAACGCAAGTATTGGATGCGGCAGGCTTGAGAGCCTAAGGAAAGCGGCTTGGCAGAGTATAGGAAACAAGTCCGGTGCTTTCACGTGACATTTGTATCATAAAAAAACCCAGTACTGCCAAAACTAGTTGCTCTTCCAGACTGGCCCCCTCAAACACACCTATGATCAGATGGGAACTCAGGACTAGAAGCCCATCAAAACTATGCTCTGCACGATCCTCTGCACCATAAATCAAGGCAGGTGAACACTGTGTGACTGCCACAGGAATGTTGTACTTTGGCTGCCAAGGATGCCCTTTCTTCTACAACTAACTGGAGAATGTTGGTGTCTGCCGTGCCAGGTGAGCTGACGAAGGTCACTGGGGACTGGGTTTCCCCCATCGTAGTGTCTGGTAAGCACAGACACAGGGTATGTGACAGGTCACCCACCACTCACGGCACCTCAGCTGTCTCTACAGCAACCAGAGGAAATCTGAATTCACATTGACTTGTCCCCACCTCCCTATGGGAACACAGCAGACGCTCTCTGAAACAAACATTGCACCTGGCTTTATAATATTTAAGTCTTTTTTTTGCTCTCTTTTAGAAAGAAAAGTATCCATGGAGCTGCATAACAAAAAGCAATTTGTTTGCCTAGACATATAAAAGCTGCGCATCAAGTCTTAAATAACCCATAAGTTAATAAGTGTGTGTGGAGGGGAAGGGTTGGGGAGGCAGAGCTGAGCTCTGCACTGCAGGGACAGAATTAGCTTTGAAAATAAATGTTCATTTGACCCCGTTTCCTCTGCTGTGAGGATGATACCCATCCTTCCTTCCTTTCCTTCCTTCTTTCCTCCCTCCCTTCCTTTCCTTCCTTCCTTTATTTCTTCTTTTCTTCCTTTCTTCCTTCCTTCCTTCCATCCTTCCATCCTTCCCTTCCGTCCTTCCTTCCACGGGAGAGGTCTGTCTGCAGTGAGACATCTCTTGATGGCAGAGCCCTGATGTGTCAGCAGACTGGCCCAACTGGAGTCTTCTACCTGCAGCCTCTGGGGGGCTCGAAATACCCACGAGATGGAGCAGATTGCAAAGGGTGGGGGTCTGCGCGCGTGTGTGTATAAAGGAAGGAGAGTGTGTATTATATTTATATATATAAATACATGTATATGTGTGCATACCTCTGAAGGTAAAGTCACTCTGCCAGCCTGCCTGTACACCCAATATCTCGTTTCTGCCCTCCACACAACGCAAACACCACTGCACCTCCGTTTCCCTGGTTGCACGTCTCGCTTCAGGAATTGCGTGTTTTCCTCCTGCCTGCTCGCTCAGCCCCTACCTCTGTCAGCGACTGGAACGGCTTTTTCAGGTCCACCACGTTCAAGTTTCCGATCAGAGGAAGAGGTCGTGGCCCAGGAGGCAAACTTGACTTCTTCAAGCTGGTAAGAAAGTAAAGCAGAGCGAGCAGCCCCGCTGCCAAACAGAGCAGGGGGGGAGAGCCCACGTACTGCAGCAAACTCTGAATGGCCATGTCTAAATGGGAGTGTGGGTATGGGCACCTCGGGGTCCCTTTATAGCCCTTCTGTCATTGCCTGAACACACCTTCTGGGGAAGTGGCTTTACACGGAGAAAAGGACTCTGAGGTCTTGTTTACTTCCATTTAGACCAGATGTACTTTTTTCCCCTGCCAAATAAAGCACCCTCTTTGGTTCCCAAACATGGATTATCTTAATCTGGAGCTCCTATTTCATTACAGCACTGGGGCAAGGTGTTTGTTTTCCAGTGAAAATCTGTGTTATGGGCACGTTATGGTCTATGTGATTTCAGGGGCAGAATTAAGGGACAGGGCCCATGCTGGATTGCTGTCCCAGTGCCAGGTCACAGGACTCAGCTGGACCACTGGTGATGCAATGGAGGAAGCCGGATGCAGGTGGGAAAGCTTACAATAATGCGTGGCCCAGGGTGCAGCTGGCAAGGAAGTTCTCGGGGAAGACAAGGCTGACCAAGGAGGGGATGGAACCATGGTGGCAAGAAGATGTGCTCATTCAGGATGGCAGATGAAAGTCCGTCTCCTTACAGGAGACAGCTCCCAATTCCCATTGCTTTCCTGCCACCCCAGTAAAATCACCTCCTTGAGAAACAGTGTTTTCATTGCTGACGCTGTTGATCTCTGTTCCGAAACTCCTCTACCAGCAATCCCAAAATGCCCCTGAAACCATTTCAGTCACTATTTTGCAGTCTGCTGTCCAGAGGACTGTGTGCCTGGGTGTCCATCTCTGTCCCTGAGTTGGGCGATGACTCTTTCACTGTTTATGAGCAGATGCGTGCAATCTTCTAGGAGAAACCGTCCCCTCCGGGCAATCCCTCTGCCTAGATTGGGAAAGAGATCCTGGATCTTTGTAACCTGGGAGGAGCCAGGACTAGGCTGTGCCGCCGGCCAGGCAGAGGACGGAGGAGGGATGCTGCTTGGGCGGCTATTGCCGAGGGGGTGCCAGCCAGGAGGAGCACACGGCGGCAGCTTTGGCGCTCTGGGTGCACTGAGTCATGCCCCATGCCGGGGCAGGGTCCCGCAAGAGCCCGCGTGCCCGGGCGACGGCTCCCCGGGAACCACCCGCACCCTTTGCATCCTCGGGGGAGGACAACAAGGCAGAACTGATTGTGAACAGGAGGGCACAGTTTTAAATAGTGGCTCTGGGGGAAGGAGCCAATGTGATGCTCTATCACATATTCTCAGCTGGGGATATTTTGCTCCCCAGTTGCAGATTCTCTCAGATGACTGGACTGCTGTTCAACCCTTTAGAAATCTTTAGTTTTAATAATACTTTTGCTAGAATCCTCCGAGGCTCCCGGGTGCAGGCTCCACTGATGGAAAAATGATGATTATTTATTAATAATAATAAAAGTACATTAGCCGAAGGCAAGGGGAATCAATAAACTCTAACTAGATTGACAAGAAAAAGGTGCCTGCACGTCTGCCTGTTCTCCCAGGCTTGTTATCAAGAGTGGAGTTCTTCATAAGGAGGAATTACTCTCTGCAGAAGATGGCTGGGCAGGGCGGGCAATGAAAGGAGGGCAATGGATGGTGATGTCCATCTCAAGATTTGCTGTGCAACTTCGGAGGTCTCAGCCTGGGCCCTCTTCTCTGGGACATTTCCATGAATATCCTGTTCTGTCAGACTCTTCGCTGAGCAAATGCTGTGATCACTGGGACTCTTGAGACTTTGTAAGATACAGTAAGAGTGAGGAAAAAAATCCTTATGGGCGCAGTTGGGTACAGATGGAGGGAATTTGCAGTTTCTGTTTACGTACAGCCACCACTGCTCTGTTGGAGTGGAGCTGGTTACTGCATAGACGACAACAGTGCCTCAAGAAGGACAGGGAATGGCTGGAGAGGGGACAGCAAAGGGCTACACAGGTGATGAAGGGACTGGAGCATCTTTCTTACAAGGAAAGGCTGAGGGACGTGGGGCTTTTCAGTCTGGAAAAGAGAAGACTGAGGGGGGATCTTATCAATGCTTATAACTACTTAACGGGAGGGATGGGAACAGTCTGTCTTCAGTGGTGCCCAGTGACAGGACAAGAGGGAACGGGCACAAACTGGAACACGGGAAGTTCCATCTCAACCTGAGGAGGGCCTTCTCTGCTGTGAGGGCGGCAGAGCAGTGGCAGAGGCTGCCCAGAGAGGTGGGGGAGTCTCCCCCTCTGGAGCCATCCCAAACCCGCCTGGACGCTGTCCTGTGCCACTGCTGGAGGTGCCCCTGCTCTGGTGGGGGTGGCACTGGGGGAGGTCCAGAGGGCCCTTCCAACTGCCACCATTCTGTGATTCTACAAGGGCTTTCAGACTGTTTAAAACTTCAGGTTGTACCTGGTGATAACATACTGTTATCCTGTCTCAAGCAGTGAGCCCATGGACTTGCAACCTGCTGGACTGATGCTGGACGGTGGGAAGTGACGGATGAGCTCTCCAGTGGGAGGGAATCATCGCAGTTTTAAAGTACAACTAATGTGATGTCCTCACCTCCATTTCTCACTCGCATACATGGCTTCCAGTATGCAATCCTGAACACAGCCCACAGCTGAGTTGTTGGCTCGCAGGTGAGGCATCCCACACAGGACTGGGCAGAAAACGTTGCTCGCTTCTCATGTGTCTTTGTCTTTCTACCAGCCCAAGCCAGAACCGACACCATCTTCAGGTAAGCAGACTTTGCAGGCATAGCTCAGGGAAATAATCAGTTCCTCTGAGAAAATGAGCCTGTACATTAAACAGCCACAGTCATCTAACTTCTGTGTGCTCATCTGGGGAAGGACATATAATCTTCTAATGGGACATAGGTCAATAATGCTACAGTAACAGTAGGATAATGCAGAGAAAGAGCTGTTCTAAGGCCATAATTCAGTCAATGAGTTCTGATAACATAATAAACCATGAGAGTGAACACCAAGTGCTTGTGTGCCTTGCAAGGCTCTGCAACTGATTTACAACCTCAAGAGATGCCTATCAGCCCGTGCATTGTTATCAGGGATATATAAAGCATGAGCACACCCTATTAAACATTAACATTTTTAAAGACTCAGATGTGTTAAAACTCAGGCTGCTCCTTGCTAATGGGTTTTGCTCACCTTGACAAACGACAGTGCAAAAAGAAATCAAAAGCTTTCCGACTTTGACCGCCTTCCATTTGTCATAATTATTGCATTGTTTTATTGGATTACACCCACTTCTTCCCATCCTGCAAATCGGTATTTCTGTAGGATCACTACAGGGTAGCGATCAGTGTCTCAACTGTTCAGTATGATCATTTTGATATAAATAACTTGTACTGAATTTCTTTTCAGTTTTCTTTCAAATCGGTGTGTGTTGCACATCTACTCTGGGAAGAGAGACTCCTGAAAAATACTTTTAAAAATCAGTATTTTACTGCAAATTTTCAGTGAAAGATTCTTGGGGTATTTTCCATACTCTGCGCTGAAGGATTGTATATGATGGGTCTGGTCACTGGGAGAATAAAAAATAAAAACACCGTGCATGGGATTAGTGCGTTGTCTCTGTGCAGCGCATAAGGTGACAGTATTTCCCACTCGTGTTAATCATTTCCCCCTTTTAGCAAAAACCATTCTCAGGAACTTTGTTGCTTTTAAAAGCTTTGTTCTCAGACTGAATAGATGTCATTCCTTCATGAGCCTCACTCGGTGACAAAACACATGGGAGAGCCTGGGATTTGGTGCTGGAAATGTACTTTATAATATGCATATCTACAAAAATATTAGCAGAAAAATCCATGGTGACTCCAGCCAGAAGCGTGCCCTTCCAGACGCCATACTCGGGCCGAGGCAGCCTGAGCTGGGAAGGTAGTATTGAGGAGGTCAACTTTTGAAGAATTTATTTTCAAAATATGACTGCACAGACCAAATGCCTCCACATAGCTCCAAGGATCTTTTTGTTCTGGGTCTCTAGCTTCAATCTATCTCAACGCGGTACGGCGGGAATTGTATTAATTCAAGGGCAGTTTGGGGCATATCACGAAGGGTGATTAGTTGGTCGGTATCTACAGAGCCAGGGGCCGAGCGTCTTACTTTTGGGCCCCCTGTCGTGATGCAGATAGAGACGTGGATTTAGAAATACAGGAATGGCAACCAGCAATGTAAGAAAAAGGGTTGCTTTGGCTTTCAGTGCAGTGTTACTATTTCTACCACGTTCCCCTCTAACCTGATGAGGCTTTTGCTCAGTCATAACAGAAAATAAGCTATCATTCTGTACATCTTTGCAGAGCACGTAACATATTAAGGCCCTGACCTTACTGGCATGAAACTATGATTTCCCTGTAAGTGCAAAACAATAATATTTCATTAAACACCCACAACAGAAATCCCCGTTCCCCAGACTATTCTGGCAATATTCTGCATTTTTGCTTGTCTAGGAACCTGAATTAAAAGGGAGAAAAATGGTCTACAACAGCCTGTGGCAGTGATGTAGCAAGAGACCTTCTGTAAGAGCTGGCGGCGTGCTCGCCGGGCGAGGGCGAGGCGTAGGAATGAGTGATCCTGGAAGGATGTTTCTCTGAGGTGTGTTCTGTGCCTGGGCTGGGAACAGCAGTCTCAAGGGCACAAATTCCAGCGTCTGAATGTGCTTGGTCTTGTTCAACTGATTAATTTCTTACAGCTATCCCAAGTCAAGCTACAAAAACCCCTAGGACTTTACTCAAAGCCTTTCATGGCTTGTCAATAAATTATTTTCAAATTAACTACCTGATAATTTGAATCTGTAGGCTCTTAAAAGATGCAGCATGGTGAGAGAGAGAAAATAATGAAGGTCCTGGGCTCTACCCTGTCCATAAAAAGGAATAAAGGTTCTGCTCTGATCTATTATTCAGTTTGGTGCTTCCAAAAGTAATGTTGAGCGTGGAAAAACTCGTTCTGAAGGTACATTTGTACAACTGACAATAAGCGCCAATAGTGGAATCAGTTTTCAGTGTGATCGGACAGCATTATAAAAGAGAAAACATTTTTTTTTAATGTTACTTTAGTCCATAATTAATGACTAAGAGTTCTGATTCAAGCAAAGGATTTTATTTTTTTTTTTAACCTATCGAGTTGTATAACTTGAAAAGGGAAGATCCAAGATTTTCCCTAGTTTGGGGAGACTTCTAATCTGAGCCTTCTAATTTTTGGAAAGGGCTGAGGACTCCAGAGTAGAGATACTGTAAAACACTGGATGCTTTATGAATTATCTGATCTTTCTTGTACAATGGGCACCTTTTTACTGAAATGGCTACTTCAGATTTCCCTCGTGCTGTGAAAGTCTCTCACTTCTTTGAAAGACGGTGTGTGAAAAGTATTTAAGTCTCTGTTTGTGGCACTGCTCTTTGTGGCTCTGTTTTTATTGAATTCTTTTGGAACTGGTTGGCTTAATCTGCAAACGAGATATTTTTTCTTCACACTGATTATCTAATGGGGGTTTCATTTGATCTCCTTGGGAAAAATACATACTAAACTGCTAAAGCACATGTATTAGGTTCTGAGACAAACTGTACCTTTAAAAGAAACTCTAGAAGATACAACTGACATTTGCAATAAAAACATTAAGTAAGCATAACCAAACACCTGCTACTATGCCTGACCTGAATTTGGGTAACTACAAAATTTAAGACTCCAAAGAAAGATATTGAGTTAATTAATAGATAATCAAAACATTTGGATATAGTATAATACAGCAAGATGATATAGCCTTTGCATAGGAATGTCACTGTCTGTTTGGGAATAATTCCACTGTGGGATCCCTGCATATGTTTTTCGTTTGATTTCTTCCTTCATCGCATGGGGAATCAGCAAGTCAGCCACTCTGCCAGAAACTAAGGAACATAATTTGGGCAGTTTGCTAAAATCAAGTGCCTGGACACTTCAGTTAATGTTCAGATAAACCAAAGCTGCTTCTCTGCTGCTCAGTCCTCCGAAACAGAGAAAGAGTTTGCTGCATGTATTTATGAAAGAGGAGTATCTCCCTTTCACTGTTAAGTGTTATAACGAAGTCAAGTGGAAAAGTGCTATTTACTATATAATAAAAAACATCTATTGTTCATAGGCCTGAAAACATAATAAATAAAATCTTTTATTTCAGGCTGTGTAAAGCAGTTGCTTATGCAATAGAACATGGTGTAATTTTCCATTTACAATTTCAATACTGTAATAAGAAAGCAATCAAAGCATAAACAAAATGCTCTTTAAATGGGGCTGCAGGTAATATTTCTATAATGGCTGTCCTTAACAATTGCAGCTTTTTTTTTTTTTTTCTCCCAGCATCGAATTCCTTCTACTTATCTCAGTCATTTAATTAAAAGAAAATCAACTTAAAACAGATGAAAGACCATCTTAAACCAGCTGCAGCTATGGGCAAAGAAGAAAAAAGACTCTTAACAGCATAATCCACAGTTAACACTCGGGTGGGTTAAATTAACACCATTTCTCATCCTTCTTTCAGGATGAGAGCCGAGGCTGTGCAGAGAGCATGCTGTAAACCTGTGGGCTAAAGAGGTGTGTGTCTTGGTTATCTTCTGGAGGATCTGGAAGGTCACTGTTCCCCAAGCATCTGCCAATGACCGCTTGGTTTTACTGGCCTCATTGGCGTTGGCGTCGCGTGGTGGGGAGCCGCCTGCTCACTCACCGCTGGTAGGAGGCATAAAATAACTCGGTGCTGCCCGTCAGGTTTGTGCACGGGCACTAAAGCGTGAGGATTAATGAGGGATGAGCAACCATGATGCTGCCGCCCTGGGCAGCTGATGGGGGAGTTCACGTCACTGCACCGGGACAGGGATGGCTCTTCTGAAATCCTGCTGGATTTCTACATAAAGCTGGTATTGCCTCCCGGGGGGACTCAGCCTTGCCTGCTGACCCCCAGGGCTCTGGATCGCACCGCCGGCCAGAGCTGGGTCCTGGAAAATGTGCCTGTAAGCCAAGGCCCAGTGCGCAGCAGTGGTGGGAGAGGAGCTTGTTCTTCATGGCAGAGGAAAAGGAGGAAGTTCACGAAGTTCAACAAGGCCAAGTGCAGGGTCCTGCATATGGGTCGGGGCAATCCCAGGCACGACTCCAGGCTGGGTGGAGAATGGATGAGAGCCCAGAGGAGAAGGACTTGGGGTGTTGGTGGGTGAGAAGCTCACCATGAGCTGGCAATGTGCGCTGGCAGCCCAGCGAGCCCCCGGCATCCCGGGCTGCGTCCCCAGCCGCGTGGCCAGCAGGGCGAGGGGGGATTGTGCCCCTCTGCTGCACTCTGCTCTGGGGCGACCCCCCTGCAGTGCTGCCTCCAGCTCGGGGGGTCCCAACAGCAGAAGGAGACGGAGCTGTTGGAGCGGGGCCAGAGGAGGCCCCGGAGATGCTGGGAGGGCTGGAGCCCCTCTGCTGGGAGGACAGGCTGGGAGAGTTGGGGGGGTTCAGCCTGGAGAAGGCGAAAAAGGGGAGACCTTATCCAGTATCCAAAGGGGCCTACAAGCAAACTGGAGAGGGACTTTTTCCAAGGGCATGTGGTGATAGGACGAGGGGGAATGGCTTCAAACTGGAAGAGGGGAGATTTAGGTTAGATATTAGGAAGAAATTCTTCCCTGTGCGGGTGGTGTGGAGGTGTTCAAGGCCAGGTTGGACGGGGCTTGGAGCAACCTGGGCTGGTGGGAGGTGTCCCTGCCCAGGGCAGGGGGGGGCACTGGATGGGCTTTAAGGTCCCTTCCAACCCAAACCCTCCTGTGATTCTGTAAGGAGCCTGGCCACAGCCCGGGCTCTGACCACCAGCTCCTGGGCAGAAAGGGAGAGACTCGGGCGAGGCTGATCCCGTATAAATTTGTTGATGCCCGTTTTGCTCTTTTGCCCCTCATTTCCGAACGGACGAGGACAAACCACTTTTCCCTGCCCCTCCGCAGGCAGGCTGCCCGGGCCCACCGCCCTCGCCCTTCCCCTTCCGTGAGCTCAGAAGTGAATGAGGAAAATAACACGGGTTTTATGAGAAGAAACCGTTGGATCTGGCAGAGGTCGGCCGAGCCCCGGGCTCGGGGGAGGAGGAGGGACC
>NW_009646541.1:1250368-1254456 GCF_000708025.1 Charadrius vociferus
CGCATGGAGAGGCAAGTGGTACCCCGGCCCCCGGGACACAGCCCGGCCCGGCGGCTGAGGGACAACCGGGCCAGGCCGGGGCGGGGAAGCAGTGGGGCTCCCTTTGCGGGGAGGGGAAGTGGCCCCGGGGTGGAGATGTTCATAGAATCAGGTTATCATCGAACAGTTTGGGTTGGAAGGGACCTTAAAGCTAATCTCGTTCCACCCCCTGCCCTGGGCAGGGACACCTCCCCCCAGCCCAGGTTGCTCCAAGCCCCGTCTAACCTGGCCTTGAACACCTCCAGGGATGGGGCAGCCACAGCTTCTCGGGGCAACCTGCCCCAGGGGCTCGCCACCCTCAGAGTCAAGAATTTCTTCCTAAGAATAGTAATTTCTTCCTAATTTTTCATGCAGGAAGTTTGTGTCCCCGTAAGAAGCAGGTGTCTTTTGTGGCTTCAGCAGCTTACATGGCTCATGTTTTTGCTGTGGTGTAGAAATCCAGCCCAAAGGCTGGGATAACTGTGAGACTTGGTCAGCTTCCACTGTGCACAACTGCCTTTCCCAATGTGGAGCTTTTTTTTTGTTTTTCCAGCTATGGTTACAAGTTAAACTTTTTAACTTGTTCCTCAGTTTAAGTGAAAAAAGCGGTGGTTGGTTTTCTAGGGATGTTTCCATTCTTGCGTTGCTGTGCAGTGCTTTCTGTTCTGTGGTGAGTCACAGAGCTCGTTGGGAAATGCACGAAGGGTGTTACTGAGTGCACTTAAATACAAGGATGCTTGTATATACACTGCATGGGCTGGTGATGAGGAAGGCTGCAAATCAAAACCAGTTTGAAAATCAGTACAGCAAAGTATAGTGGCACCACGAATGCTGTTCTACAGCACATCTGTTAGAAATCTGGTAAATGGCACAGGTAGAATTTTAGGAAGCTCTTACGCAGTCTGTTAATTAGAGATAGCCAAGAGTTGGGTCAGTTTCTGAGGAAACTCTGACTCAATATCTAATATCAGGAAACAACACATTTAATTGGAAAATTGCTCATAAGAGAAAAAAGTATCCCTGAATGTTGCTTTCCTAAAACTGAAGTTTCTGAAGATTTGCCAAGCGACAGTCACTCACTATGGATGTCTTGGATTTCTTTAGAGTAAATAACATTAAATGAAACAGAAAATGCTGCTGTTCTCTTGGTTATAGACTCTGTTCTGCATAATGGTTTTGTTGTTTTGTTGTTTTTAACTTAGGCAACTTATGGCTAACGAACCGCTGGAAAAATTGGGATTTAAAGATCTGATAGATGAGAAAACACAAGCAAAACCTGAAAAGTTGTAATGAAGAAAGACAACTTCACTCTTCATGTATGGAAAGCATAACTCTTGTGTAGTACATATTGTACATTCTGTTCATACTGCAATAGGGTTTCCCGAAGGAACCTTTTTTTAAAGTTAAATTTTCCTAAAATAAGATTTATTTTAAATGAGCAAAAGTACTGCCTTTGTCTACTTTCCTCAAGTATTTCTTAACTTTTTCCTTTTAATTTCTCTAGCCTGTTCTCAAAGATCCATAAGAACATTTTGCCTGGGAGAAAACAGTTATTGCCTGAAGTGTTCTCCTTGTCTCTGTAAGAACAGTGAAATCTTATTTTAAAAAGACAGCCCCCTCCCCACCCACCCACCCCCTTTATTGTGTTGATCTTGAGCTGTAGATTAATCTTACGTGGGCATTACTAATATGCTTACGGCACTTACTTGTCAGGTGGAAATAAAGCTGTTACGGTACTTGCAAGTTGCTTTTTATTAAATACTGGTATTAATCCCTGTCTTTGGGGTGATCTTCTCAGCCTGCTATGAAAAGCACTTGGGTACCAGGGCGGAGAGGTCGGTCTTTTAATCTTCATCATTGTTGGGAGAGTATTGCTAGTTCCAGACACCAGTCAGGTAGTGATTCTGCTTTTATTTACCTTGCCAACAGTGTTCACCTAACTTTATTTCACCATTTCACTGCGAATCTTTCATTATGAATATATTAATTTCTCCAAGTAAAGCTGCCATATGGTTTGGGTTTTTTTATATTTCTGTGGTGAAATCAGTGTGGAGACTGGAGTGGTATTTATTTGTGTTCGAAGTAACTGTGAAATGTACATATAAAGGTGATTGGACAATTTTATTCTTTTAAAAACAAATGTTTTATGTTAAAAACCAGGGCAGATCAAGAGTTAGCTGTCTAAGAAATACAGTATTTCTTTCCGAAACACGCAGCGCAGCTGTGCATTGAGAAGGTAACGCAGCAGGCCGTGCAGTAGATGAGCAGTCAGGTCTAGTATGTCTTTAAGATCCCTGATAGGTGCGTGTGTAACTTAACCATGAATTATCAGAGCCAGCGGTATTTCTCTCGTGTATACTAATGCAAACGAGTCTTTCTTAATTAATACTGAGTTTAAGCCAAAATAATTTGGCCTGTTAGCCCCCTAGAAATATGTTTCAAGCAGACAATAAATTTGTAAATCCTCTGGATGTATTTTGCACTGTATTTCCTGCCCTGTTCCCCGTACCTTTTTTTTTTTTTTTTTCCCCTTTTTTTAGCCCAGTGAATCATTTCTCTGCGTATCTGCTCTCAAACAGCAAGCTGTAGGGTCAGGGCCTGCAGACAGTGATACACACACTGTTTGCCAAAGCAGTTCCCCCACCCTGTCTCCTTTATTTGGTGTCCTCTGTTTGATACGTCTCACCTTTCCTGCTGTCTGCTATTATTCCTTTTGCTGCTGCTTCCCTCCACTGTGCATTTGTTCACACGAAGATGCAGGAAAGGGTAAAAGAACGTTTTCTGCTCTTCATATTGACGGTTGGAGCTGGGATTTAAATTGTTGCTCAGGTCTAATCTGATTGAACAGACTGCAGATAGTTCAGAGCGGGTCCCTGTTTGAAAAGAATGTTCGCTCGCTGCTGCATATTTTTATTCTCCTTCATTCTACTGTTTAAATTATATCCTTTGGTGAGATTAGTACATTTATAGAAGAGAAAGCAGAGATTTTGTTGCTGAAACAGATATTAAAAGACTTTATATTAAACCATTGAACAAGAGCTTTCTTTCAGTGATACTGAGTAAGAATTATTAAAATTATCTCCAGCATCTTCAGAAGAAAGAAATCAAATTTCATGCTTCTGTGCTCCCAGAATATTATAAGGCGAAGTGAATCCCTGGTGGGTATGAAAGAACCCACCAGTGGTGGTGGAGTGCGCCGGGCTGTTCTCGGGGGGAGTCTCGTCTCTGGGATGTTGCTCTGCGCTGTCGTTTGGCGAAATGGTTACTTCGTGAGTTAGATGTGTGTTTCTCCGAGACAGTTGACACCAACGCTGTCCTCCAGGTTATTACAGAGCAAAAGGGGTGACATGTTTGAAGTCTTGAATGGCTGAATTTTGACTGTTGAGCTGGAGTGGGAGGTGCCATTTGAAGCATCCCAGATTGCACGCTGAAGGAGGGGCCGCTGGGGGCTCTTGTCTTTGCTTATGGCGAACAAGGCCCAGATTTTGGACCTGGTGCAGGTGGGATGGTGGGGAAAAAAAAAGCAGTTTCAAAAACGTTTTGGCACGCTGAAATGAAGAGTGCTGTGCGCTGCCTGTAGGCCTGGAGTCCTCCGGTAGCGTTACAGCGACGGAGCCAGAAGGACCCTGCGCAGCACAGACGGAGTGCGCTGCTGAGCCACCAGAACGGCCAGGGGACGCTTCATCCTTCCCAAAATAACTACAGAAATAGTCATTACCACCCTAATAGGGAATGCTGGGGTGAGGGTTTTGCACCTTTCACCAGCCCAAAGAGAACATCCTCATTCTGTCCAACCCTCCCCACCCCGCGTTTCGCCGTGCCTCCCAGCGCGGGGGGTGAGCCTCGCAGCGCCGTCCCTTCCCGGCAGGGCGGGAGAAGGGCTGTGAGAGCAGAGGTGAAAGCTCAGGAGTTAGCAAAGGCGCCTGTTTCCTGGCTGTGAGGCATGGGCTGGAGAAGAGAATCCGTGTAGTGGAGCTGTAAGGTGAGCTCGGGGCTGGTGAGGGCCGTCAGCTGATCTCCACTGAGATCCAGTGCAGCTCAGAGGTGGTGGAGAAACGAGTCATTAAGGA
>NW_009646541.1:1254469-1264318 GCF_000708025.1 Charadrius vociferus
TTTTCCCAACTTGCTCTGTGGGGCGAGTCCCTGCAACACCGGAGTCTTCTGGGAGAAGTCTCGGAATGGCCTTCAATTTGTTCCCACCAACATACAGATTGTTAATTAAAGCCTTTCCATATAAAACTCTTTATTTTAGCCTTGCTTGTGGAACCCTGGCTCCTGTGAAATGTGTACAAGCCAAAGGAAAGCCGTAAGTTTGTGGTTACCTTCTCTTTTCCCATACCAAGGAGGAACCTCTGCAGGAGCCTGACACCGAGTCGGGACAATCGCTGCTCTGAAGGCTGAGCTGCGGCGTACGTGCTGTGGGGACGCGGTTTGCCAGGGCTGCCCGTTGCTCTGTGGATCTGTTTGGGGTTGATGCTCTGCTGCGTGTGGCACCCGGAGCGAGGCGAGTCCCACGATAGTGCGGTAATCTTCACGCGAGAAGCCGCCTGCGCTGGTGGTGCCGTGAAGCCCTGGCTGCTGACAGACCCTGGGAGCCGGAGAAACGCACGCCATTGCACAAGGAGCTTCGGTCAGGATTGCTGTACAAAATTAATTGCTGTACAAAATGAATCGCTGTAATGGTACAGGTGTGGAAGGGACAGCCCGAAGCAGGAGGGAGTGTTGACCCTGTTGGAGCGAAGGTCTGTGTAAGCTGTTAACACAATAATAGAAATTGATAATTGAGGGGGCTGTAATGGTCTTTCCTGTAGCTTTTCTTTAGCAAAGCCTGGTTGACACCACAACTCCAGGCACCCTCCTGCCTGGCATCCTGTCCCAGGGAGTCCCCCGAGGGCTCGGGGCCAGCAGAACTTTGCATGTGGCACTGAGGAGAGCCTTGCCCGCGCGTTCCCCCCTTCTTTGCTCAGCTTAGAATCCATTCAACCACAAAGAGCTTAACCTTGATCACCGCAGTTATTTACAGAATGAACATTGCTGCAAGCCAACCCCGGCGCTGCTCCCCGGGAGACCTTGAGCTGTAGGTGTATCTCTCGAAACAACCGCGCTGACCTGCAGAACAAGGAAGAAAGGGTCTAATAAACATTTCCAAGGCTCCCGGTGTCCTTTCATAGAAAAGCCTATACACAGAGAGCCTCCTGCGCTTGCGCTGGAAGCGGGCCATGGGGCAAAGTCCTTTGCAGGAGCCCAGAGAGCCTGTGCCCCCGCTGTGCTGAGGGGGGCTGTCGGTGCATCTGCCGCCTGGCGGGGGCGGGTAGCTGGTGTCGCAGAGGGGCTGCATCTCTGGGCACCCGTAAAGCCAATGTTTGGGGTTGTGCACAGAGCTACACGTGGGCAAAGGGTGTACCCAGCTGACCTTCACGCTTGGTCCTCCCCCCAAATCCTCTTCCAAAGCGTTCTCCCCAGTTTGTCCCGCCTGCCTCAAGGGCACAGATGTCCTTGCGGCTGGGCATGGCGCTTACGGCGAGCAGTCACCTGCTTGGCTTCCTTTGCAGACCACAGAGTTGCTGGCCTTTGCTGCTGATTAATTGCCCTTTGCAGCAGAAAACAAAATGACTTTCACTTGCTGCTGCTTTTGTAGGTTCGGCTTAACCAGCGCTAACACGGGGAGGGAACTAGACCGGTCAGAGCACCTCTCGGATTCCACCCCGTTGTTATCTCGCTCCGAGCAGGCCTGGAGAGCGCTGGGAGGCGATGCGGTTTCCCCAGAGCTGCTGGAACGCAGCCTGGAGCGCTGCGCCGACGCAGTTCAGGATCGGGAAATACTGTAGGCAGGGTATGAGCGGAGGACCGGCCGCCTGCTCCCCGTACACAAAGCGTCTGTAGCATCGCTTCATGCTGGAGGCTCTGAAAAGCGCCTCGGGGATTCTGGTTCCACTGGAGAGCAGTATGTTTCTACGTTTCTAATCCGTGATTCCCGGGATGGGAATGATGCTTTTGCCAGTATGCGACAGTGTGGGCATTTCTGGTAGCGTATCCAGTGACCCCCAAAGGGCTTTAGTTACTTTTCCTGCCTCCCTTCTGGAAGACATCCTCCCGCTAAATTGGCTATGTGGCATACTGTGTCAGGTTTCCCACAAAAATCAAAGCTCTAATTCAGATTAATTAAAAAGAAAAAGACTGGAAGCGCACTTGCAAGGGTCCATTTTCCCTTCCAGGGTGTTTCAGTAGAAATCGGATGTCTGATTAACCTTATCCTGGTTCTTTTTTTTCTTCTTTTAGTGATTCTGCTGCTGGGAGTAGCTGGCAGTGCTGCATTTCCGTCAGGATGCAGCAGATTTTCTACCTTACAGATTTCAAGACAAAATGCCTTCCTTCTGGAATGAAGGTGCCATATGGCTTGTAATGCATAATTGATCACTGCTCAAAATAGGAGCTTCATAGAAAGTCACCTACACGTCCAACGTGTCTGTGCAGAGGACTTGATAGACCTTGAGGCATTTTTTTGTTTCCTGGGACCGACGATGGCACAGGGACAGATTTTTATGGATCTTCCTAGAGGCTCTGATGTGTGTGCTCTCGCTGTAGCACTGCACAGACTGTTTCACCACTGGATTGTTTATTCCTGTTATTCCAGGAGATTTTGGGACTTGCATTAGCAGGTGCATCAATCTCACGCTTGCTGGGCTGGGCTGGGTGAAGAACACCCCAGACAAGCCTGGCACGTAGCCCAGCAAAGGCCACCGTTACTTCTGTGGGTGTAAGACGGTGCGGGAGCATCCAATCTGGTGGGCTGAAGCCAGCTCTTGCCGTCCCACGATTCCCCACCTCCGGTGGGACGCGTAGCTGTCTGCACGAGCGGCCTTTCCCAGCTCCCAGGCAGCGCCAGGCAGGTTCCCGCGGATGCGGGAGGGATGCTGTGCTCCCGCTGGCTGGTAATGAGCAACGCCATAAATCACCTGGTCCTGGAGATGCTTTCCTGTTCAGGTCCTTATGATTATGGCAAAATTAGGAGCAGTGGTAGGAAGGAGCCCTGCTAAAAGAGAGTAGTGAGGGTGAAGAAATCAAGGTGATACCAAGAATGACCCAGGTTTTTAACTTCATTTTGATTTAAAAAAGCAGGCACTGGGGGCTTCTGCAGCCCCTTTGGGCAGCTGAGTCCTTTGGCTATTTTAGTGACCTTCGAGGAGCTGACAGCCCCTGGAGCTGGAGGATTTCTGGTTTCCTCAAGGCTAGCGAGAGCTGCTCAGCAAGAACCTGCTCACACACCTGGTTCTGACCGTGCTTGCCAAGCTGCTCGTCAAGGAGAGCGCGTGGGAAGGCAGCCGCATGGGAGGAGGTGCTCCGCAAGGCAGTCAGCTCCGGTTTTGTTTGCTCAGTTTACATCTCTCTGTTATCAAACCGTGTTCTGGCTTTCAGCAGGGCTTGGAGGCACTCAATCTCCCTTTAGTGGACAAGGCAGGAGAACGGTAGCACTACAGAATCTGGGAGACCGGCACTGCCCTGAGGATTTGATGTGATGCTGTGTGCTGCAGCCTGCTTAGAGGTGCAGTCTGCTGCCGATCTGCAGAGGGCTTTTCCCTCTGGCTTGCTCCGACAGCCCCGCGGTCGCGTGGCTCGCTGGGCGGTCAAAAGGATTTCACCACGCTGAGGAAGCCAGGTTTTGGGCAGGCAGATCCAAATAGGAAAAAAAACTCCTGCTGCCACTCAGGAATTGCACAGAAGCTGCGGATCAGATCAGTGCTGAGAAGATTGCTGGTAACTCAGGATGCTGAACTGAGCAGGAGAAAACCCCCCGTTGATAAATGAGCCTTCACATCCCCCTGAATGAGGACCAAATAGGAAACCCCAGGGGCGTAATGAGGCCGGTTGCTTTCGTCGCTGGGGTTGCATCCCTCGGCTTTTGCTCTTTAGTGTGGACGTGGGAGTTGGGCTGCGCTGACTTCACCCCATGGGTTTAACAAGCCGCCTTCAACCCCCGTCCTCACCCTTCGCTGTGACCCAGCCCTTACAGAGCGCACGCTCGGGGGTGAGCCTGTTGTTCGGCACGTCTCCGGTGTGCGTGTGCGTGCTCAGAGCTGTTGCTAAGGCAGCATAAATCTGTCCCCCTCCCTCTATGCATTCAAATTTCCATCTGATGTAGAGGTATATGTCTACTGGGTCCATGCAGCCCAATGCCAGACTGGTACCCGTGTGGGAGAGCACAGGGGATGCCCCAGATCAGGTGTGGACAGTCTGTGTGCACAGACATCAGTGTGACTGGTACAGGTGAGCAGGGTGTGGGTCTCAGCTCGGTTCCCCCTCCCCAAACTGTGCTGCAGAGTCCGGTGGGAAAGAGGGACTGTCCACTGCCACCTACTAGGACGCAGCATGGAGAGGAACGTCTCTGGGAGGAGATGCGTCCTGGCCGCCTCGCGTGGGGAGATGCTGAGTGTGTGCATGTACAGCACCGAGATGTAACGGGAACCAGGTCAGCCCCGGGCTTTGGCAACAGGAGATGTGCGAGTTCTGGTTGAAGGGACAGAAATGCTGAGTTCACCGGCTGCTGGAAAAGAACCAGGCGGGCGAAAAATGAGAGCGTGTCTGGAACATCTACCGCCATCCTTTCAGCGTGCACGGCGGGAGACCTGCAGGTGTGGAGGTGCCAGCTAGAAAGACTCATTTGAGCAGAGAGATGTGTGGATTGATGGCTTTATTTCAGCTTATTTTAGCAAGTAATAGGCGGGGGGGAGAGATGTTTATCACCGAAACCAGAGCTGGGTGGTACTTTAGATCACAGCTCTAATCGGTCGGACTGACTTAGGCAGTAAATCACTTCCGCGGCGCTAATACACAGAGTGACGGGTATAGTAAACCCGCTATTGCGGCACTAACCCGGTCCTGCTGGGTCTTTGACTCAGGTTGGTGCCTCTGCGCCAGTTTGTTTATTAAAGCTCCTTCACAAAAGTCACCTGGGTGGCTGCTTCGACTCAGCCATCGAAATGGCTGTTCCCCTGCCATTCCCCCACCTGGCTTGGGCTCTTTTTATAGCCTGCTATAAAATTGTTTATTTTTGCACCTGCTTATAAAGGCTTTTCGGCCACAGGGGTCTCGTGATGTTGTTTTCATGGCTTCTGGAGCAGGGCTGCTCTGTTGTTGCTAGAAATAATTGCTGTTAATTAATTCTTTGCTGATTTTTCTTTGGCAAAGCATATTGAAATAAGCAAGCGAGCGAGCAGCATGCTCTGCGTCTCGACGTTGTGGGAGCTTTTGGCAGGCGTGTGGTGACATCCAAACAATCCCATCAGCAGCCAGAAGAAGGGTAGGATGTGGTCCTCAACTTTCTGTGGACAAAGTTAATTGGGGGAAGGCTCAGTTACCACCCCCAGCTGTTCGGCAGCTTCCTTCAGGCCATCGTTTCTAATCTCTTTCTAGAGAAAAGCCACAGCTTTGTTTCCACCTAATGCTTTATTCAAATCACAGCTCAGCAATGTTACAGAAAGTGATGTGGTCTCAGAAGCCTGAGCCGGAGCGGCAGCTGAAGGCAGCAGTGCGTGATACGAGACCCACTGCCGGGACCGATAATTGCACCGTTTTCTCTTTTCCTCTGTGCCCTTTTAAAATGCTTTGTCTTCTTTCCGAGGGACTCGGGCTCTGCTGCAGAAGACTTCCAGGCTAGAAGTGACGTGCTGGGCTTCAGCCCCTTGCTCCCTATCCTGTGCTCCTGCCTACAGCGTCGCTGTCGTCCTCTCGGCACTGGGTCCCGGCAGGAGCAGCCGGTGGTTCCCAGGACCCCGGAGCAGAGAACCGTTGGCTGTGCCGCTTCCACCTCCACCCTGCAACGGGACATCGGGAGGTTCGGTCTCCCGCTTGAACGTCTCCAAGCTGTTCCTGGAAGGATGAACCATCTGAGCCAGGCAGAGATTAAATTATGGGAATTGAGCAACAGCAATTTCCGAGATAAGTGCTTGCCCTGTGGTTTGCACGTGGAACCTGTCCTGCTGCTGTCTCTGACTCAGCCTGAACTGATGATGGCTGCTCTGAATAATCGCTTGGACTTTTCTTGGAGGAGCTGATACCCTGACGTATGAGGCTCTTCACACGTGTTGGCTTTCTCCATGCAGAGCTTCCCTGCACCTAAGTCTTTTAATTAGTATAAATCAGGAATAATGCTAAAAGCAGTGGTCTAACACTGGCACAGGTGAATTATTGTCTTGATGGGTCTAAACTCATCTTCTCTGAGAGCAGAAGAGAGCCCATCATTAGGCTGTAGACATCAGCCTGGCCAGAGCGCGGGCGGAAAAGAAACAGAATGGAAGGGCTGAGCACGGGATGGGCACACTCCGAAAAGCGGCTGGAGCTATTTTCCTTTCCTCTTGCATCTGTGAGAGGGCAGTTCTCAGCTCCAGGGTGTTGCAGAAGCCTAAAAAAAATGGTGCTTAAGTGAATCAGCAGAGAGGTTTTGCTCTGCACCGCCTTCTCGTCCCCACTCTCCCCGTTTTATCTCCCTCGCAGGGCATCTCTGTGGTCTGGCGTGCACGATGTTACCTGCACGGCTATGAAATGTCGGGAGTAAAGGGCTCTCCCTTTTTCCCCACCAGTAACGCCGGGCTTTGCAGCAGAGTTAACCACTATGCAAATGTGATGAAACCCTGACCTGCAAATTCCGGCGCAGCGCTTCGAGAGTTGCACAATGCGCAACGCAGGTGCAGAGCGGCTCCGCAGACGCCGGACTTCGCTCTCTCACTCCTGCACCCTCACGTTGTTTCCTCCTTGCATCGTCCTCTTCAGCTTGACCAACGCATCCCACCCGCGCGGATGCAGCGAGTGTGCTTTTCCCTGTTCTACGGGAGAAAAAGCCCACCGGGTCCATAAAGCAATTTGCTCAAAATCAGAGAAAGTTGGCATCGGTGACAGATTTTTTCAGTTCAGGAGTTTTTATTTGCCCTGGTCTGAGCTCTCTGCTCTGTGGCATTCCTCCCTCCCAGCTGTAGCCACTCTTGATTTAACTGGATAACCCAGAAAATAAGATTTGGGTTTTTTTTTAAAGAAAAAAACTCTAGGATTTCAGTTTCTTTCTTTTTTCTATCTTTTTTTTTTTTTTCTTTTGAACAGGAAACCGTACTGCAGCGGAAACGAGCTGCCTTAGCCCGGGTGCGGGTGGCCAGTGCTACGGCTTGTTCACACAAAACACAGGCTGCAAGAGCTGCCTCCCCCGTAGCGCTGCGGAAGCCCGAAGGATCCGGCCTGGCGCATCTCCTACTCCAGACAGTCTTGCTTGGATGCAGTCGCAGTGGCGTGAATTATTGATATTTCTGTTCGAATTTGCTGTTCGCACAGGGATTTGTAATGTTTCCCCGTGTTACGCTGTGAACGCGCTCCTGGGTCACATAAGGGGTTGAGTTTCACGGCCTTTTACTTGTGTGACTGTGACATTGATTTTGCCATTTTGGGGCTGGGGCTGCAAAACGAACTGAATAATAGCGTAAACAGCTCTTTCGTAACGAAGCGAGGCAGTCCCGGGGTGAAAGGAGCTAATCACGCGGAGGGGCAAGGAGAAGGTGTAGTTATGGCTGCGCGTTTTCAGGCCGTCACCACGAGGGTGATGAAAAGGTTTCCAGGAATTTCTGAGCATCCTTCGCCCTGCCCTCGCAGCCCGGCATTTCCAGCGGCTGCCCTCGCTGCCGCGGTGCGTAGCACCTCGGGAAATGGCATTAATACCGTCCGTTTCTAAGGCAACAACCTTGCGATTTAGAGACGACTGAGTTAAAAGCGCGCGTGTTTACAAACAAACACATTTTACACATAGATATGTAAGTATTCATGTACATATGTATATAAATTCGTATCAGACTTGACAAGTCACTCAGTGGTGGAGAGGCAGAAACCGCCTGAATGAGGGTGATGTATTGACGGTGACAATCGGTCTCCAGAGAGTTTGGCCAGAGACTTTGCAAGAAATAGGAGCAAATTCATGAAGTGTTCCCTGACAGGTCGTACCCACAGGCAGTGCGTGGGGAAAAGCTCAGAGGAGGTGTCGGCTCCCGCGGGCACGGGCAGTGGGGAGCAGTGGGAGGTGGACAAGCCTGAGCAGAGACACCCCTCGGCCTCCCGGGAGCCTCCGCCGGCCCCGACGGGGCAACCTTCACCCTGTGCCCCTGCGGGACGGCAAATTCGGACACTGTCCCTGCTCTGCGCTGGGAATCGTAATCCTGAAGAGCTGATGTCCATCAGGAGAGCCTCCCTGGCTCCTGGATCCCCCCTGGATCTCTCCCTCCCCTGTGCTGACCGACCCTGGAGCGCCTCTCAGCCCTGCATAAACCAGGAGTAAACCCACGGAGACACCCTTGTGTACACGAGGTTGAGCCAAGCCTTGGATTTTTCCACCGAGAGAGAGTTTAGCTTCAGTTCTTGGCTGATTTAGTTCCAACTTTCTCCTTCTCTCCCCACATCCCCTTCACCCACGTGGGATGCTTTTTTCCTGGCGTGAAATCCGGAGTAATTGGGATGGGACTTAAATGCTGAGGATGGCTGTGGATGGCCCCGTGCTGGCCCTGCTCTCCCGCTCCGCCTGTCCCTCACGACACGCTCCCCCCTCATGGTTGACAACAGGCTGGGTTAGATTTGATTTTATTACAAGATATAAATTTCTGTCTGCGGCCCTGGCTTCCAGCACGCGGAGGAGAGAGAGAGGAATTGCCTAGCAACCGGGAGAACAAAAAATTAAGAGAATCAATAAGTCTTAATGGAAACCTAAACAGAGACTTTAAAACCAGTCCTCCTCCCTCCTCCCAGCCGCCGTCCTGGCAAGTCCATGGTGCCACGCGGCATCACGGCTGTCATACACTCATAGAAGAGTCTGCCTGAAGGGTTCACCCAGTGCATCTTATAGCTGGAGCGCGAATGCAAACCTCACCTAACTTGGGTTTAGGCAGAGCTCTGATCCTGTAAGCGTTTACACCGCCAAGCATGAACACAGCGTGGGTTTGGAGGGTCGGGGCTACGACACTGTGCCGGAGCTGGTTTTGCTCAGCGGTGGTGAGAAGGTGGTGCGCGGCTCCAGGTGGATGCCAGCGGCTCGAAGGCGGACGGAGGAGAGGGTCTGGGTGCGGCAGCTCAACGGCTCCGCAAAATGCCGGTGCGTGGGATCGCGCCTCTGGTTCGCGCGGGAAGGAGTTCCCGGGCACCAGCAGCCCACACCCGTACAACCAGCAAACCCGGCGCGGTGCGTGACGCTGCGCCGCGTCAGCGAGGAGCAGCCCGAGGTCAGCTTAAAACAGTCGGAAATCAATTTGGTTACCGTTGCTTGGCTGCCAGCGCGAATGCAAAGGTCGTTTAGGAAAATGTGTTCCAGGCATTGGAGGAGGAGCACTGTCGACGCACCAGGGCACCATTCTGCCTGTATTTAAGGGCGTGTGCTATTTTCTTCCCGCAAAGCGTTCCCTGGAACCTGCTCGCATCCACGCAGGTTTGCAGGACCGGTGTGGCGGTTTAGTTGCGGAAGTTTTCCGGGAGCTACTCGCACGCTCCTCCTGCAGATGCTCAAGCGCACCCCAAACGCCGCGGGGAGCGAGGACGGGCTGAGCTGAGCTTTGCAGGAGGGTGCTCGGCTCTGGCGGAGGAAGCAGAGATGGACGATTTGAATGCGGGACTTGCTTTGCAAAACCAAAAATGGTTCTATAAGTAGAGCTGCAGGAACCACAAAGAGGCCATAGCAGCGTCGCAGACGTCTGTGAGCGGTACCTGAGAGGATGGTTTCAGCAGGGGTTAGGGCAGCAGCCTACGAGGCACAGCTCTGAACCCCTCCTCGGCCAGCGGCTTCCCGCATCACCCCCTCAGTCACCCTCTCATCCTTAGCTGGTAAAACAGGGACAGGAACGCTGCCCTGTAGGTGACGTGAGATGCACGAGTGGCTGCAGCCCTCAGTCCTGGCAACACAGCCATGCTGACGTGGGGATGCCGTGCCCCTGCCCCGGAGGTGCTTTC
>NW_009646541.1:1266286-1270215 GCF_000708025.1 Charadrius vociferus
CACTGCCGGACAGGGGACGGGGCCAGAATGTCCCTCTTCCTCTTCGTCCGCAGAGGGGAGAAGGTCCAAGCTTAGGAGCATCTTCCTCATCCTTTGGGTGGTGGATTGTTGGGGTCGGGGTGAGAGCGTGGGAAAGCCTTTGTAGGGTCTGTGTGGTGTGGTGGGATCTGCCTTTGTGAAGGATCTCAGAAAATTGCATAGCAAGTAACTTTTTTTTTTTTTAATCACCATATAAAAACACCTAAATTTGTATTAGCTTGAGCAGGATAGCTCTGAAGGGGTGTAGAGAAGGGATGTCCTTTTCAGCCTCGTTCTCCAGGTTAAAAAAAAAAAAACCAACCACCAAACCAACCCACACTTCAGATGAACCTTATTTTTCCAGCTATTGATTTATTCAGGATTTCAAGATCTATTGGGTACCGTCACCCAGCTAGTATAATTTCTGAAGGTTTTATGTCCCTAATCTCCATCTCAGGACACCGCAGTTCACTTTCAGATGCGTTGTGTCCCCCAGTACCCGGCTGGAAAAGACAAAGAACTTTCTGCATAGTGTGAACTGCTTTGCAGCGCTGCGCTGCTCTGCCCGCTCCCACCCCTCTGCTGGCTGCTCTTGCTGCTGAGCGGTACCAGCCCACCGTGGAGCATCTCGCTGAGCACAGCTTGGGCTCACTGAATAGGTGCCTGTCTAAATTATTCCTTCCCAGAGGGGACTTTACAAGCCTGGGCCGCTCAGATCAGTGGGGTAATTCTCCCTTGCCTTGCGTGCAATATAAAGCCCCTCTGCAAAACGGGAAGTGTCTCAGCATCAGCAGGATGGAGATGAAGCTGTAGGTCAGTAAAATAAAAAAAAAGGGAAAGAGGGTTGTTGTTAAAGGCTGCAAATGGGCTCGTAAAACAACAAAACCATATTTTGCTTTTGGTGGCATTTGCATGCAGAGATGTCTTAGTGAATCTGAAACTTGGAGAGGAGAATTTGGGCCAGTGTCTTTTGTAACGCGAGATGTGCTATATTAATGCCGTTCAGCCTCTCTTCTGAACTGCCGCGGCATCGCTTCCCTGGGACTGGGTTTCTGTTCGTCAACCCAATTTCTTTAGTGGCGACTGCCAATCACTTTGCTTCCATTTCTTCGGCCAACGAGAGCTCCTCGTGGTGCTGTAATGCGCTCATCCGCCTGGGAGTGACAATAAGCTTGAGATGCCCTGGGCTACTTCACAGAAGTTAGGATACGTAACTTGTGTCTGTAGGTGATATATAAAATATTCAGGCTGAATTCTGTTATTCACCCGGCGCAGGTGTGGCAGGTCGGGTCTGGCTGGGTACGAGATAACGTGGGATGGGCGTCCAGAGAGCCTCCGGAACGGGGTGCAGGTGTGGGAAGTGGGATGCGCAGAGAGATAAAGGTGATCGCTGGGACTGGGCAGACAGCGGGACACAGGCAATGTCCCAGAGCAGAGAAAATAAAGTGCGAATGAAAGAAGAGGGAGGGGGGGCAGGGAATGAACAGGAGACGAGGAAAGCGGGGCGTACTTGTGCTTTCCCACACGTGTGTGTTGCCGTACTGCTGATCTGGTACAGCGCGGGGGAAGCAGGAGGTCAGGATCCCTGATTTATTATTACTGCTTCTCGGGTGGGTGTGTTCCTTTCCCTGAAATCCCCGGTTAGTGCGGGATCATTGATAAGAGGGAGCCATTTAGCTCAGGGGTACTGATAACAAAGAGTAGGATGGGTCAGAAATGTAACAGGGGGGAAAATCCTCTGTCAGGCACTTTAATTTGTGTATTTGGAAGCCAGGTGGGTTTTCTTTTGCTCTTGGAAATAATTGTTTCAGAAATCTGCCAGTCAGGGAAAGTTTGAGGTTTTTTTTTCTTTCCTGCTGTCATAAAGGGTTGTTTTGGTTTGTGACTGTTTTGGCATTTGGGTGAGGCTCAGTAGCCATAGTAGCCCTGGAGTAAGGGCTTGTCCCAGGTCTTACATGCCCATGTAACAAAATCCTAGGTCCTGATGCAGAAGAGCTCGCAGCCCCTTGGCTCGGCCGGGGCTGAGCTGTGGCCATGCCAGAAATCAAACCCCGGCGGGAACAGGGAGCACCAGGGGAGGCACTGCTTCTCCTCCCAGGCTGCGGGAGGAACATCCTCCCTGCGGGGTCATCGCGTCTCCTTGGGGAGAGCCAGGCAAAACCCACTGAGTGCCTGGGTCTGGGCCAGAACTCGCCACTTAATGGCCGCTGAGGATTATTTAAGTGGCCAAATCCTACGAGCGATGCTGGTGTGTTCGAGGTGTGTGTTCCCCTGGTTGGTGCACCTGCAGCTGGCTGGAACGTGGCATTGAATGTGATGCTCAGGAAGGTCAGACCAGCGCGTGTCTGGCAGAAAAAATCTCTCGTGCAGAAGCCGAGCTTCCAAAAATCCTCCCGTATTGTGAGGGCATGTCTCAGGTAGGGAGAACAGGCTTACGGTGGCCCCGGCCACGATGGCTGGGAATGCAGAAAGGATGCTAAAGTAGAAACTGAAAATCAGAGTGGAAAAAAACCTGAGAGGTTACATTTTTCACTTGTAGGATTTGGGTTTTGGTTTGTTTGTTTGTTTTTTTTTTAAAGCTTCTAGTTGGGTTTTTATTAATTGTATCTTTACAAAACTGTAATTTTCAATGAAAGGTTGTTTTCACTAAAAAATGTTTCAGTTGCAAAAATGTCATCCGTCTGTAATGAACAATGAGATTGCATTCACTGCATCTTTGAGGCCGCCTTGTGGGGTAGGAGCCACTGTAATAAAGTCATTATCTGGGGCGCCAGGTCCCCTGTCATTACAGCTTGTGCGTTGGAGTCAGGGTCCCAGATGTTTTGCAGTGTGTGTGTTTCGGTGGGTTCACAGATGTGTTTTCACAGCAAAGCCAGCATGGCAAACGCAGCCTTAAGTGCAAACTGAGCAATCTCGCTGAATTGCCGGTGTGTAATGGCTCTCAATGTATTAGAATAATCTTTTTTTCTTCAAGACTAATGTGGCAGTTCAGCCTTTTTTTTTTCTTTTTTTTTTTCTCCTAAATGATTCTTTGTCTCAGACAATCTTTCCTCACATCATGAGAGGGATGGTTATCTCAGGGCATAACAAGACCCTGAGTATTTCTCCCTCTACTCTATTTTTCTATGACTGAGCCTTGCGTTTCCACGGAGGGAGAATCATTTTATATTGCAGGAGGACAGTGGGGCTCTGAAGACAGAAGTGGAAATCCCATCAAAGAGATCCTGCGGTTTACACCCTCCGGCGGCAGTTTCCGTGGCTTGTTCTTGTCGTAGACTCCTAGGATGGTTTAGCTTGGAAGGGACCTTGAAGATCATGTAGCTCCAACCCCCCTGCCATGAGGTTTTCATCCTTCTTATTTGGGATGGATTCCCGGGAGAGGGGCCCGGCGTAACGCCGGCCTCTGTGCCGGAGGCTCGGGGGGGATGAGGGCTGGAGGAGGAGCAGAGGGCGCGCGATGGAGGGCAGCCTGGTCAGAGCTTTGTGCTGCAAAGCCGAGCGGATTTGGTATTTTGGTGTAACAGCATGTGTAAAAGCCGGCGGGTGGGTGGTGTGCGGCCGAGGTGGTTGTGAGCACCTTTCCCGCAGGCGCAGCTTCTTCTCGTTTCTCAAGCAGGTGAGGCTTTTCCATCCCCGTGGTGTCACGAAGGGAGGGTGGTGAGGAGGGGGAAGCACGGGGGATGGCTTGCTTTGCTCGGGATTAAGGAGGGCACTGAAAATCCATGATCCCGACCCTCTCCTTCCCCTATCCGACCGCCGGTCCTAAAAACACAGCTCGGGAAGACAACTGGCAGAGTGACCGGGTCCTGCCTGGCGCTGCCATCCCCGGCGGCATCTCCCCGTCCCCTCCGCCGAGCGCGGGGCTCTGCCTCGCAGCCGCTTCTCTCTCCTACCCCACTCCCTCCCACTGC
>NW_009646541.1:1270283-1274206 GCF_000708025.1 Charadrius vociferus
TAAAATAAAATAAAATAAAATAAAATAAAATAAAATAAAATAAAATAAAATAAAATAAAATAAAATAAAATAAAATAAAATAAAATAAAATAAAATAAAATAATAAAATAAATTCCCCAGTAGTTGTGTTTAGCTCGATGCCACTTTCTGCAGGGAAAAGGAGTTTTTGAAACAAAGGAGGTTTAATGTGAGGGTGTTTTGGGTCCGGTCCTGCCACCTGGGTGGCAGCACAGCCGTGGGCTGCGGAGAGCGGGCAGAGGGGGCTGCTGAGACCCACCAGCTGAATAAAAAGACCTTGGCTGGTTTAGTGCCTTCACTGAAAAATTTTCCTACTTAGAGAGGAGTGTCGGTGGGAGGCTGTTTGGCTTCAGTTTTAAACGTCTTTTATTGTTATTTTTAAACACGCATGACCAGGGACTGTTTATTAACCTCCTAATCTTTCCTCAAAGTAAATAGCAACAGAACTTCAGCGCTGAACAGGAGGTTCTCCTGGCTGGGGCGTCGAGGAAACCAGCGGCAGCTGAGCAGCCAGCAGAAAAGGCTTTTTGCTTGTGCGGATTGCACTAAAATCCCTCCGATTGTACCCGAGGACATGAGTTCTTTTTCTAGTGCGGGCTAAAAAAGGGTTTGCCTACCTGGAGAGGTCCTCCTCTCCCCTCTAATTAGTCTCTATCACCTCAAACAGGGGAGGGAGATCAGAAAAATCTGTTGAGTTTCCATCCCCAACAAAACAGCGGCTCCCACCCAGCGGGGCTGGAGCCAGGCAGCTAATTAAGGGTCAGGCCATCGTTTGTGTGCTGGAGGTTGCGTTAACGGGGTATTGCTGTGCATTGGCCACATTCTGGCAGGTATTTGTCTTGGTCAGCAATATACTGTGCTATATCTAGCGATAACTGTGGGTTAAGGCCAACGGTGGAGTGGGAGCATCGGAGTAAGTTTTGGGACTCTGGAGTTCTTGCTCTTGTCTCCTGGCTGCTTTGAGCCTGCTGCCGCTCTGCCTCGTGTGATTTTACTTGGGTTGATGCCAGTTAGGGCTTTTCAAACTGGAAGGCTATGTTTATATTCTGGATTGAGGAAATATTGATTACTTATTAAAAAAAAAAATAAAAATCCACTGCCATCCCACCTCCAATCCTGGGTTTTATAAATTGTCCTATGTCTTATGTTGGTTCCTCTTGTTTATTATTTTTCTGGGTCCAGCCTTTGTTTTTCCCTCCGTGGGCTGTTGTTGCGTGTAGCAACGTTGGGTTCAAGCTGCAGAGTTCATTGTTCTCTGCGCTGGGTTTTCCTGGGGCTTGTGGTGGCAGAAGGGGCTGAGCGGGGAAGTTAATTTCTGAATTTAGCTGTGTTCCCCAAATGTTTTAGTTCTGCTTCGGATGCTTCTCTGATTTCTGGCTGTGCCTTTCCTTTCAGATGGGCGAGATGGGAAAATACCACCCCAATGTCCTTCTCCTGAGTTTGGTTTAGCTTTGTTTATTTTATTTTATTTTTTAAATGAAGTTGTATCAGTTTTTTTTTTTTTGAAATTGATTATAGTCTGTTTACAAGTGACAAGAAATCTCTACAACATTGGGCAGTGAAAGCCTTCTAGAGCTGTCGTCAGTTGTTCTGGAGCAGTGATGCTGAAGGATACACTTAGTTTCCTCTGTGCTTACAACAGTGTATTTGGTTTAATATTCCTCTTGCTCCTTGTTAGTCTTTATTCCTTTTGGCTTGACATAATGGAATAAAGTAATTTGTGTGGAACTTAGGTATGCCAGAGAGTTTTCATTAGGCTTCACTGCTGTTTGCTTGAAACTCTGGAGGGTTAGAAAAAAATCATCATTTTTGGTCAGTGCCCAAAAAAGGTCCAGATTATGATATATTGCCATTTCGGTGCAATTTTTTGGGCCCTGCCCAAATAGAATGGCTTAAATAAAATTACTGAGCTCCCCAGCGATGTCCAGCAAGCAGAACATGTTCCAGCTGTTGAAGTGTCTCGCAGCAAGGTGGACTTCAGCTGGCTGTGGAGACCTCGGCTCGCCGGCTGTATGGCCTGGGGACACTGGTTCACTGCATGGTGCTGCCCCAAAACTCACTTGTCTTGTATGAAGACGCTTATGTGGATTTATTTGCATGTTTGATAAGGTGTTGTCTTATCTCAAAGCAATGGTGCAGTCCTCTGAAGGGTTGGAGTCTGACCATGCCGAGGTCGGGGATTGCTGGTGTTATCTGCCATGTTCCTGAGCTGAGACTTTCGCGTCGTTGGTGCTGGAGAGCAGAAATGGAGCGAGAGGGACTGTGAGGTGCTCGGGGAGCTCCACAGCCACCGACAGCCCCAAGCCTCACGAAGGGCTTTGGAAAAGCATCCCTGCAGAAGTGGGTGCTCACCCCGGCCAGCAGCCATCTGCCTGGGGATCTGTCACCAGTTCCCGCAGGAGATGTGTGGGCGTAGAGGTCTCAGCGCCAGGTTTCTTTGAAAATGGTGTCACAAGTGCAGGGAGGGGGTGAGAAGGGGAAGCAGCGTTGGCAGAGCCCTCCAGGAGATGGAGTCGGGGAACTGGGGGTGGCAGAGCAGTGGCACTGGGGGGTCACAGGGAGGCACCAGCCTGGGGGCTCGCATGGGTCCGTAACCTTCTGGCTTGTTCAGACAGTGCTTAGAAATTGCTTTTGGCTTTCCACTAAAGCCCGGGAAAGGCCTGGGCTGGTTTGCTTTCTCAGTCAGATGTCTTCAACCAGGAGATCAAGAGCCACCAGAAATCTCTATTCAATTATTGTAACAGTGACATTTCAGAGTGACTTCCCCTGGTAGATCACTTGGTTCTGGGGGATTTCACTACTTAGTAATTTTTTGGATGGGGCTAACTCAACTCCTGGGGCTTGCTGAACTCTCCTCCTGCCCGATGTTCCCTTTGGCACAGTTGCCAAATTTGTGTAGTTGTGGGATGTGGGTGTCACAAGAAAGCAGCACGCAACCAGCCGAGGATCTACAACTCTTGCGTCCCCCTTTACCGCATGATTTTGGATTTAAGAGATATGTATTTCTAAAACCAGAAAAGCAGTGAAGAGGAAGTTGCTATTAATATACGGCAGCAGTGGGAACTGCTGGTGTTGGTTCTGGTGAGTCGAGTGAAGCTCTGTCACGGCGCTCCTCGACGTTTGTGGTGTGGGACGCTGTTGGTGTTGGATGGACATGGAGCTGGGGTGGAGGCAAGAGAGAAAACCCTGGAAGGAAGGTGACCCGGAGGAGGCAGCTAGCAGATGCGGTGTTACGGAGCAAGCTGAGAGCATCCCTTCCAAGGGTTGGGTCACCACTGACCCTGTCGTCTCTGTCTGTTCCTCTGAAGTACAACCGTCCTCTGGAAACTATGTGCTTATGCTCCTGCATGTAGCCCAGGTTTTGCTCTCTTAATTAGACATGGCTTGACGTGACGGGGAGCAGGGGGGAAGCATGTTTAAGAGTCCGGTCTAAAGAAAGTACTGCCAGTGTGAGGAGAATGCTTTAAAGCCCCAGTTGTGATTGGAACCTATTGCTTGAGGTGTTGTTTACCCACGTCGGGAAGAGACAGCTTGGGTACGAGTTGGCTCCCTGTGCACTGGGGCTGGTGTCTCCTCCGTCAGAGCCTGAGGATCTTCTTGCAGGAAGTTCCTCCACCCGAATGTGTCCTCATCCCTGGCTGGAGGAGGGTGTGATGTCTCCCGGTCCTGTCCCCCGCGCGGTGCCCCACGCCAGCCCGCTCCTGCTGCACCCGCATAGCCAGGCCACTAAATATGTATAAGCAGCAGAAAGCTGCTTTTTATAAATAATTGCCGCACTGTGAGGAGCGAGCGTTTAGTGTAATTACTGCGGGGGAATAAACAAATTAGGATGGTTTGTGAGAGGGGAAGAGCTGCCCTCGCCCCTCGGCAGCCCGACGCCATGGGGTGGCCATGGGGCTGCCCCC
>NW_009646541.1:1274348-1321715 GCF_000708025.1 Charadrius vociferus
CTCTGTCTCCCCCCCCCCACCCCGCTTCGGGCAGTGCCTCTCCCGAGGAGGAATTGGGCGGCGAAGGAGTTGTGTTGAAAGTGCTTTGTGCGAGACGTCAGCTCGGGGCTGTAAACAGCGCGTGGTTTTGCTCAGAGAAAGTACAGAGCTGCCACTGGCAGCGGTTTTCCATTAAGGCAAAGGCTGGAAACCGCCTGGCACGGAGCGCCGAGCTGCTGGGCGGCCGTGGCCGAGGGGGGAGAGGCTCTCTGGAGCACTCCCATTGTATAAAAACCAAACCAAACCAAACCAAAACAACAAACCAAAAATAAAGCGCAAGGGAGCAGCATAACGGTTTCCCGTGAGCTGTTTGTTTTAATTGTGGGATTTCTGTTCCACCCAGGGCTTGGGTGGGATTTGCTGATGAAAGATGGACGTTCACCTCTTCTCTCTGAGGGAATGTGGAGTGAGTTCTGGAGGTCTCGGTCTGGGCTGGTGGGAGGTGTCCCTGCCCAGGGCAGGGGGTGGCACTGGATGATCTTCAGGGTCCCTTCCAACCCAAACCATTCTATGATTCTGTGATATTGGGTTTTTGTGAATAACTGCTGCACTTGAGATTGCAAATATGTTAATTGTTAGTGCAATTGGTATAACTGTCAAAATAAATGAAGACATCTCTGTGTTTTGCTTGTGTGTTTATTTGATGCCGTTAAAATGAGGGAATTCGGACTCCTCTGTCCTGCCCCGTCTCTCCTGCCTGTGCCCGACAGAGCAGCCGACTGCAATTCTCTTTCTTTCCTGTTTTCAGACCCGGACTGGGCATCGCACAGCCTAGGGATCTTCATCTGCTTGAATTGTTCAGGAATCCATCGCAATATCCCCCAGGTCAGCAAAGTGAAGTCGGTCCGTCTGGATGACTGGGACGATGCTCAAGTGGAGGTACGTGCGTCTGGACAAGTACCAGTGAGTTTGGGTCGTGGCATTTTACCAGCAAAGATGTAAACCGGAGTCGTCTCTAAAGATGCCGCAGCAAACATGATTTCAGAAAGCATGTCTAGATAATTCCTGAGCGTGGGAATGAGGTCCACGATGCTGATGGAAAAATGGAATCGCCATTTCATGAAGAAGTTGTGAGGGTTTCCCCCACACCTATAAAAATATCAATTAAATAGAGTATGTAGAAATTACTCATTTTAAATGAGTTGCCTTCTGTTTCTCGCGTTACCTCTAGCCTAGACGGTAGGCTGGACTCCAGTCTGCCACCCCTGCCCAGCTCAGCTGTTTCTGGCTTTGTTCCCCATAGCGTTGAAGACTCTTAAACTCACATCTTGAAGAACCGAACCCTCACAGTATAAATTCCGCCTGTTTATGCCACACACCTGCCCAGATTTGGGTGATGTTGCTAAAGGCAAGCCTACCCGGGAAACCTATCTGCTCTGACTCTTGCTGTCTTTAAAGGCACGAAGAACCCGCCCAGTCATTGATCCTTATCTTGGATGTTGTAGATTTGGGGTTTTTCTGAAAGCCACAGCTCGTGGAGTCATGTGTTTGATGAGGAAAATAGGCCTTTGTGTCGCATGGTTTTTCCCTTCCCTGATTATTTTATTTTTTTTTTTGAGAGTGGCTTGAATATGTAAACTTGAGGCGCTCAAAACAATGAAAATAATGGAAAAAAAAAAAAGGGGGGGGGTGGGGGGTTGGAGAAAAAGCTTAGCTGCTTGTTACGTTTGTATGCTTGGCATTTGATACAAGGCAAAACAGATTCAGCGTGGCTGCCTGGAAGAGGATGGGCTTTTTACACTTAAAGGGATTTTCATCAAATAAAATTTATGAATAGGGAAATATGTGGTTTCGTTTGCAGTGCTCTCAAGTAGCCATTTTTATAGATCTGAAGGAGAGGAGGGCTGTCAGGGCAGATAGAATTTATTTGTTTGTTTGTTTGTTTGTTTATTTTTAATACTTCACGCTCCTTTCTGAGGTTGCGGGCATGGCTTTGCAAAAATAAAATTGTCCTTTTGGAGCGAGTGATGTGATCCAAAGCAAAGGGCACGTTGTCGGAGAGTATTACCTTGCCGGAGCCGTAACACGTGGAGACTTAAAGTTAGTGTCAGGTTTTGCCCTCTGCTTGCCTGATTTCCGCGCTGGGTTCCCTGGGAGCCATCTCGTTCCCGTGCCCGTGAGTGGGAAATGCCACCGCGTGCTGCCTTCTGCGCCCGTGGGGACCGGTGGGGATCGTGCACGTGTGACTGGGAGACGGACCTGTCCCCAGTGTCGTCCTAAGCTGTGGGAGCCCTGGCAATAACAATCAATATTGATTTCTGAGCCCTGATTTGCAGGCACAGCCTTTACCGCGTCCCTTCTGCGCGCAGTCCTGGGGAAGCCTCTCGGCACGGGAAACAGAGGCCCCATCCCAATAATTTTATTACTCTGTAGAAGCAAAAGAGGACAAGGGAAAACACCATTAACATTTTTTAATTCCTTCTGCTTTTTCTCTTTTTACAGTTTATGGCCTCGAATGGAAACAATGTAGCAAAAGCAAAATATGAATCTAAAATGCCACCGTTTTATTACAAGCCAACGTTTCTTGACTGTCAGTAAGTAAATACCTTTGCTGGTAAACACCATTTATTTGTTTGTGCAGCTGCAGCCTCTGTAATATTTTCGGTTTAGCATGATACTTTTTTTTTTAACCACAAAGGAGGTTTCATTTCTAAAAGGCCCTGAAAGTCTTTGTTCTTCTGCACGCATATGGTAGAGTTTATACTACGTGTGGGATCTTATTTAATAAGTACAGTTGAGATGATGCAGGGAAGTCAATAGTTTGTCTGTTCCCCAGACTCCTCCAAGTTTCCAAAGCTACAGAAATGCCAATTTCTACCCATCGATTTCCTCTGCCTTTCTGCATCAAAACGTACTATGCTTATCCGCTCTATGCGATGCCCGATTCCTTATGATGCAAAAATGCTGGCGTTTAGTGCCAGGGTGGTGGATTTTCTTTTTTTTTTTTTTCAGAAGTCACACATAATCTCCTCTGTGAAGATATTGAAAAGGTATCTTCTTCCACATGGTGCAGAGAAAACCTCCCAGTAAGCTGGGGTAGACTTTGTAGACCGAGAGGGCTGAGCGAGCAGAACGTGCTGTACCATCCAGGGAGCAAGAAGGTGAACTGAAATTGGTTTTTAGGGTCCAGTCCTGCAGAGTACCCCGGGGAGGTTGTATCTTTGTAAAACCAGTCTTCACAGAGGATCTAGAGGGCACAATTTCCAGAGCCAGTACTTTAGTATTAGCAAACTGGCGAGTGCTGGTGCCCGAGATCCCTCCCAACATTGCTGCTTTAACTGGGTGTCACTGGTTGAAGACAGAGGTGTGGTCTGGCGATGTGGCAGTGGTGTGAAAACAGTGTGCGAGGCTCTGAGCAGCCCGATGGTGTATTCAAGCATCGTTCAGAGGTGCCCAAACCAGAAGTACTGGGAGTGTTCGTAGCACTCCCTGCGTGAGATACCAGCCTTGGAGTAGGAAGGCTCTGCTGTGTTCCCCGGACCTGAAATAATGCTGAAGGTGGTGCGAGTACCTATGTTTGACCCTGTGGTGACTTTATCTATATTTTTAATCTTCTTGTAAGAGCTATTAGGAAGAGTTATTGCCTTCCCACATCATGCAAAAATTTCTTTGTAGAAAGACAAGAGAGCACCTGTCGTGCCTGTGGAGTCTCTCGGCAATACATCCATTACCCACTATTCGATGATGCTCGGATGCTAAATCTGGGAAGGCCCAGGTGTGAGCGGTGCTGCCTGGCCTGAAAATGAAAAAAACCCCATCTATATATGCCGTGTTCCCAGTTCTTAGGTTTGATCTAAGATGGCTTCTGGCAGCAGCTTCCACGGTTGCTACAATTGCAGAAATGGTTTGAGGGTCGCCTATTTTGCACTGGGACATTTTCAGGCTGGATGCCCCAATTTCTGAGCTGCACCTGGAGCTCTGCTCATGTAGGTGTTCTCCGGACCGGCACCGCTGGGTGTCCACAGGGAGCGTTGGGGATAGATGTGACCTCCTGCAGTGACAGATCTCCTCCCGACACTGCTGCGGAGTGAGCAGCTGTGGGTACGTTGTGTGTTGGGAATGTTTCGAGGATGATGTGCCCGGTTGTCTTTTTCTTCCTCTAGTGAGAGGCTCTCTGTGCCTTTCAGCAGATACGCGCTAAACGAGCAGGGGAGCGCTGCTGTTTAGAGGGGTAGATATTTAGCTTTCTCTCTGCCTCGCTGCAGTCCGGTCACTGCAGTAGCGGGAGTTGTTCCCAGCGCACAGCCCTGGGTAGCACCATGAGGAATGGCGCCTCCATCCAGCGATGGTGCCTCCATCCAGCGATGGCGCCTCCATCCAGCGATGGCGCCTCCATGCAGCGCTGGCACCGTGCCGTTGTGTGCCGACCCACCTCCTGCAGCAGCAAGAGGTTTTGGTGCTTCTCATCACGACAACCCGTGCTGGCCGGCTGCAGCGGCTGGGCAGGCTTTGTGGGAGCTGTCACAAGGACAGGCTGTTGGTTCATTTGAAGCTTCATAATTTTATAACGCTACTTCTGGAAACTCTCTCTCCTTTGGTTGCTCAAAGAATTGCATCGTTCCGAGCAAGAGGGAAGAAGTGCTGCAGCCCCGGCTTGTCCTGTTTGCTTCTTGCCTGTGATGTTGTGTTTGACTCCTTGGGGAAGAGGTGGTGTTTCCCTGCTGCATTTGGCTTCTGCGTCCTCCAGAAACCCCACGGTGGCTTCCTGGCTCTGTCAGGCGCTTGGCGAAGGTTAGAGAAGTTGGAGGGGTGCTCTGGAATTGCCCTGGGAAAATCTACCAGCTGTGCATAGGCAAAAAAAACCCAACACCCAACCAAAAAAAAAAAATTCCCCTTCTGTCCTCTCCTCTCATCTTCTGTCTGCCAGCAACTTGGCCCGTGCATCAGGAGCAGTGAGCAGAGCTGCCAACATCTGTACCACCGGGGAGTCCCTGAGGCTGAAATGAATCCCAGACCCTGGGATATTCCTACACCACCGCAGTGTTGGCCCAAAGAGCCTTGGGTGAGGAACTTAAACCACAAAAACCCTCTTTGGATGGTCACGAGTGGTCACGGCCCAGCTTTGTGCACCGTGGCAGCAGACTGAGAGCTGTAAAACAGCCTTTTCTGGGGCAGATACACTGCAAGCAGTGAGTTTTGAGTCACCAGTGAGCAATGGGTAGCGTCGCTTCTGAGGGAAAGCAACGGGAAAAGGCTTTGTTCAGCCATATGCTTGGCTGAAACTGATAGAAGAAGATGGAGACCAGCTCTTACTGGGCTTTTGCAGCACTGGAAGTACATCCATGTCTCTGCCCAATACTTAACGTCATTTTCTGTTGCCTTTTTGCTTGGTTCGGGAACACAGAGCATCGTTCTGTGGGACTGTGTATGAGCTGCCGTGCGTTGCTCCGCTCCTCTCTCCGTGCTTGGATAAGTGGGAGCTGCATCTGCTCCTTATGCAGAACGCTTCAGCATGCTGATTGCCAGCACATTTGAGTACCTCGGTAGGAAAAATGGGGCAGGATGAAATGGCGTGGGTTGTACTGGGTGGTTGTCTTATCTGGAATGAGATGAGACATCAGTCAGAGAGAGGATGTATCCCCGTGAGGCTCACATCTTGAGGAGTCATCTATGTAGTCATCTGAAGAAGAAGAGTTATTAGCAGAAGTGGCTCATTTTATCATGGTATGATTAAAATGTGCAGAGAGAAAATTGCGTTGTAAATCCCTGGAATTTTTTTTTTTTCCTTACTTTATTGTTTAAAGTTTGGCTCATTTGGTAGAGGATCTACCAAGCCCACCACCTCCATGTAGTGTCTGAAGGTCAGTCGGGCCCCCTCCCCTCCCGCCCACGGGGCATAACGATGGCCAAGGATGCAGAATTCTCACCTGATCTCCTCCTCGTCTGTCACCTCCTTTTCCTGGTACTTTATAGATAAACATCTCTAAAGCTTAATGTAAATTGAGTGTTTTGCTCAGGCTCCTACTTATTAATAAAGGTCTTCAGATTTTACATCCATGGCTTTCAAAAGCGCCTGGTGTCTTGGGTGTAAAGCTTGAGGAGCTGCAGGGTGGCCTCTCGGAGTGGCTGCTCATCGGTTCCCGAGTGGTGGAGCCTCCTGTGGTGGCTCAAACTGGGCACTCGGCCTCCGGGAGTCTCTGCCTGAGCATCGCTCCGCCGACAGCCGAGTGCTGGAGATCTGCCCGCTCCTTCAGTCCCGGTCGGCCGCGGGGTCTTCTCTGCTTGTTGCTCATTTTCTCTTTGTTGTTAGCTCGTAAGCCTGCTAATTCGTATCGATTCCTTTAATTTCCAAAGCAAATTGCTACAAGGTTAAGATAGTACCGACACAGGCTGTTTCCTGCATGTTTTTAATCTGTGTTTAACCATTCCGAAAAATAGCGTTGTAGTGAACTGGACCATGCATGTAAAACAGCCAAACAGAAAAGGAACCAGTTAGCATTTTAATTGAGCATGTTATGATTTTTGCATACTCAAATTCAGCTTTAACTTCTTCAAATCCGTAACGCAAGATTTCTATGCCGTGACAGCCGAAACCCCTGTCTCTTTGCTCCCCTCCAGACGCTTGCTGCTGGCCGCTGCTCTTGGCGGGGGTGGATGGCACATGGTTCCCGGGGCTCTGCAAGCCCGCAGCGCCTGGGAGAAGCCCCCCGGCGCTCTCATGCCTCCACAAAGCCATTTAAAAGCAGGTCCTCGCAGCGAGGACTTACCCGATAGAAAAAGATGCGGAGGCAGAGTGTGAAGCTAGACAGGCTTTTAGTCTACGCTGCAGTGGCTCTCCTCGCAGTCTGAGCGAAAATTTGGACTTCGGACTTAAAATTTCATTAAAACAGTTGTTTGACAGAAACTTGGCATAGCTGCATCCACAGAGCTGCCTGTGGAAAGCAGATTGGTTTTTGCTGGAAAAACCTCTGACAAGTTCCAGAAGCTACAAATTTGGGGTTTGGAAATGGCGTTCCTGGATAGCATTCATTTCTTTTGTCTCTGTTGGACTCGATGGTGGCTCACAAAGATGCAATCAGAGGGTGGTAGCGGTCGGTGTTTGATGTCTTTTGGGCCACTTTCACCTCTGGCTGGGGCTTCTTGTCTCTCGTACGTCTCCACAAAGCCATAGCAGCCGTGCAGCATCTGTGGTGTGTGCCCCGTAGCGCGTCCTCAGAAAGCCAGCCCAGCTGCGGTGCTTGGGTAAAAATAAATCGAAGACTATAAATTGGGCTGGCCAGCACTCCTCCACAGAGCGCAATGAAGCCACGCGGCCACAGTTTGAGATTAAACTGCCTGAACAGCTTTTCCCGTGGTGGTTTTTGGCTGTGGGCAGAAGGCTCTGAGTTTGTGGGACCAAGATAAAACTGCTCCTCTGGCTTCTTCTGAACCCTTCCTTCTGGCCCTTCGACAGAGAGTGCTTGTTTTCACGTGGGTGGCCAGACCGGCAAACAAGTACCTAAAATGAAATTTGGCCCTCTTGGTGTTGGCGGGGCTTTGTCGACCTCTGGACCTGCCGCCTCCCCAGTGCAGCCCAATCCTGTTCCAGTCGGGGGATGAATTTTCTCTTATTCTGCTGGAAATGTGTTTTTTTCCATAGGGTTTTGGTTTTTGGTGTGTGGTTTGGGGTTGTTTTTTTCTTTTTTTTTTTTTCTTCGCTCCCAGGTTTTTATCTTGATAATTACAAAGACCTTTCTGTTCTAATTGCCAAAAAATGACACATTCCCTATAACCAGCAGCCTGCCAGACTTTAGGTGGGCTGTTAAGGCTTTTGGAGTTGATCCCGAAAGCTGTGCATCTCCTCAGTTGAGGAATGATGCACTTATATTTTTCTAACAAACACAAATGGCGTATTTGCTACATTATCCCATCACCAGAAATGCAGTAAAATACCACGAGGCTGTTGCTACAGTCCTTTCTGTTCACAGAACTCCTGTCGAAATCAAAGTGGGGTTTGGACGGAGGGTCCTGTATTCGGCATGTGATGTCCGCTCTTATTTTTATTTATTTTTATTACAATCACCTCAGGAAAAATATATTTCAACTAAAACCCGGCAACAGATGTTTAAACCACCCCTGGAGGCATACTTAAAATGAAATGGAGATCAGGTCAGAAGTCCACTGGAAAGGGTGGAGAAGACTGTATGGCTTGAGGGACCTCAGGGTGGTCCCTGCCCTCCAGTTGCTCTCAGATCCCATAGATACCAGGACCAATTCCTGCTCCTGTTTAAATTCATCCCAGCTGTGCCAGTGAAACTAAGGTTTGATGCCAGAATCAAAAGCAGCTTTTTATTGCCTCCAGTCCGTAAGAGTGAGCACATGGTCAACTTCTGCTCAACTTCTCTGCTGCGTTGAAGGGAGATGCTGGACTCCTCGCTGTCCTCGTTAGGTTTTTGTTTTGGTTTCTTTTGCTGGAGTTGTTCTGCTTTCTATAAATAACCACTGGAGCAGAAGCTGCAGCTACCCGTCTTGCACTGAGCTGTTCTTAACCGTAGGCTGCTCTCGGCGGGTCTGGGTTTTTGGGAAATTATTGCTGAAAGAGCCTGGGTTTGTGATGATGAGGAAAGGGGAAGAGCATGTGAGCTGTCAGAAGAGCGCTTGCTGTGAGCCGGGCAAGTGGCGTGGCTGGAGTGCTGTCTGCCCTGGAGCTGCCATCAGAGCGACTCGTGGTCCGCCCCAAATGCTGAGAGAGGTTATGGAGAGCAGTTTGCAGCTTCTGAGGATGCTCCTTTGGGCAAGGGTGCCTCCCGGCTGCCCGCTTCGCGCTCTCTTGCACGAAAGCGGTGGAGAGATGGAACCACCACTGCCGTCGGCATCACGGGAAATAAGTCACTGCGGAGCGGCGTTCCCGAAGGCGTGAGACCAGCGGAGTGTGTCTGCTGTAGTATTTGCATTATACAGCCAGAGTGTTTTCCCACTGCTGCACATGAACCTTAATTTATACTGTATTTAAGCATCCGTACGGGAAGGCTTCGCTCCAGAGGCTTCAACAGCTGCAGCTCCTGCTCCATCCACTGCAGTCAGCCGGAGGGAGCCCCCGGCGGTGGGAATTTTCTTCCTTCTACATAAATCCCCAATTGTCTTGTTGAAAAGGTCCAAGTTTGGCTACGGTGATAACAAGCTGTCTGCAGCAGCCGGGCTGGAAAAATTGCAAGAAGGGTAATAAATTTAAGTATTTGTGTTGGTTTTATGATTAAATTTTGGTAGCTTTGGAAATATAGAAAGAGGCGGTTAAATCCTCCTGTTGGGTCATCGGTCTTCTACGTTTGCAGGCTACTGTGTTGTGGGTAACAGATCCAGAAAGTGCATCCTGCCCAACCCAGAAGAGCCCCCTTGAACACCTCTACAAAACACATGTGAACCTCCTGAGATGAGCTGAAGATGGGCTGTACCCAAACCAGAGCGCAGCACAGGGGGACAGCAGGAGGGAGATGGATGCTCATCTTCAGAGTTCATGGTCAAACTTGCAGATGTGTGCATAACAGCTAAAGATCAGTCATGAAAACAAGAACGAAACGGGGAAAGGCAGAGTTGGTGCATTATTTGTGTCACAGCAGAAGCTCGCAGTTGAGTTTTGGGTATAGAGAAGCTATGGTGCTCCATGAGCCCTGTGGGGGAAGGCTGGTGCCCAACCAAGGAGGTGAAACAATGGGTGGGACAAAATATATGTAATTATTTCCTCCTTTACTGCCAGGAAACCAATTACAGCCACAGTTCTCGTTGAATAGTGTCTTGCAGATCGTATGAATGTGTTTGCTGTAGCCGCAGGTGATTTTTCATAAGCAACGTTAGTAGGCTTGTCTTTGAGCATTTCCAGAGTGTCTCTGCTGAAAAGATAGCATTACATATGCACAGTCAGCAAAAAAAAAAAAGAAAGGATAATTCAGCACATCAACATTTTTCCTTGGTGGAGAGGTTGGTGTGTTGAAAGGTGATGGGTTTTACAGAGCACGCCCAACGCGGCGGGGATCTTTTACTGTCATCAGTGTAGGCCACTTTGAAATGTCTGCGGTGGAGCTGGGGTGACACACGCTGTTATTTCTGCGTGTGATTTCTGCCTGCTTGGGCTATTTAAGGTTCCAGGGCAATTAAGAAAAAAGTGCGGTTAAAAATGGTTTGAAGCGATTTCTAGCGTTTTCTAGATCTAAACTACTTCATTAATTCCAGCACTCGTGCCAAAATAAAATAGCAAAAAAGTATTTATAATCTTTGGGGTTTTTTTGCTTTTTGGAAGTTAAAGTCTTGGTGTATAAATCATCGGTATCGTTTTCAACATGAGAAGTAAAGGACTTTGTAATAGGCGTGTTTCCTGCCGTGCGTCATGGATTTCTTTCTTAGACTCCGCAGTACGGGCTGTGTTTGGAAGAGCTCGGCCAGGTGGGTCCTCGCCACCCTCCGGTGGTTGGGTCCTGTGTTCCACAGGGCTCAGCCCTCGCGTTCTCACCCACCCACGTTCTCCTCATCTTTTTGAGGCTTTTTCACTTTTCACATCCCAGTTCCTTCCTAGAGGTTGGCTACGGCTGGGGATATGACTGTCCCAGGTCCCTTTCATTTTGAAGAGGTCACCTCTCACTTGAATTCCCGTTGTTCCTAATTTGGGAGACGTACGACACCCTGCAGCGAGCTCCGTGTTCACCGAGTCACAGGTGTCACCCATCCTTGAGCTGGGCTTCCCCTCGTTGTCACAAGTATCATTTTAACCCGGCACATCACAATTTCTTTCAGCAGCCGTCCACGCGTGACAAGGGAACAGTATCTCTGCAGCTCTGACCATCGTGTGCGTGGATCACACGTGGCATGCGCAATGTCTGCTTCCATATTGGTAGCTTCAGGGCAAAGATTTTTCTTTTGAATGCAGTTTGTTGGGTTTTTTTGTTTACTGATCCCATTTACTGAAGAACATAGTCTGAGGAAATTAGGTTTAAAATCATTCATATACTGAGGGAATTTTGTACAGAGGCTGATTGCGTGGCTGGGACAGGGCTATTATGCTAAATCTGTAAATTTTATTAAATAAGTTTCCAATAAAATTGGATGTACAAGGAAACGATTTATTGTTGTCCAACAGTAAACAGAAGAAACCGTTGACTCCAGACTGTACAATGCAATTTTTGGAAGACTCTTAAATCACACTTGTATTTTTATTGAAGAATTAATGATTCTGGACTGGTCCGTAGTGTATCTTAGACCATGTTTCCTTTTCTCTGTTTGTTTTTGTTTTTTTTTTTCCAGACTGCTGCGGGAACAGTGGATCAGAGCCAAATACGAGCGAAAAGAGTTCATTCACAGCGAGAAGCAGGAGCCTTATTCTGCAGGTAGTGAAAGACGCTTTTGGCAGATAAGTTTTTGGATGTCCAGCACCTTCCATGTTTTTTTTGTCGCTGTTTATATGTTCTTTATAATCGATTATTGCTTGCATGTCACTGAGTGGGAGGAGCAAGTGTGGTCTTTTGGGAAAGATCCCTCCTGGCATTGCCTGTATTTGACTGGGAATATTGAGAATTTTCATACCTGATGGAAATAAATCTGTTATCAAGAGTCTTTCTGTTGACTTCCATGGGTTGTTCGCCAACAACAAGTCAGATAAAGTACCAGTGAGTTCGTTTCTGGTGGCAGGCGGCATGAAGGTGGATTGAAAGGGCGACAGGGATGTTTGTCTCGTCAAGGTGACTTTTGCTTTGGAAAGATGAAGTAGGAGTATTAGCGTGGTTCGGTGTGTTTTGCGCTTGCAAAGACCCAGCGCGTGTGGCAGAGCTCGTTTCAGCGCTCGCGGTGCCGTGGGCAGTGACGGTGGCTGTGCCAAGGGGTGGGTCAGTGGAGCAGTGGATGGGGTGATTTTCTTGCAGAAGGGCAGGATTTGAAGAGGAGACGCGGGGCTCGACCGTGTTCGTTGTGTGGCTGCACCAGCTTAAGGACCGGCATGAAAGTGCCTGAAATTAGCTGGGTATTTCTTTGCTAGATGTAAGTGGCATGTAAATTATTCTGCATATTAAGTAGTTGACACCAGCTACGTGCTTGGGTGACTCTGGGATAATTTTATTAGCAAAGACTATGTTACAGATGAAAGGTTAAAATAGTATTTTCATGCACTTTTCAAGACTAATAATAAGCAAGTAGCTCCAGCAGTTTGCTGTTATTAAAACCACAATTAAAATCTTATCTCATATATTCTCAATTTATGTTTAAAGCATTTCTGCTCTGCTATTTTGTATACATGAGGAATGCACATAGTGTGCATGGGGTGTCCATATTCATATATAGTATATTGTGCACATTTTTTATTTTAGATTTTCAAAGCGGTCTGCTGGAATTGGACATGTTCTATTAACAATAAATAGTTTCATTTCTTAGATAATTTTGGAATATATCTGCCAACGTGTGTATAAGGTTCACCCAGGAATAATGTTTCCAATTTATACTGTGCAACTTTTAAATATAAAAGCTTGGATTCAACTAGGTACTTCAGGCAAATACATAATTTTAAGCACATGATTAGTCCTTTTGACTCCAGGAAGAGTGTTTACCTGGTCAAAGTGAAGTAGGTGCTTCAGTGCTGTGTGGGAAGAAGGGCAACGTGTTCAGAGCTCTCGGAAAAATATCACAGGAAGAGTTCAAACAGGAGTTTATTTTAGCGGCCTATTTTGTAGGTGTTCTTCAGTAATGTGGCTGCATAGTATTTAACTGCATGGGGAAGCAACAGGGTTTTCTGCCCTCTCTGAGGTTCAAAAGCCATTACGTGCAGAATAGAAGAAGAGAATGGACTAAGCCATTCTAAACAAACAGTGCTCTCGGGAGGAGGAGGGGAAGGGAATGCATCTTGTAGGTTGCGTATGAGTGCTTTTGGGTTGTATATAATCTTTGAGAATTGCACCATGATTAAAATCCAGCATAGGAGCTGCGCAAATGACTTCTGCAACCGAGATGTCATTTGTTGATTCTTCTGGACAGTAAATTCAAAGGGGAATTTTGGCCAGGTGGTTCCTTCTTAAGATGACAACGTTGGTGTTACAAGACGACAAAGCTGGGGACACACCAAACTTCCAGTGCCAACTTTTCCCTTCTGCTCAACCATAACTGCCCCCAGGTGTGGCTGCAGGTCCGTACTTCACCCCATGCCGAATGGTGCTCCTTTTTATGGACTGTGTGATGTAACTTGGTTGATGATGCTGTTTTCAGCTCTTGGGCTGTTACAGCTGGAGTTGGTTGTTTCCCAGGTTGTGGCTTGAGAAGGGAGCCCAGGGAAAATCCCATGTCCGGTAGGAAAGCAGCACGCTGGAGATCACAGAATCATAGAATCATTTAGGTTGGAAAAGAACCTTAAGATCATCGAGACCAACCGTTAACCTAACATTACCAAGTCCACCACTAAGCCATGTCTGTGACAGAGACGTTCCTGTGTGCGTTGGGACAGTTCTTGTATTGCTTGGGCGAAATGGGGGTGTTTTGTCATTGTGTTGTGTGTGGTGTGCGGCCACCAGTTTGCCCAGCTGGTGTAAACCAGTGCTGCTGAAGAGCTGGTCTGAACCACACCATCTGTGAGCCCTCCAAGACAGGCTGGAGCTTGGTGCTTGTGGGAGAAGCTCAACCACACCACGTGTCCCAGCTCTGCCCTTCTTGCTGCTTGCAGGGGTCAATACAGCTTAGTGACCACACCAGCGGCTTGGAGGATACCCCCAGCATGGGGTGGACCTGTTGTGCTCGATTATGCCAGGCTCAGCATGGCTGGGAGCCACAGAGGGTCTGGGCCATTGCTTTCCACCTCCTGAACTGCCCATGAAGGCACCAAGGTGGGACCGACAGAAGGACGCCCTCCTCCCCACCCCACACCCAGTTTGTGTCTCACTTGAACGTATGTGTTTTCTTTCTAATGCTGTCTTGGACCATTTTTTCTCACCATTCTGAATTCCCCGGAGGGGTGTTAGATTACCGGTTTCTAAGCATGAAACATTTTGTTGCTAATAGAGACGTCGGTATCCATTTTCTCATGTTTGTTGGAAGATTTAATTCCATTTTCTAATCCCAGGGGCAATTTTGCATTCTGATATTTGTTCAATAATTGCATAAAAAAATAAGAAAATGCTATCTTTGAGTAGTTTTGAGCAACATCCTTTTCCAGGCAGCCTGACGAAACCCTGGTCAGAAATTCAATGTCTTTCAGAAAATCCTTTGGGGAGAGACTGTCTGGAGCCTGTAGATGCCGAGCAGAAGCTATCGCAGCCGAACTGACAGACTTAGGAGAAATGAGTCTCGGGACAGGAGTGTCAGATGTGCAGGTCAGAGCTGAGATAGTCATGCGGGGAAGCCTGGCAGGAGGATGCGCCAAACTCTTCAACTGCTGGTGAGGAGTATAAATAAGAGGCTGTGCGGGATGAAGAGGCAACAGCTGCCCCAAAAGGTCTTGCATAGCCCCCGAACTGATGGGGAACGTCTGCCTCATGAGATACAGAGCGATGCGAGGTAGCAGGACCAGAACAGGGAGACAAAGACACTTTGCCCATGGAGAAATCCCCGGTGTGGGCAGCGCTGAGTGTTGACGCCAGGTCTGGAGCCTCACCCCAGAAAGGACCGTGGCTGTAGATCCATGGACCTTGGTTCAGTCCCCGCATCAGCTGTCCCCTCGCGGGGATGTGCTGTTACACGTGTAGGCGCAGCCGCTTACCCTCGGTAGAAGATTGCCGTGGAAATCCCTGTAAGGGCATTTTTAGGGAGTTTCTTGCTCCCCCGGGAAGCCTCGGAGCACGAGCCCATGTGCTCTTCACAGCTCCTCTGCCCCCAGTTGGTTTTTCAAAGTCTGATGGTTTCATTCCTCCGAAAGAGCCGTCGTTAATGAGTATATTAGCGCCATTGATTGTAGTGTGAGGAGTCAGTTTGAGTTCAGATAGTGCGGGGAGATTAGTAAAACAGTGATTAAATGCTTCGGTGATCCACTATCGATTCTTAGATACACCCTTTTATGCATTTGAGCTCTTAATTCAGCTGTAGCATGAGAGCAAAATAATTTGTTCGTCCTACCCAGACTTTATGAAGCAAAACATTATTTACACCCCAGCAATCCTGATTAACGCAGTGGTCCGCGTCCCTTCCACTAGCGATACGTTTGTTGCACAACAGCACAGAATACGAGTTTTAAGACCGTTACATTAACGTGTTTCAGGTTGGCTTTATCCTTTCTGATAAATGAACTGGCTAAATTACTGTTAGTCTCCTGCTAATTATCCCTTTTAATGGAGTTTAATGGGGCACGGGTGCTGAATTCTGGAAACAGAGGATGGTGGTAACTGCCATCAAAGTTCAGATCTGGATCTCAGGGCAATTGAAAGGTTTGATAATTTTTAAAGAGATTTTGATCAGTTTTGAAAAGCTGGGACATTTCCCCCCGCTGTCGATAGGCAGCAGTAACAGCAGTGCTTCCCAAAAATCCTGCTGAAAGTCAATTCATTTGGGCGTTTTTGATTCCTCTTAATCCAATGGATTTCCTTTAACCAAGGGAGACATGGAGGAGGCAGGAGGGAACGGTGTTTGCGGGGCTGGAGCACTATAATACTATAAACTGCTCCAGGTGCAGCTGCTCGGGTGCATCGCACGCCATGGATGAGAGAGACGGATGTGCATGTGGCCAAGAGAGAGCAAACGGGAGCCGTTTGCTCCTTGAACTTGGCTTTGGCTCCTGATGGACCCACCTCGTTACCGCCGGGGTGCCAGGAGGAGTGGGTGCCCCGGGAGGAGCTGGAGCCCAGCCTGGGAGGAGCTGCGGGCAGAGGTAACGCTTCTTCGGGTCTTTGCTTTAACATTAGCAAATGAAGTGGGAGAGCTCTTAACAGCAGGTGTGCAATCTCTTAATGCTTGTCAGGAAAAATGGCTTAGCTTTGCCGTTAGGACCGTGAAAGCCCCTGTCCGCGGGATGGACACGGCTGGTGCCGGAGGAGGGGGCCGGTGGTGTCTCCAGCGACAGACGGAGATGCCGGGCTGTGCAAAGGCAGCTGCCACCATTTGCTTGAAAGCGTTGTCGGAGATAGATAGCGCAGCAATGATTTATACTCTCTTAGGCCAGGCTGTAGGAGCTTTCCAGCACGGTGAGCTTTTCAAGCTTTGGACTTGATGATCTTTAAGGTCCTTTCCAGCCTCAGCAATTCTGTGATTCAGTTCTATGATTCCAGCGAGGCACGGGGCAAACTGGGCACAGACAGCAGCATCGTCAAGCGCAGCTTTCCGCAACTTCACTGCCATTGCTGCCGCCTTGTGTTTCCTATAAATCCCAGCATCCCAGACTGGTGAGGGCTGGAAGGGCCCTCTGGAGCTCCCCCATCCCCCCCCCCGCCAGAGCAGGGGCACCTCCAGCAGTGGCACAGGACGGCGTCCAGGCGGGTTTGGGATGGCTCCAGAGGGGGAGACTCCCCCACCTCTCTGGGCAGCCTCTGCCACTGCTCTGCCGCCCTCACAGCAGAGAAGGCCCTCCTCAGGTGGAGATGGAACTGCCTCTGGTCACGTTTGTGCCCGTTCCCTCTTGTCCTAATGGGCCAGGAAATCCTATTGCTGTTAATTTGTCAGATGGTGGAAGAGCAGTCAGGAACCGGAGAAGATTGGATATTAGGAAAAATTTTTTCCCTGAAAGGGTTATCAAACATTGGAAGAGGCTGCCCAGGGAGGGGGTGGATTCGCCATCCCTGGAGGGGGTTAGAAGAAGGGTAGAGGTGGTACTTAGGGACATGGTTTAGGAGTGGTTTTGTCAGGTTAGGGTAATGGGTGGACTTGATGGTCTTAAAGGTCCCTTCTGATCTCAGCAATTCTGTGATTGTATGACTCTAAGATTCACGGGAGGGTACAGCTGATCAAAAGTGCTGCTGCCAGCTCTGCCTGCCGGCACGATTCCCTTGCAGCAGGACTGGGGAACGGCGGTTTGCCCCCGCTCACGGCAGACGCTGTTGCATATCTTTCATGGTGAGACCTTTGGTTCCTGGAGGCATTCAGGATGGAGATGGGTCGTTTGCAAGGGAGAGGTGTCATAAATGCCAGCAAGCATCACTGCTTTCATTCTTTAGTCATGGGAGGTTGGAGCTCCTCAGCTGATGTAAATTGTCGTAGGTCCCACAAAAACAGTGGAGGAATTCAGATTTTCAGCAGCTGAAGATTTAAACCCTGTCCTTCGGGGTGGAAGTTGGAGGCGTCTTTGATTATTTGATTGGTAGTTATATAGCTGGGTGGGATGGCCTGTTGGAGCACGGAGTAACATAATACGGTGCTACTGCAACCTTAGATGGCCTGAGGGCTTCCCTTGGAGAAAGAGTTAGAAGATATAGGCAAGATTTTGGGCATATTAGCAAAATCAAAGATGATTTGGGCTTTAGTCTCTCTTGGCTTGTGTTCCTGTATTTATAGCACTACGGACCAGACCTTGTTGTCATTATTGAGGTGAGCTCTAGGTTTACCCAGGTAGCTACGAAGGGTACCGTTTGTCTGAAGGTGCCTATTTGCTTGTACTATCTTCCCTCAACACCCGAGAGATTACTTGGCTTATATGTTATTTTGTATTTGTCTGCAAATTCGATGGCAAAATAAATTGAGACACGAAAGAATACCCTAAAATAGTAAAATCTGTTAATATGCACTTTCCATTCCATGTGGCTCTTGCATAATTTGGGCAGCAGTCTGAATTAATTTTCCCCTGCACAGTTGGAAGGAGCTCTGCCTGCAAAGCACTAGAGGAAACGCATGGGACACAAATACGTTCTTTCTCAGTGTGAGAGACACCCTTATTAGTTCGGTCTGACCTGCAGTGATGTAATGCAGTTTATTTTGGGCCTCATCAGACAAAGCGGTGAGCAGCGTCGCAGTCAAAACCCAATTATTTTAACTGACAGACCTCATCCTCTGCCGTCTCTTCCCCCCTCTCCGCGAGCTCGCGGGGAGCTATGAGCGACACCGGCTCCGCGGTGTGTTTTCTCACAACCTCCGAAGCGAAGCTCCTCTCTCCCGCTGCGCACAGCGCTGAATTACAGCACCCGGAGAACAAACCAGTCCTCACGGCAGCCGAAAAGGGCACGGGTTTTATTGCACAGGAGTCTGCCTGGCAACCGGAGCAAAGAAATAAAGCATCGGCTTGAGGGCTCCTGGTGTCCTTTGCTAAGACGTTACTGCACGTGGTCTTTAAGGAGATGCTCGTGGGGAAGGTGCCGTCCCCTCTGCTGTGCAGGCACACGCACTGAAACCCAGCGGTGGATGAGGCACGGGGGAGAGGAGGTCCGGTCGCATGGCGGGGTGGGATGGGGGGTGTCCGGGGACAGGCGGTGTCTTCTGAGCTGCGGTTGTTTGCAGAAAGAGAGGATGAGAGAGCAGAGGGAAGGAAGGAGATGGGAGACCCCCGGGGTCGCTCAGAACTGCGGCAAAGGGAAGGCGATGAGGAATTTCCCTGCAACATGCTTTTTGTCCTTTTTCATCAGAAATTTTTGGAGGAAGTGGCCAACTTCAGTGAATTCACAACTCCAAAATGCAATTGGAGAATTAACAAACTTATTATTTGCCCACTCTTCATTTGTGGGCGAGGAAAAAAAAGCGCATAGAAAATTTCAGAAGGTCACGTTGAGAAGTGCCCAGTCTGATGGTTTTATTTCTGAATCAGGGTATGTTGAGAGTTTCTGAGAGGTTGACTTATTTCTGTTATATTTTTTCATCTCTCAGAAAAACACCCCCTCTTCTCCGGCCAGTAGCACTCCCTCCTCCCGGTTATCAGCAGAGCACAGCCTGGGGGTCCGGGGAGAGGAGAGGGCTTTGCAGGGGAGGAGGTCTGCGTCCCGGGGACCTGGGCACGGACATGGGTCAGTTTGTCCACTGCTCTGATGGGATGTGGCCTCAGGGATGGAAGGTGCCCATCAGCCAAGATCAGAGGTGAGAGCCCGTCCCAGCCCTACAGAGATGTGGTGGTGCTGTGACGTTGGGAGAGTCGGTCTCGGGAGAGACTGGAAGCACATCTCCCATCGCTCTCCATGGGGATGGCGGCTCTCTGCCTTAGGAGAACGAGGACTTTCACCCCATATATTTGGTATTACAGCTCTTTGGAGCAGCCTAAAAGAGCCCATGGAGCAACCGCCGGTTCAATGCTGTGCTTTGAGACCAGCAGAGCTTACTGCGTGGCTGGTGTGGGATGGCATCCCCTGACCCTGCGAGAGGAGCCCCCAGGCTCAGGGGAACGGGGCATCTTCTGCGCAGTCAACAAGATTTTTATGCTGCAGACTACTGGGGATGAAGTGGCGAGAGTGAGCGTGCTGCTCAAAGGAGAGGCGTTTTCTCCAGCATCCTTCCACGCGCACATACGTGCCTGCGCCAATAAATCACTGCCCTGCGATACGGCCCTCCGGGGCTCGGCTGCAGCTCCCTTGTGGGGAAGGGCAGTTGAAGCAAAACCAAATTGATGCTGGTGAAAAGGTTTAGAGAAAGACACATCTGCAAAGTCTCAGTTCGGGGCCCTGTAGGGGTATCGAGGTCACGGCAGCGGGTTGTTCCCGCATTTGGGCTTCCATGAGAGGTGCAAGAGAGGCAAGGGTGGATTTTATTTTTTTTCCCCTGCCCTGTTTCTGCCTTGGCTGGTGTGATTTGCATTGCTCCGTCGATGCTTTGCTGGTTTATGCTGTCTGAAACCCTAAATGCAGGAGACTGCTCCCTCCCGCTGGACCCGCCCCGTGGGGGAGCATCACGCCGTGGGCAGTGAGGTGCCCGTCCTCACGCAAGCCCTGGTGGCAATGCTGCTGCGGGAGCAACTTGATATGGGCGATACAAAGCTGTCGTGTGAAACCGTCTCCTCGAAGCGGGGAGAAGCGCCGTAGGTGCTTACTGTAGCATCCTGTAACTGCTGACGAGACCAGCCCGTTAGGTAAAATAGCCAAATCGAAACTCTATTCTTGCAAAGGCGCTATCAGCTAAATCAAGAGCTGCTTTTAGCGCTGGGGATGATTTGAGCCGGGTAATGCGTGTGGTCAGGACGGTAGCCAGCTGCCATCTCAGCTTCTTTCATACAGCCCGGCGTGAAGATGATTTCATCACCATTTTTTTTTTTTCCCCCAAATGCAACCCACCTCTTTGGCCGACGGTCCTGTTTGTATTTCCACCAACTCCAGGGAAGTTCTGCCGGCTTTTCGCAGGTGCAGAGCCGCGGGTGGCAAAGGTGAGGTTGTGCTGAGCACAGCGCGAAGGCAGAGCGGGATGGCAGCGCAGATGGGCGCGAGGTCAGCGCAGGCGGATGCCATCCCCTCGGAGAAGAAGGCGGCAGCGCCCTGCTACAGGAGTGGTTCTGCGCAAAGCGGGGTGAGGCTGACTTTTAAGCATGTAAATAATCCCATTGCTTTATAAGCAAGAAAGAGCAGAGCTGCTTTTTAATGTCACTGTTATCTGATGCTGGTTGTAAAATGGATTAAATTCTCTTCTGATGCTTGAAAGACTCAAGTCTTAGCGCTGGGCTTTGAGAGAAGCTCTGGCATTTTCTGCCGCTGTCCCTCTTTGATGGGAAGCGCTCGTTTTCGTGGTGCGGGGCTGTGGCATGTGTCGGGAAGATGCGGCTGGCGTGAGACCTGCGGAGCATCCCTCACTGTGAGGTGCTTTTTGGTGCCACCATCGTAGCTCCTCTGGCCCGTCCCTGTGAGCAGATCCCTCGTAGAGATGGGAATAAAAATATAAGTAGTGCGGATTAAAAGCAGCTAAAATCGAGGTAGCCCGGTATCTTCTTGAAAATTCACGTAGCCTTTTGCGAAGCAGAGATTTGGGTGTGAAAGGGGAGAAGTTTTGTGGTAGGAAGTCGTGACACCAGTTCCCTGCAGCGTGTACTGGTGCGTGGTGCGCACGCTAGGATTGCATCACTGGTGCCTTCTGTTAAATCACGGTTTCCAGTAAATTCCCAGCAGCTGGTTCCGGTATTTGGCTGAACCGAAGCAGCAGCTTCGACTCTTACTGGATTTCAGCACAATTGTGTTACAAATCCCCGTGCTCGACCCTGCCCGTGTCTGTAAGACCTTGACTGCTCGGTCCTGAAGTCTGGCTGCGTTCTCGCTCTCCGCAGCTGAAACCACGAGCAATTCCTCTTCCTGGCACTGATCCCCCCGGGTCAGTTTGTGTTTGTACCCTGCGGGAGCTGGAGAAAAGAAGGTGGAGATGACCTGGGAAGGCGGCTGGATTGGTGTCTGGATGAGGAGCCCAGGGTGCAGGGATGCTGCGCTGCCCCTCTTTGGCGCGGCCCCCTGCCCTGTGTCAATGTCCCAGAGCATAAAATGATTTGGCACCGCAGCCTGCGGCGAATTCAGCTTCTCGGCTGAGTTTCGCAGCCTGCCGTGAGCTCCGCTGGTGCATCTCTCGTTGTCGTCGGAGCAGCGGGAGAGGCAGTGTGGCAGGGAGGGATGCGGGAGGGCAGGCTGAGTGACGGCGGGGCTCCAGCCCTCTCCAAAAAGGATGCAAACCTCATCGCCGTGGGCATTTCAAGGGAGCAGGAGGGCGTTTTGGCATTCCAAGGGTGCGTCACAGCGTTGTGCGCGGGTTTCGTGCGGTGCTCTGGGTGCGGTACAAACGCGCTGAAGGAGCATCCCTGGTGCGGGGGGGTTACGATCAAAGCGTGTTTAGCGGAGCGCTGAGCACGCGAGTGCCGGGATGGAAACTGCCAACCCTGCGGTTCTCCCAGCCCAGTGTCAAGGCTACTGGGGGCTGCGGTGCCGCTGTCAGCAGGGGGTTAAAGCATGAGCATCCCTCCAGCGAGCAACCTTGCCGAGCACAGAAACCTCCTTCTCCCGCTGCTGCCGGGGCCACAGAGAGGGCTTCTGTTCTCCGGGCACTGACATCAGCCGCCGGCCGGGACGTGAGTCACGCTGGGAGCCAGGCTCGGCGGGCGCTGGTCCTCACCACTGCCGCCCCGCACCCCCGGGTGGGCTCTGCCATGGCCAGAGAGAGCTGTTGGACATTTTGCTTTCCGTGGGGATGGTGCTCGGGGGTCACAGATGGCTCGGCGTGCCTCCCGTGGGGGGCCCGAGCCCCTGCGGCTCCATCCTCCTTGGTGCAGCCGCATGGCATGCATCGGGGCCGGCGTTTGCAGCCGCATGGCATACATCGGGGCCAGCGTTAGCAGCCACATGGCATGCATCGGGGCCGGCGTTAGCAGCCCCGGGAGCAGGGCAGGGTGCGATGCCCGAGCGGGTGGGTGCGAGGGCTGGCGTCTGCACCCACACGCTGGCGCTTGTGCTGTGGATTTTGGGTGCGAAAAGGGGGACTACAGGCTGGGGTTCTTCTATTTTTTTTTCCCCAAAATTTTTGTCTAATGGGGAGGATGAAAGGCTCTGGAAAAAATTGCGATGGAGGGAGGAGGAAACCCTACGGAACAGCATGCTCAGCTGAAGCAGACAGGATGCTGTTTGCTGATTGATGCTCAGTCTCCTTCTCATGTCTTTCCAGTATAATCCTCCATTTAATGTTACACAACTCTCTGTCGGGACTTGCTCCAGGAAACCTTTCCCCATCCTCTCCTTGGAGGTTTGAGGGAAATGTAGTCATTTCTTTAAAACAAACGACTACTTCTTCCCCGGCGTGCCCTTGGCCCCGCTCCCGTGGGACGGCACTGGAGGGGTGACGCTGTGTGGGTCACCTCTCCTGCTCTCTGCAGCCTCGCCTGGAGCAGAGCGAAAACTCACAGAACAGCCTGTCTCCAGGGTGAATAAATATTGAGGCAAACCGCCTTGGAAGGAACAGGATCCATCATAGTACAAGGGGAAATGGTTTCAAACTGGAAGAGGGGCGATTTAGATGAGATATCAGGAAGAAGTTTTTCACTCTAAGGGTGGTGAGCCCCTGGGGCAGGTTGCCCCGAGAAGCTGTGGCTGCCCCATCCCTGGAGGTGTTCAAGGCCAGGTTGGACGGGGCTTGGAGCAACCTGGGCTGGTGGGAGGTGTCCCTGCCCAGGGCAGGGGGTGGGACTGGATGATCTTCAAGGTCCCTTCCAACCTAAACCATTCCGTGATTCTATGATTCATTTGAAAAAATCCACTCAGGAAAGCAGCAGCAGCTAAAATCCCCAGCCAGACTAACGCCGTCCACTGCAGCATCAGCCGTGAGGGCAGGCACGGCAGCGGAGCAGACGGGTCCTCCCGGAGAGCCGCCTGTGCTGGGTCCCGCGCAGCCCCGGCTCCGGGCAGCACCTTCTCAAGACAAGTGATGTAAACCTCAAACACGGCCCTTACTGCAGTGCAGACAAGGCACATCAAAGAGCTGTTTAACAAACAAAGCTAGGGAGGAGGATACAAGAGGAGATCACAGTGTGTTTGTCTTATTATTTTTCTCCTGAAGGGAAGCGGGCCTGTGACAGGGACCCAAACGTGGCACCGTTCCCGTGCCAGGATGTGCTGATGTTTCAGCAGGGCGGGCATCGTACGGCCAGGAACCAGAGCAGCCTTTCAGTGCCTTCCAGTAGCGTGGGGAAGTGCTGATTCAGACTCAGTGCAGCCCTCCCGAAAGAGTAACGCCGCCTGGTGAAGCTCCGTTAAAATCACGGGAAGATGCTGCACCGTTCCCCAGCCTTGCTTAGGAGCCACCGCACAAAGGCACCTCCAGAAGACAAAGGAAAAGGCTCCGAATGCAAAAACTTTATCTTTCAGAGATAACTTTGGTGCATTTTTATTTTTTTCTACCTTTCCGGGCCATGGTGAGAGGCTGGCGACTGCTCTTGGGCTCTGCAGGGAATTGATGAACGTTGCAGTGACGAAATGACGGGGTGGTGGTGGATCTTACAGATAACTGCTGTAGGAAGAAAAACATATAGCAAAGAGAAATACGTTGATGTCTTCAGCTCCCCTAAAGCAGAAAAGCATTTAGGCACCCAAAAATCACGGGTGAGGACCTGTGGGTCTGAGCTGGAGCAGTTGTGGAGGAGGAGCGGTTGGCCAAGCAAGGGGTTGGCAGCGGGCTCCGGGGAGGGGGTAGCACCACCGGGAGCTAAAGCTGGATGTTCACAGCTTGTTTAGGATCCAGCTGTAATTTTAACAGCTGGTTCTGTCAAGCTGCCTTCAGCGTAGCTCTGATCCAAGCTTCTATAATTAGCCAAAGAGCAGCAGCTCTCGTGCGAAGATGAAGGCAGCAGCGGTGCTCGTTGCAGGGGACGCAGAGCGGGACGGGAGGGAGCCGCACCGAAGGGGAAAGGGCTGCTCTGCGAAATTTTAAATAGTCGGGGGTGGGGCTTTTTTGTCTCCATCTGAGCACTTTGTGCAAAATGTTTGGTTAGGTTTTTTCCCCTCAAAAGAAAAGCACACCTAAAGAAATGTTTCATTTTGCATCATCCTTAACAGAAATATTTACATTTGTCAACTCAAATCAAAAGCGTTTCATTTGTGGTCAGTTTGAGGTCAGTTGTATTTGCTGAAGGGGTAGAGTTTCTCATGGGGGAGGTGGTCGGAGCTCCTCCTGCCCCGGGATGCCCGTGCTCGGGGACGTGCCCCGGATGCTCCCTAGAGATGCCCTGAGCTGTGGGTGCCCCTCGGGGAGATGGTCCACCCGGTGAGCGTGGGCTGTAAGACCAAGAAGTGCATGAAACACCCCATTTCTAACTAGCATGAGTCACTCCTGTCCTTGAGCTTTCCCTATTTGAGGTCAACCAACTTGAAATGCTATATTTTGATATTGCTCACACCGCCTATTACTGTAACCTTGGGTTTTTACAGTCAATAAATGGATCTATGCTAATTGGAGAGAGCTAAGGAGAAGTATCAGGCTGGTTCTCAATGTTTTAATAACAAACATTAAAGGAAAGAGTAGGGGAACCATCCCTTGCTATTTCTGATGGTTTATGAAGGTAGTTCTCGGTGTCCCGGTATTTCTCGGTGTTTTTATACTGTGCACGTTTGCATCCCCTGTGTAGAGACACAGGACCAAAAGGCTGGTGCATCTTTCTTCTGCTAATGAGAAGGCAGAGACTAGGAAGCAATACGATAACGAAGTACATGGAAAAGGCTGATTTCCTGGCAACTCGTCCTGGCTTAATTAAATTTCTATTAAAGAAAGATTCATTTTATGTTGGAGACCTGCGCAGGGCCAGGCAGCTTCTGTCTCTCATCAGATAAAGGACATTTTTTCAGGGTGAGGTCATGTCTTTTTCTGGAGTTCGCCAAAGCCTTAGACCAACCTCACCCGAGAAGCGTGAGCGTTTGCTGATGGATCTTTCTGAGCGCCACCAGCCCGTCTCCGCCTGCGTTTTCCCCCTACAGCGAGCTCGCCCCAGTGTTCACCTTGAAATCTCCGATGCAGCAGAGAAGTCTGCAGCAGCGGAGTTGTCCACACCCCACCTCTGGGATGCTTGCAGTGAAATCCGCCTGGGAGGTGCCTCCCCAGCTGGCCAAATGGGACCGGTTTTAAAAATATTGCTGCAGTTGAGGTGCGGACAGAGCAGCGCCCTGGATGAGGCGGGTCCGGTTTCGTAACCAGGGCAGCCCTCGAGGGAAGGAAGCGGTTACGTGGCACGCCGGTAACAAACACTATATCCCCAAAATACCTGAGAGACACGGAGGCTGCTCAGCGGGGAGTGAATTTCAAACTCTTCACGCATTGCAGAGGCAGGCGGAAGAAATTTTAGCGTAGCGAAGTCGGTGGGGTTTTTGGTCAGTGATTTATTGTGACAGAATTTAGCTCTGATTTATGCACTTCCAGGAGCTCATAAAGTGGGATCGCACCGCTCCAGGGGATGCGGGGGACACACAGTTTTAGAAAAACCAAAGTGTGCAAATGTCCTCCTGCGAGCCGGGGGTTGTGGCTGCGCTGCTGCATGTCCCTCCCTCGACAGCGCAGCTGCCGCAGCATCCCCGTACCGGCTGGTTTCGGGGGCAGCTGTAAAACCAGCAGCCAGGAAAGGAACGAGCGAGTCCTAAATTAAAAAAAAATCTCCTTTCCCTGCATAAAGCAATAGCGTTGGCTGTAAATGTGTCGAACACTCAATAATAGACGATCCGCAGCCGGTAGCACCGCAGCACGTGTGCTGGAAGCCATTTGGGTTTCTCTTCAAAGCAAACAAAGAGGAATATAATGTGCATGCGAGGACACATTCCGTGATTTATGGTTGTACGGCAGCGCTGCCTACGTGGGGGGAATGCTTTATTGCAGGATGCCCCGGAAAGAGGGTCCTAAACCCATCTGAAGTCAGTGGTGAACTCCTCTGCTGACTTCTGTAAAGCTCTGGTGGGGGATTAAGTTCATCACCTCCTTGCTTGGGTTGATCTGTGTGAGCAGCTGCCATGGCTGAGATTTTATTTATCAGTGTGGGCAAGAATCACAGAATCACCGAATGGTCAGGGTTGGAAGGGACCTCTGGAGATCATCCAGTCCCACCCCCCTGCCAGAGCAGGGTCACCTCCAGCAGGTAATCTAACCTAAACCGGTTCTGGGCTTGGAGGACATTTGAGCCTGATCCCATAGCTGTGGTTTGAGGCTCTGCAAGACGCCTGTATGAAATCCAGCCCTTCAGGTGGTTCCCGCTGCTTTGCCGTTGTTTTGAGCTGAAGCCTCAGCAGCCCGTCAGCTGGTGGAGCCCATCTGCATGTTGAGGGTGTAAAGGCTCTTTTGGGGTCTCACCTCTTTGCTTTCTATACAAAAGTGGTTGTGTGTGAGGCTGGAGGTGGGTCCTCCCTCACCTGGCAGAGGTCCGGGCAGGATCAGCTCTGCCTGTGGGCAGCGTTGGGCAGGGGCTGACATGATTGGGATGGTGGCAGCGGTTCCTCCAGATGCCCAGCGAGAAAGCTGCAGTACACCTCCCTGTGAAGCTTCTGCACGAGTCACTCGCAATGACTGCAGCGAGGGTGTTTTGGGCTGTGTCTTACCGAAGGAGCATCCTGGTGGATCCTGGTTTCTGCTTTGGCTCTCAAAAATCAGCCTCTGAAGGGTACTGCTGTATGGATATTATTATGACTTAGTACTGCGTGCCTGTCCTTAAAAGTTTTCTCTCCCAGCTTTCCAGCTCAATCAGGCTTTGAGTGCATTCAGTGCTGGTAAATGGGATGAGCATCGCACTGGGAACCTCTCAGCTTTCATCTGCCTTTTTGTAACAAAAGGCTGGCTTCGAAAGATCAAAACCTGAAGGTTATTTACCTGTAACTGGATTTTTTCTCTGAGCAGCCAGCGGCTCCCAGGTAGGCGTGTGGGGATGCCACTCCAAGAGGGAGCATTTGATTTCCAAGTAAAATTAGATTCCACATTCAATTCTCAGTAACACAAGCGCGAGACTTCCAGCGAAGACATTTTCTGAAGCAGAGGGTTTTAACGTCTCCCAGCAGATACAATCGAATTGCACTGCAGCAGCCAACTATTGTCTTATCTTTAATATGTAAACACTTGCTCAATAATTAAGTTACTGTGGAATTTGTACTGTGTCGATGGTCAATTATAAGATAAACTGATAAAAGGGAGGATGTGGCTGTGCCCTCTATGGTGGACACCGCAGCTGATGTGCCTGCAGCAGCCAGGTGAAGACTTGAGGATTGTATATTTTGGTATTTTCTCCTGATACTCATTCCCACGTAGCGTTTTCAGGGGAGGTGAGTGCTCACTGGGAGATCAAGATTCGCTCTTTTAAAAGGAGTTTTTTCCTCTGGCAAGTGTCCTTAGCATCGCCTTACCTTCCAGTCGCTTGCCCAGAGGTTGTCATCTCCTGTTGCCTCATTTCCCACCCTCCGTCCCGCTGAGGCTTCCCCGCGCTCCGCGGAGGCACCTCGCCTGTCTCCTTTCTGCCACGCTCGGTCGGCACAAGGGGCGATGTGATCCCATCCAAGATACCTTCTGGGAGTATGAATGACTGTATTAATGTCATCGTCACCTGAGAGCTACTCCGTAGGGAATCATAACATGTGATTAAAGAAACCAGTTAAAAACAGCTTAGGAAGCTGGATTAGGTACATGATCTCTTATTATGGCTCCTTTTAGCTGACAACCCGGTGAAAGAAGGGGGGTCTGGATTACACGGGGAAACATCAGACCTGAGAGGAGTGTTTTCTGGCTGTTAGGCTTAGTGGTGTCATGTACGATTTTAATCAGATTTAAATAGTGGCAAACATCACAGGCTTAATGGATTTCAGCTTTATTATTGGGGCTTTGCTTAGAAGCAATTTGGATTTTCAGCTGTGAGCCAGCAGTGCAAGTGTATTCACAATGACATTAAAAGGGACTGGAAACCCAGGGACAGACCTTGCCTTGAAATACCATGTGCCCATGTATGGGGACAGACCTCCTCATCTTTCCGTCAGCCTCAGGACCTCGACGTGTTGTTAAGCTCAGCCTCATGTTTTTTCCGTAGAGACGATGTGTTTGGCTCCATTTCACATATTGATCCCGGCAGCTGGGTAGCTGAACAAATGACTTTTTCCATTTTAAAGGCTTTGTTGCTCAAGATGAAGCAAGATGACAACCTATTTTTGCAATCATCTGGAGAGTCTGTTTTCCATGCTTGGCTTCAACCTTGAAGTTTGTCCTACACATGATCTAAAACGGTCTCTGTCCTCTGTTTCAGGGGGCATGGGTTGCTCTCCTTGACCTTCCCATGGTGAGGCTTTGTCTTGGCTGTGCGGGTTTGGGGCGGTTTGTCTAGAGGAAAAACAGTCACTGAGGACATTGGCATCCATATTTCTGCAGAGCCATGGTACTGCCTCCAAAGCAGGTCTTTTGCGGCAGCTTTTTTACGTTGTGGGAGAAGGTGCCTTGCAAGACATCAACATTGAAGATGCTTTTGTAAAACATGTTTGATTTTGCTCGGAGGATTGGTAATGGGAGACAACCTTGTACGCCTGTCACTCGGGAACTGACTGTCTAGAGCTGTCAGGGACAAAATTTACGGCTTCGTGACAGTTGGTCGTTGAGGTCTGTTCAACTGGTTGGTGGTCCCAGTCCTGCATGAGCAGGAAGAGGGGGTAAAGGGGAACATCGAGGCTTTTCAAGTTCCCCTTAGGAGCAGCATGTGGCATTGTTCCCCTTAGCAGTGAAGGGAAATGTATGTGTTCCTGTGCCTGTTTGCTGTGCCACCTAAAACCGCCGACCTGAGGTTTCAGGTACTTCCAGCTCCGAGCTGAGCATTAATGATGATGCTTTCCCTTAGAAGGCCAAGGAGAAGTCTGTGAGGTGTTATCTCAATCATCTACTAAATCCTGGCTTTCTGTCTGATGTAGCCATTCAAGTGCTAATTGCCTTTGATTAAGTCAATCATTTGCAGAGTGAGTGGGTTAATTGGGTATTGTGGAAGCAATCAATCTAATCAGCTGCTTGCATCCATAACTGAGGCGCTACAATGCAGCAGGACAATAATTGTTTTATGAGCTCCTGGAAGGCAGCAGAGGCAGACTGGATGGCAACAGGAAGCCCTCCTCTGCAAAATGGCCTTTAGGAAAGGTAATTTGCATGCTAAGTGCTCATTAAGGGAGGAGTGATTGATTAAGAGCTGGGAAATTCTCGCCTCTGAAGTGAGTGTGCATGAGGAAATGGTGTTGGGGTGTGGGCACATGGGAGGTCTTGGGCTCCTCTGACTGGGTGAGATATAGTGAGATGTGTTGTCTTAGAGGGAAATAGTTATCTTCAGGGAGATGAGCTGTAAGAGAGTGAGACGTGCCAGGCACCCATCCTAACGTAAGGTGCACCAAGAGCTTACCTCCCGGGTGTCCTCCTCGGGGCAGAGAGATGGGTCTGCAGGACCACTAAATGCATCCTCGTTCACTCCTTGCTGAGGCTCTCATTTCCAAAGCACTGAACGGTGCTTGAGCAGTAGCTGCTTTTGGTGGCTCCTCACCTGGTCTGTGGAGGAGCACACCTTGGGGAGAGGGTGTCATCTCCTCAGCAAACCTCCGAGGTCCCCTCCGCCTCCCACACGTGCGGATGCTGACATCTCCGATCCGCCTGTATCTGCGCTGCTGAACGTGTAACCAGCAGGAAGGGTATTTATCCGGAGATGACTGCAGAATTATTTTCAGGGAAGTTATAAGCTCTTCAGCACACAGCTGCAGACAAGGAGGGGGAAGGAGGCAAGCTGCCGGTGCTGAGCAGGGACGCGGTTACAGCCTTGACTGCAACCTCTGAGGTGTCTGACCAACCTTGACAGCGCTTGCAGGGGAACTACCTTGTGTATGGGGAGGATGAGTTTGCCTCTGGACAAACAGTGGTGTTTTCACTCTGTGAGAAAGTTTAGTATTCCTTTTTTAATGATTTTTTTTTTTAATTGGAATGCAAATGCTTGAAAAATTCAAATTGAGGTCATTGAAATGTCTTGCTTTGGTGGTGGCCGAACGCTACACGAAGAAATATTACAACTTGCAGCAATCAAACCAAACGATTTACAGTGACGCAGCCAAACAAGAGGTGTGCGGTTCTTTTTGCAACACTATTCAAAGTCCAGTCTGTTGGGAAGCCTTAGAATATGTCACCTGCTCCATCCAGCCCTCTGCCTATGGGCAGCGTGGTTCATTTCAGAGGAAATATTCTTCAGACCCTTTGTTTCAAAAGGAGGTTGTGATATTGGTGTCAGTGGTGATATGGAATGTCAGGGATTCGCCACTCAGCTGCTCCAAATAATTATGCAATTCCTTAACCTCGCAGAAAAAGCAGTCACGTCATCTCCAGTAAGTACCTATCTACAGTTCTGGTTTAATTAACATCTTACAATGTTAATATAGCAGACTACTCGGCTTCTGACATATGGCGAAGTGGCAATATATACCCTGCAATTTTAGCTGCAAAGTGATGTAATTGTATTTAAATCTTCCCCAAAGCTCTGAATTGGGGTCAAAGCACTTTGACTGCTTAGAGGAAAGAAAATCTAATTCTGTAGGTGGAGGTGCCCGAACTCTAGGAAAATGTGGTTGCTCTTGGATTACACACACAAGTAAATTTTTTTCTCCTCTTTCAGCCTCTGGTGCTTTGTCTTGCAGTGAGACAAGAAGGCAAGAAACAACATGTGATGCATTTGGGCTCGGGTATACTATTGGCTCTGTTGCTGTGCTCTGTTTCGATACATTAACAAGTTTCTCCTAAAAGCCTTGGACCAGACCTGGTTTTACCACAGCCCTAGAAACGTCATGGAAACGAGCTGTTCTGATGCCTCTGTTTCCAGGTGATACTGCAAAATAAAGCACCAAAGAAACTGAAGAGCAGATGTGATTTAATTCCAAGTTTATAATGCATCTTCTTCTTTTTTTTTTTTCCGCAAGCCATTGGATCTGATTGTCCTCCTCGCAGGAGGGTTGTTTTTTCTTCTCTGAGAACAAAGGTTGAAACTGAAAGAGTAATTTTGGGTACTTCCTATAGTCCACATTCTCAGACACCAAAACCCCCATCGTTAACTAAGCACTGTAACAGCTTTCTAAGGTGGGGAAGTAGTAATATCCCTCTTCTTAAAAAATGGGGAACTTGAACAAATTGCTGGCGGAAATATGGTGTCTATGTCAGATTGTCTCGATAGAAAATCCTCTCCCTTGCTTCTTCTGTGGCCTCTAGGGCAGCGAGAAAGCTGGGCTAGACTAGAGCACCCAATGGGTCCTGCAAGTTTGAGATGCCTGGCTTGGAGGAGCTCGAGCTCCAGCCAGCAGCTCAATGGAGCTGACGCAAGGCCATGCAATGTCTTCTTTTCAGTCAACTACCATGGTTGGCTCTGGAACCCCGAACATGGGAAAGACATCGACCTGTTGGAGTGCATCCAGAGGAGGGCCACGAGGATGATGCGAGGGCTGGAGCACCTCTCCTATGAGGAGAGGCTGAGAGAGTTGGGGCTGTTCAGACTGGAGAAGAGAAGGCTCTGGGGAGACCTTATAGTGACCTTTCAGTTCCTAAGGGGCCTCCAGGAGAGCTGGGGAGGGCCTTTTTACAAGGACATGGAGTGATAGGACGAGGGGGAATGGCGTCAATCTGGAAGAAGGTAGATTTAGATTAGATATTAGGAAGAAATTGTTGACTGTGCGGGTGGTGAGCCCCTGGGGCAGGTTGCCCCGAGAAGCTGTGGCTGCCCCATCCCTGGAGGTGTTCAAGGCCAGGTTGGACAGGGCTTGGAGCAACCTGGGCTGGTGGGAGGTGTCCCTCCCCAGGGCAGGGGTGGGAATGAGATGATCTTCAAGGTCCCTTCCAACTCAAACCATTCTATGACCCTGTTTTCTTTGCCCCACAGAGTTTTAGCTGTGGTGATGAAGTGAGCGTGGAAGTGGCAATTCCTCATTTTACCTTGGAAACTATATAACAGGTCAAAAATGCCCATTCCAGCTGTGTGATTTCAGGTTACATTTCATGCAGTTTGTTGGCTGACTTTGTCACAACTGGTTGGTGTTTTTTTGTGAGTGTCGCAGGTTTGTCCGAGACCTGTCTACAAAAGCTAGCGATTGGCTTTTCTTCTTGGCGGGTGGCTGAAGTGATGCAGAAAACTTGTCACCCGAGCAGCAGCGGTGTTAGCAATGTGAGAGTGACATTTCTAGAGGGTGCCCGTAGGTGGTCTCCAGCAGGTCTTCACCAGGTAGTCCTTTCTGCGGTCACGGTTGGGTGCTGGTGATCAAGTGGGATGACGACAGGAGTCCACATCTCTCGTTCTGCGCTTTGGGAGAGGAAGCAGACGTGTTGGTGACACGATGCTGCATGATGCAACACCAGCCATCAGCAAGTGTCTTAGGGCTAGCGATTGTCTTGCTTCAACGTAAGCAGAACAGCCCTCATGAAGGTCTGAATTCAGCCAGATACCTCTCAGTACGGAGCTGTTGCTAAGGTAGTCCAGCCCACACAGATGAGGAAGAGATGTTTTAGTTCTCCAACTCCGATGCCCTCCGGTGTGAGATCTGTTGCCCTGTTCAGCCTCCCGCAATTCTGTTTCTTGACACCTTCTCTAGTTGTTTTCACAATCCTTTAGATCAGGATATTGAGGACACGTCTTGCTGACATACTCTTTGCCTGGGGAACCTGGATGAGTTCATGCTGGGTTCAAGTCCAGTTCATGGTGGTTTGGACTGATCAGTGTTGACAGGGGTGCAGGCGGCAGGTTTGGGCAGAGCAGAGGAACAGCTCCATGAGACACAGCCCTGGAGGAAGGAAGAAAGAAAGAAAAGAAGCAAACAAAGGATTTATGAAAATCTGTACCAAAGTTCAGTGAAATTAGCTGCTGGCTTTGTCAGAGCGGCCAGGCACTCTTTCGTAGAGGCGATTGGTCTGGGAAGAGCTGGTGTGTGAACTATGGAAAGGGATGACACTTAGCATTGTGTTGGGTTTTTTTAATTCTCCCGTGGAGTGGAATTTGGATACTGTGTTTTGCCGCAAAAGGTTGGAAAGAAAAGATCAAAGTGATGAAAAGTCCCTAGGTGAGAGGGCAGGGAAAGCTGGGTTTCCAGCCTGACTTTGACACTAACTCGCAGTCTTGTCCTGGGCAGCTCACCAAACCTCTCTGGGCTTCCCTCTCTTCCCATATAACTGTTATGATGCCCATCTGCCAGGGGGAAGCGTTAGGTGGACTTTACGGATTTTCAATTATTTGAGATCCTCTTTGGGGATATACAGAGTAATTTCATTCTTCATCCCTTAAGTGTTAAGAAAAATCACAAAAAATACGTTGTGGAGGGGAACGAGTTTAATGAGGAATGCCTGCAGCATCCTTCACCATTCAGATGGTCACAATGAAACACTGGAGACGAATGAATGGATGAGACCCACAGCCGACACTCGTGGAGCTGAGCTGCTCCGAGGTGCAGCAGCCGAGAGCCGAGCTCTGTGTCCCCAGCGCTCCGCTGGACCCAGCAAACCCCAGGTGGGGATTTCTGGAGGAAAAGATCATCTTTCCCTCTGCATCACCCCACATTTGCATTTGGGGATGTCCCTGTCCTCCACACGCTGTCTGTCCTCTCTCTCATCTGATGCAGATGTCCTTTCCTCCAAACCCAGCCCTGTCCAGCCCCCTACGAGGTGTTGGTGTTCCCCAAACGTCAGGCACAGAGAGGCGGCGGAGAGGCTCTGAAACCGTCTCTGCCATTTAGTGGAGTGAATAGAAATGGCTGTTGAAGTACTCCGTTGCTCCAAGTGGCTTGGCGTTAGAAATCGGCACCCTTCAGGAACAGAAACCGCCTGTCCCTGGTTTCTAAAGCGCACGCTTGAGAGCACACCGCTCAGTGCTTTGCTGTTCCAGAGAGCTGTCAGCCAACGCCAGCCGTCAGAGCCCCAGCAGCATCGCTGCCTCCCGTTAAGCAAATCTTGCATTTCATAAACGTATCAGCCGCACATCACCTACTGCCTGTCTGTCTCCTGTCACAGAGATATGATTCCTACTCAGCTCCGTCGTGTACAGCCCGCTATAGGTTGTGTAGCACTTTTTGCTGATACGAGCCTGGCGAGTAGCGGCATCCGACACTGATTCAGTGAGAGCTTCAGCTCCACGGCAATTAATTCCTGCCATGGCGGTGATACGAGCGCATCAGCCTGGGCCTTTCCCGCGCTGCTGTTGGATGCGGCTGCCCTTGGCGGGGTGTCGGTGGCTTTCTTGGCTGCTTCCCCTTGCTCAGACTTTGGATAATCCTGCTCCCCAGTGGGTTCTTCTCTTTTGGACACTGCGGGTGCCCTCTGATGGGTTAGCCGTGTCTTTTCTTTACAAAAAGCACACGGCTGGAGCTGGGATGGGGTTGACTCGATGGACTGAATGAGCCGGTCCTGCTTGTGGCGTTGGGGGAGTCTCCTCCAAGCTGGATGGGTGGGTGGACCAGAGAAAGAGCTTCAGACCTGTAATTCCCTTGATACATATGGTGTCAGTCCTCTGGTTACTGGGCTGGTGCACATGGGTACAGCTGGCAGCGCACATGGTGCCGGTGCTCGGCATGGGGCAGAGCACTGGTCCTGCGCTGGAGGGATGGGGAGGGCTCAGAGGTGGAACAGTGCTGTAGCATCACCGGTTGTCCATGACTGTGGGATAACTGAGGGTTTGGGCTGTCCCGTCTGCGTCTCTGGGCAGTGATGTGGATTTCACTGCTGCTGGGTGGCAGCGCGCGCCCCTTCGGGGGAGCAGGGTGAGGACCGCGTCGCTAAATCCAGCCCTGCTGCGACATACGCCCCGTGCAGAATAAATAGTGAAAGGAAAGGCTGCTGGCAGCTTTAAATATTTCCACCGCTTCCACCTGCATCAAGCTATCAGCCCGTGCGCGCTGCCGCGTGCCGGCCGTCGGGTGCGCCGGTCGGGTTTGGGACGCTCTCCGCGGGCAGCGTGTGGCGTTGGCGACAGCACGGCTTTGCCGTCGCGCTCGTCTGGGGCAGACGGCGGTGGCTTTGCCTGGCGTTCAGCAAAGGTTTCTCTGAGCATCTGGAGAAAGTGTTTGACTTAGTTTTGTAAGTCCAGCCAGAAGAAACTGGTATTTTGGCTGTCAGCAAAGGTGTATTTAGCTGGATGGGCACTTTCCCTTCCGTTAGCATCTTTAGCTGTTGCCAATATCACTCTTTTCTTCCTGTCTTTTCTGATCATTAAATGGGTGTCTGTGTGCATGTTTTTTCTTGCTTTAGGTTTTTGTGGCATGGAAACATTTTATGTGACTTGTACCTATAGAGTCGGTGTTGAGGAGTTGGTTGAGGGATTTTTCTGCATCTTTTCATCAATCGTACATCAGGACGGACAAGTGAAAAGCGGGTTGAACGAGGCATTTCTGCGCACCACTGGTTCGTGGCAGACAGGCTGCCCGCTGATTCCAGAGCCACTTCGCATATTGAAAAAAAAGTTTAGTTATTTAGCTGAAAGTTGCTATAAACCATATAATTTTTAACTTTAAAATCCTAGCTCCTGAGAGCCAATAACAAAAACCTAACAAGTGTGGAACTGAGAGAGAAAGGGAACACTTTCTCAGTGAGACTTTTATATAATTATATCTGAAATAAATGGAAGATGACCATCGAACTGCTCTGTTAATATTCACAAAGCTTATATCGGACAGTTCTTGGGGTTTCTTCGTTTTGAAGCATTTAAGATAAGGGTGTCAATTAAACTGGTGAAATAAGTTGGGCATTGTGGCCGCAGGAGGTGCTGGCACTGATCAGCCGTAATTGCTTTTCCGATTTGAGGAGTTATGATTTCTAGATTCTTTTTTCTCTCTTTATGGTTCTGTTGAGTTTTAAATAAAGCATGTGTATTTTGAATAGAGCTCTTCCGGAGCAGTGAATCCGCCCGTGGGGCTGACATCCAGGGGGAGGGAAGAGGCAGACACAGCCAGCTGGGCTGCAGGGGGCTGGAGGGGGGGCTCTGAGGGGCTGCACCGCTGAGGCCGGCTTGGTGGCTTTCTCAACCAAAGTGTCCTGAAGTCAGTGGGAAGAACTGCAAGCGTTTGCTCCTTTTTCCATGTGAAAAATGTCTCTGTGGCTTGCTGGGATACAGCCATCCACCCTGAAACGCTTTCCCCAACAGGAAACACCCCATTTTTAAATTTTTAGTAGCGTCGGCACAGGAGAGCAGATCTCACTTGCCTTTCCCTTGCTCCAAAAGTTCTAGTTAACGTGAGTAAGTTGGGCAGCATCCCTGGCGCCGGGAGCTGCGGCAGGGACACAGCCCGGCTCCCCAGGGCTTTGCCTGTATTCCCACGCGGGTTCACGGGGGAAATGGCCCGTTGCCTCCACATCGTCAGAGTGGGGACATCTGTGACGCTCAGGCTGTTGGAAAAGAGCAAGAGCGGAGTGAGAAAGGCAAACGTGAAGGAGAAGGCCTGTTTTGTTCATGCCATGAGCAATCCAGCCACACATTTGGTCTGCTTGGTTTTGGAGTCGAAGCTCTTCTCCTTTTCTTTACCCCATCTCTTTTTTTAACCAGAGTGTTTTATCCCTGGTTCTCAGCAATTGCTTTCTGCTGCAGGGTACCGAGAAGGGTTTCTGTGGAAGAGAGGACGCGACAATGGGCAATTCTTAAGCCGCAAATTCGTGTTATCAGAGAGGGAAGGTGCACTGAAGTACTTCAACAAAAATGACGTGAGTACCTGGGGCTGCTGTGTGCAGACAGGGGATCGCAACTGTGGGAGCATCTTTGAACAGGTCGTGCCTAGGCCAACATTTTATTTGTACAGTTTTCATAAGCACAGGGTCCCCGATCGCTCCAGGACAAGGGCACCAGGTACAGCTCATCACTTTCTTTGGTAGGGTTTGCTCTTGGTCCACCACCACCACCACCGCAGTCATGGTGAGACACCCCAACTGGCCATTTCACGTGTTCCTGCCGTGTTGCCCTTTAAAGTCCATCAGGCTTTTCTTAAACCACCAATGAGGGAGTTTTTCTCAGCGCTGGCTCTGCATCATGCAGCTGCTGTGGGTTTCCACCCACAGGCTAGCCTATGGTGAAGGTATCACCACCTCACACTGGTCACTGGGGTCTGAGACCTCCTTTGCGTGGCACGGCAAGCAATCCAGAGGAAGAGCTCCCTAGTTTTCTGTTCTGGCATCAAGCAGGGTGGAAGCATTTGTCCTTTTCCCCAGAGCACATTTCATTCGTTGTAAGTGAGAAGTGGAGCTATTTACCATGAAGATTGCATTTGTGAAGAATGGAGAGACGCTCTACTATTCCGCACCATGTAATGGAGGAAGCCCTGGTGTTTCCTCTGCCCTTTGAGTCTCTCTTGAATGTCGCAGCCGAGAGCAGCCCAGTCCAAGCCGCCAGCCAGTTTTCTCAAGTAATTGATGCAATCGTGGTGTCCTGATGAGCCACACCGTGCAGAGGAGGGGAACATGCATCCACGCTTCTCCACGCCCAGCAGCCAGCTTCGGTAGCACCGTCTTGGTGTGGTGTGATGCAATTGCATCTCATGGACAGGAGAGAGCCAGTCATTACCGAGGGAGAAGTGAAAGTCCCAGGAGTCCCCATTCAGTCAGTATTGACTGCTCTGGTAGTTTAAAACTGCTTTGCTTCGTTGTTGACCATAGCCATGGTGGGAACGGCGCTGTGTAGACGCATCCTCTTTGCTGGGGTTTCCCCGCCATGGTCACCCACGACGGCTGTGTGTCCGCGGCAAGTCCCCAAGTTCCCAAAGTGGCATTAGTGCCTCCGCCAGCTCAGCGACTTCCGCGTGGTGCTGGGGACAACAGCACCACCACACGACCCACCGCTGGCCCCTGGCTGTGCCCTAAAACTGCTGTTACCAAAAGCCTGATCTTTATTTTTTGGGATGATTTATTCACACTTACTCGTTCACTCCTCGGTGCAGTCCTGAAGGGGTGGTAAACTTCTAGAGGTGTTTTGTAGGAAGACAAACTGCCCTACAAAGTTGAGGTGACCTGCCACAGAGGGTGCAGGTGGGATTGGTGCCTGGAGGGCCTGATCCAGGCCAACCCTTGGGCTAACCCATCCAAGAGGTGGCTGTAAGGTATATATTTATTCCTCTGAAAAGAAAGTTCACCGTTTGGAGGGCAAGGGGAGGAGCAGAGTCAGAAGCCAAAGGCTCATGTGAGAGGATAGGACTGGTGGGGACGTGGGCATGGTGCCCCTGCCAGCCTAGCACCCAGGTCTACAGTTGACAAGGGGTATAATCCTCCATCTTCTTGGGCAAGGATGAACTGGCTGGAGGTGCTTGAGATGCAGAACGCATCCTGGTCTGTTGGCAGTCTGATGAATGGGTTTCTTTCTTTGATAGTGCTCATCCTGGTGTGAACGTTGGTCACTTACATGTAGGTAAAGAGGCCAGAGGAGATCTTGGGGTCTGAGCCAGGAGGCATGGTGAAGAGACAGACTTGTCTTTATAGCACAACATCCTCCTGTGAGACTTGGCCTGTCCATCTTGCTTCTGGGCTGAAACCTTTCTCCCCTTGAACTCTGCTGAATTTTGGGGGACAAAACATTCTCCCAGGCTGGCAGAGAGCACTCATTGACACCCAAGCAAAGTCCCTGATATCTCATCGCCAGGCAGTTTTGTGGGCTGGGAGTCAGGGTTTTTTTTAGCTAATGGCCTCAATCAGGAGTTTTTTCTGACCAAGTGAGCTGCTTTCTGGTGTGAAAGCCAATTCTCAGGTGTTTGCTCACTCAGCTGTGTTTTTCAGGCAAAAGAACCCAAAGCAATTATGAAGATCGAACATCTAAATGCAACTTTCCAGCCTGCAAAAATTGGGAACCCACACGGACTGCAGATCACTTACTTGAAGGACAATAGCACAAGGAACATCTTTGTCTATCATGAAGATGGCAAGGTGAGAGCGTGGAGGTAACAAGAAGGGTTGGGTCGTGGTCCTGGGGGTTGATGCTGCTCAGTACCAGCTCTGACCCCGCTGGGAACTGTTGGGGGTGCGGAAGGGATGGGGGTACAGGATGCACAACCAGCTTTGAGCAGGTTTGTCACGTCCTTCCAAGCACAGAGGCTGCAAACCCCGTGTCTTCTAAATAACAAGATGCAAATGGAAGAAATTGCTGTTCCTCCACTTGCAACTAGACGTAGGGGCAAGAGGCATTTTTTTAAGGCAGGCTCCTCGGTGCCCGGAGAAGGAGATGAGGTGAATGAAGCAATGAAAAGTTAGTGGGCTCAATCCAAGGACTCAGAAAAGGGGAGTGAACTGGATTGTAGGAGAAGTGAGGAACTGGTTGTTTCTCTGCCTGTCTTGTACTTTATGAAATGCAAATCTGCATGTTTGTATTGGAATAAATCCCCTCGCTTTGATGCCCTCGTGCCTCTGAAGGGAGGTGTGAAGAAGAGGGCTCACGGGTGTGGGGTGGTCACTTGCAGGAAGACAGCAGGACGTGGAGTCCATGGCAGTGAGGAGGTCCCAACCCTCCTGGGGGGCCACCGCGAAGGACAGCGGCAGTCACCGCGCTGCCCCGTGGGTGCTGTCTCCACGGACTGGTGTCCATGCAGAGAGCAGACCCGGGCGAGTTTGCAGTGGATGCCATCTCACAGCCTTATTTTCATCTCTTTCTTCCCTCCCTGAAATATTTTGAGCTCCCCATAAAGTGTCAGCAGCCCTGGAGCAGCCACGCAATCAGAGCCTAGAGCTGTCGTGTTCCCATCCCATCCGCTTTCCTCTGGCTGTCACGGTGCCTTCAGCCTTTGATGTTACATCCCGTTCAGCGCCCTGTCTGTCAGAGCGGCTTTCTGGGGCCGATCCCTCATGGACTGGCACGGCAGGGATTTGCGGGATCGTCTCGGAGCACAGCCCTCTCCCGGCTGTTCACCCAGACACGGCGAGCCCGGCAGCTGCTGGGGATAAGCAGTGTGTGCTCATGGCAGTCGCTCCTCTCCGGGCTGTGTATGCTGATAATGCCACCAAAAAGCAAAATATTCCTCACTTGTGGGTGAGCAAAGCTGATGTTGTCTCTGCTGCCGCTGAGGCTGCGGTGGCAGTGGCACCGGGTGATGCCCGTCGCGCTCACAGGGCTGCGCTGCAGAGGCTCAGTGCGTTCCTGCGCGGTGCAGGCACCCCTGGCAGGAGGCAATTAGTGCGCTGGGTTTGGGTTAATTAGCGGCATCGCCTGGTTTTGTACATGCACAGAAATGTGCGTGTAATACGCATGCACACACATGCATAGATGTGTATAACAGACGTACAGAGATGAATGTGTGCCTGTGTCTGTGCTGCTGTATGTAGATATATAAAGGAAGTCTTTCTCTCCCCCCCCTCCCCCCCATATATATGTTTATCTATAAAATTAAAGCAATGATGACCACTTAAACCTACGCAGCTCTTGCTGCTCAGTGGGCGGCAGCACAGCGTGGTGGTGCCTGCGTGCCTTCTGCGTGCCGCGCGCACCGGGATGCCTTCACCGGGCTGCGTCTCTCCGGCTCAGCATCCCGCAGCGCCGCGGGCTCTCGCTCCCTGCGCTTGCGGGTCCGGAGGAGCTGCTCCGGCAGGGCTGCACCCGAATTGGCCCTCCCCTCCATCGGCTCTGCCTGGTGGGATAGGCAAGTCCCACGGTACGCAGCAGGCGCCGCTGGGCACCAGGTGAGGCGTTACCACAGCGAAGTGCCGCGGCGTCGCTGGCGGGTACGTCCCCGGCCACAGCTGGAACCGAAATAAGGAAGAAGCTCTTTCCTGTGAAAGCTGCGTCCCACTGTCGTGCCCACGTCTGTGGTTTGCTGGGCCTTGGTGGTCCGCGTAGCCCAGCTGGGAGGGCTGGAGTCAAGCTTTTACTGTTATTTGGGGTTTTGGGGGGGATAAAATGCTGAGCTTTCTGCTGGGGGCTCATGGAAGGAGCATTCTCGCAGGTATCACGCGGTGGTCCTGCCTTTGTCTCGGTGGCTTGGCAGGACGTGCGCTGATGCCGTCCGATAACGCCCAGGGTGGATTTCTTTCCACTTCCCTGAAATCGCTCTGCCCTTCGGCTGAGTGAGGGCTGCAGGAAGGTGACACCCCCCGGGGTGTCCCCCCACCCGTTGGGACCGAAGGCAGCCCTGGGACTCGCCTGCAGTCTCCTGCTGCCCTTTGCTCCCTCCCGTACTCCCCCGGCAGCCGCAGGGTGTCCCCTGGTACCCCAGAGGTGCTGCCTCTCCCCGATCCGAAGCGCTCGAGCCTGATTTAGGTTCCTGTCTCATATTTCTGGGGTTTGATCCCTCCCCACCTAATCCTGTCCCCGATCTGGCTGGCCTCCCACCAGGGAAGGATTTGGGGTTTTTGTCCCGCTGAGGAGCTCAGCAGTAATCTGGAGCATCGCATGCTGCTCTCCACTGGCTCTTCGGCGATGATACCCCAGAAGAACTCATGATACAATACCCCCCCCTAAAGGGGACCTACAGGAGAGCTGGGGAAGGACTTTACACAAGGGCATGTAGTGATAGGACGAGGGGGAATGGCTTCAAACTGGAAGAGGGGAGATTGAAATGAGATATTAGGACTAAATTCTCTCCTGTGCGGGCGGTGATCCCCTGGGGCAGGTTGCCCCGAGAAGCTGTGGCTGCCCCATCCCTGGAGGTGTTCAAGGCCAGGTTGGACGGGGCTGGGAGCAACCTGGGCTGGGGGGAGGTGTCCCTGCCCAGGGCAGGGGGTGGCACTGGATGATCTTCAAGGTCTTGGCTGGAGATGTAGTTCCTGCGGGACCTCAGCCTGGTGGCTTCGTCAGCTCCTCGGTGTGTCCTGATGGCAAACAGGAAACTGAAACCAGTCCCAGCACCCTGCTCAAAATGGGCATATCTGGGTGTTTTCGTGATGCGGGTGTGTAACGACAGTGGGTTCCTGGAGGGGCAGGGCAAGATGGGGTTGGGCTGCAAGCGTTTTAAAGGATGTTCTTGCAGTCCCTTGTTAGCTCTTACCCACCACCCGACATCCCGAGCCAGCCGGGGTGAAGCTGAGGCACCTCCTGGAGCTGGAGATGTGGGGTGATGGCTCCATGCAGACTGCCCCATCTGCCGGAGGCACCCGGACTGCCGCCCTCACCAGGGCTGTCCCTCTTGCGGGCCCAGGGCTGGAGCCCCACGGCCTTCAGCTGCCCCCAGGTCTCCCGCTGGCGCTGGGAGCTCAGGAAGCCACAGGAGTGGGTTTCCCACCACGCCGAGCTCCTGGCCAGGGCTGAAGCTCCCTCTGCAGGTCTTCTCCTGGAAGCCACGGCGGGAGCAGCTGGGAGAGCTGCGGGTGCTGCTGCCTTAACAAAGCAAAGCATGTGAACTTTTAGCAGGTGGCTGTTTGTCACGTCGGACCATTTTTGAGATACGCCCAACTCAACTCCTTAAAATTGAGATCTCCAAAATTACACATAAGAGCCTTTTGTTTTATTCCCCAGTCATTTTTAAAGCATAAAAAAGTTTAAATGTTCTGAAGGCCGACTTCCACTTTGACATGGTCTTTCCTACGCTACAGCAGCCTCACCTGAAAGGGGTGACGGTGTTTATTTTGGGATCGTCTGGCTCGTCAGACCCGTCCCCGATGGGTGAAGCTTCACGTGTGTTACTGACAGCCGGACAGTTCAGCATCGCTCTCGCCGCAGCTCAGCGTCCCGGTGCGGGCAGCGCGGCCGTCGCCCTTCCTTTGCCCGTACCTTTAGACCCCGAGGCGGTTGTCTGAGAGCTCCCTCTGCGCATCACTTAAAATTAACTTCTCATTTCCCAGTAAAACCTTGAAAAAGGCATCCAGTGCAGCACAACCTCTGCGGGCCTCACCAGAGACAAATGAAAAGAAGAGTTTAAAACCAAATAAGTTATGAAACAACTATTTCAGAGGGAACCCCCCCCACACACAAAAAAGAGAGATTTCTACCAAGGCAAGGTAGAAGTGCCAGAGCATCTGAGAATCAAGCTGGCACGTCACTTGTCCCTGGTGGACTTGCAGACATGACTGATAGACTGGAGTACAAATATACAGAGATATTTGGCCACTCTTTTAACAAAACACTGAAGCGTGTTGCTAAGGCCTCAGAATTTGGGTGGGATTCAGGCGTTCCTCGCGTGTCCTGCTTGTGGCGGCCGGAGGGACGAGCTGCCTCTGCGCCCAGCCGAGCGCTGCACCCAGGCTCCACATCGCGAACGCTGCTTTTGCCAGTTCAGGGACGTGTTTAAGTCCTTCCCTCTGCAGAAAACCCCTCGGTGCTCACTGGAGGCTGCGGCGCTCCGTGCATGTCCTGAGCCTGGGACAGGCTGGACGTTCCCCATCCTTCACCCCTGTGCTGCTCTCTTTTATGTCTGTATTTATATTTTTTATAGCACTGCTGCTAAACTGCGCTCTGCCATGTGGGACAAAGCGACAGGGGAGATGAAACGCAGCAGGATCGTGTTATTTTATGTGCAGACTGCGCAACTCACTGTGCTTTTCTCCCTCGTTATTAGGAAATAGTGGACTGGTTCAACGCCATCCGGGCAGCACGGTTTCATTACTTACAAGTGGCATTCCCTGGAGCCAGCGATGTCGATGTGAGTGTTCCTGCAGGGTCTGGGTTGGTTGGGGGTTTTTTTTTCTCCCCTCTTGCTCATTTTTAGCATCTTGTTAACAAGCTGGAGGGCTTGGAGAGGGCTCCATTCTTCAGCGTGTTTTACAGTTACTGGGCTGACCCGATGGTGGTGGGTCCCCGTGCAGCACCGGGTACCAGCCCCCCGCCTGGGAAACTGCGTGTGTGTGTGTGTGTGTGCACATGTTCACACTCCAAATGTGAGCCGGGCGTGTGAGTAACTCCAGTGCTGTCACGCGTACAGAAGCCCTTAAGCCTCTTCCCCCAAAATCGTTGCTATAATATTAAAAGCTGAAACAAAGGCTGGAAGGTAGAAAAGAGGAAGGCAAAAGAGCGTCCGTGCTATCCCCGCGCCTCGGGGATGAGTTCTTGCGTGCCGCCCGGCGCAGCCTGGCGTATGAGTCTCTGTCTTGTGTTTTCCGGGAGCTGGAGCTGCTAATTGCATTATCGTTCACTGATGGAATAGCAGAGGCAGTACCAGCGCAAGCTGACTGTGCTGCCAGTGGTGTGTCAGGCCACTGGGGGGGGGTGGTGGTGGTGGTGGTTCCTCTGTTACCTCCTTGGCTTTCTAGATTTTGAAATCCAGTTGCATTACCTGCCTTCTGGTAATCACCTGGGAGGAGTCCAGTGGTGGCCCGGGGCCGGCACTGGGCTGCAGGGTGGCCCGTGCCCCCCGAGGACCTCTGGCCAAAGCCTTTACCCCCGAGAGGCATCATCCCGGTCCCTGGGGAGGAGGAGGGGAGGAGAGGGAAGAGCTGTCCCACCTGACCGTTCTCTGATACGACGTTAAACTGGGGAAATAGGAAAAAGCGTAAGAGCAGCCTCGTTAGCCGGCGGTAGTGCCGTCGTGGTGCAGCGTGTGCTTTCCATAATCGCTTCTGCCCCATATCCTCTACTGCCGTTAAAGTTGGTTGGCACATCTGCATCGAATTGCCTCAACCCCCCCCCGACCTTGACAGAGGCGCCAGTTGTCCGGGGGGTGGTGAGAGGGTTCACACGCTCACCCCGGCGGGTTCGGGGGGAGAGAAGCTATTTATAGTTTTACTTATCATCCCCTTCTCTTCATTTATTCTTTGAAGGACACAGAGGAGTATAACGGTTAGCCAGGTTTAATTTGCAACCTTGAAATACTGAACAACCCTTCATAGCCTTCAGCTTGGGGAGACCTCTGTGGGGACTGGGCTGTGTACACGCGGAGGCTCCAGTCTGGGTGTTGCCATCATTTGCATCTAATTTATGATTCCTTTACCCCGTCAGAGCGATGCAAAGGCATTAAATTTAAACGGGAGCCAGGGTAAATGTGGGAGAGAGGTATGAATTGCTCACACCGTGCTGAGGAGGCAGAGCTCCCGGGGATCCCTCTCTCAAGGATGCTTCGGGGACCCATCTGCCGCGTGGAGGAACCTCTCTGCGCTGTGATGAGCAAAGTGTCCCCAGCTCCGTCCCGGGAGCCTAACGCCGGGGCTGCCGAGCCTGCGGAGCCCTTCGCTGCCCACCACAGAGGCTCCAAGACGAAGATGCTGTGTGATTCTTTGGGCTGTTGTATTTTGGGGTGTCTTTGCCCTTGTAGGGCACACGCCTGCCCGACCGGAGCTGCTGCTGGGCAGAGTTAGGTGTCGCGGGAGCGCGGAGCCGTTAATAACCTGTTTCAGTGAAAGGCAGGAGCAGGGGCGGGGAGGCGCGCGGCCGGGCTCGTCCGCCCTGGTTTTGGTGGGACTCATCATCTTTCAAGAGGCTTTTAGAGGCATCTGAGAAGATCTCACAGCTACTGCCTGGTTCCCACTAAGCAGCGTTAAAAATATCCCCGGGGCGGGTAGCTGTTGTCAGCACTGTCCGCGGGAAGGGGGAGTGCACAGGCAGCGCGTGTTAATGAGGTTTCTCAGGCAAATTATACTTCAGGGCTTGCGTGAGGAGCTCCTGCTGGGGCTGGTGGAGGAGATGCACCGCCAGAGCGGACCGGTGAGGTGGGATTTGGCCCGGGGGCTTCTCCTGGCAGCTGCTGGTGGAGCACTGGAAGATGCTCTGTGTTTCTGCCCCCACTCCTCTGCGCGCTGTGGAGGAGTGGGACTGACGCGTCCATCCATCCAGAGCCGTTGGGTGGGCTCGGGGCCTGGGGCGAGCGCGGGGTGGGCTGTCCTCCCACTGACCCCCAGCCCTGCCCCGCGCGCCCAGCGACCCCCCGGCTCCATCCGTCTGACGTTCTCCTCTTTTCTCTTCTCTCCGGTTGCTCCAGCTGGTGCCAAAGCTTTCTAGAAACTACCTGAAGGAAGGGTACATGGAGAAAACGGGGCCAAAGGTAGGGTATAGCGCACTTCAGTCGTCCCTCTAAACACGAGTCTTGCTCTGTGTGGGGCTGAGAGGGGTCTGCTGGTGGCACAGACCCACCCTTGATGGAGAGGTGAAGCCTTAATGCCGCCAATGCGTTAATACACTTTTCCCACCTGGAAGCAAACATTAAAAAACTCCAGACCCGCTTCCCAGAGCAACCACCCCGTGTCCCCTCTCACTGCCCCGCCTGGGTGGGCAAGCTGGCCTGGGCCCTGCTGTGCCAGCCCGTAGTGGCCCAGAAGCCGCCTGTCCCCATCTCCCCCAACTCATCGGGCTCCTCCGCGTGCCCCGATCCTCCCGAGTCGTGCCCGGTAGGCGAGGAGCTGCGCTGCTTTGGTGTGTAATCCTGCATTTTTGGACTCTTCAGCAAACAGAGGGATTCAAGAAGCGATGGTTCACCATGGATGACCGACGGCTCATGTATTTCAAAGATCCCCTGGTAAGATGAAGGTGCCTGGGCTGTCTGCTGGGAATAATCAATGGTGATGATGATGATGATGACAACGATAATAATAATATGATGATGATGATGATTGATGATGATGATGATGATGATGATGATGATGATGATGATGTGGTGAATCCCAGGCTGGTGGGAGAGCTGAGAGGGCACAGAGCCATCACTGCTGGTTGGATCTGCCCGATGTTCAGCGTGCAGTAGCCCCACGCACAGACACTCACCAAAAATGCTTCAGGAACCCCGTGGACCAGCTGCAGATTTTCCTGCAGCTGAATTTTGGATCCCGGGTGTTGGTCCCGTACTGTGGGTGCCCACGGGAGGAGCTGAGTGGGGCTCTGTGGGGAGACTGGTGCGTTCGGTGTTCGGCTGCTGCACTTTGGTGGTGGGGCTGGAGCAGGGTGAGACGCGTCCTGCTGCCCTCCGCATCACCGCTCCGCTGCCTCCTAGGATGCCTTCGCCAGAGGAGAAGTTTTTATTGGGAGCAAGGAAAACAGCTACAAGGTCCTGGAAGGGCTCCCGCCCTCCACCCAGGGAAACCACTGGCAGCACGGGATAACCATCGTCACCCCGGATCGGAAATTCCTCTTCGCCTGCGAGACGGAGGACGACCAGCTGGAGTGGATTACCACTTTTCAGAAAGTTATAAGCCGGCCGATGCTGCCTCAGGAATACGCAGGTGAGTTTGCTGGGGAGGGCTGGAGGTCAGCCTCGGCCCCTGGAGTTCCCTGGCGGTGGGGGACGGGGTGGGTGGAGGGGGATCGGG